>NC_133131.1:9567981-9867981 GCF_048418815.1 Hemitrygon akajei
TCAGCATAAAGGTACAACGTCTTAAAATTAATAGGCACAGATCTAATTCTAGGGGCCTTTTCCCTGGATGCAATTGGCTAATAACAGTGGGCATTATTTTAAGACAATTGGAGGAAAGAGATAGGTTTTTTCACACAGAGAGTGGCGCTTGAGTGGAACACAGTGCCGAGGTGGTGGTAGAGACAGATACATTAAACACATTTAAGAGACTCTTAGAGAGCTAGATCACAAACATCAGAAAATCTTCAGATGTTGGAAATCCAAAGCAACCCACACACACACAAAATGCTGGAGGAACTCAACAGTTCAGGAAGCACGCATGGAAAAGAGTAAACAGTCAATGTTTCAGGCCGAGACCCTTCTTCAGGACTGAGAAGGAAGGGGGAAGATATCAGAATAGAAAGGTGGGTATCTTTTAGATAGCTACATGGATGATAGAAAAATGGAGGGTTATGCAGGACGGTATGCACTTTAGTAGAAGAAATGAAAGGATTGACCATTGTCTAAATGATGAGAAGATACAAAAAATGAGGTTCAAAGGGACTTGGGAGTCCTTGTGCAGAATTCCCTCAAGGTAATTTGCAGGTTGAGTCTGTGGTGAGGAAGGCAAATACAATGTTAACATTTATTTCAAGAGGACTAGAATACAAAAGCAAGGATGTAATGTTGAGACTTTATAAAGCGCTGGTGAGGCCTCACTTGGAGTATTGTGAGCAGTTTTGAGCCCCTAATCTTAGAAAAGATGTGCTGAAACTGGAGAGGGTTCAAAGAGGTTCACGGAAATGATTCCAGGATTGAATGGCTTGTCACCTGAAGAGTGGTTTGATATCTCTGGGTCTGCATTCACTGTAATTCAGAAGAATGAGGGGTGACCTTATTCAAACCTATCGAATGGTGAAAGGTCTTAATGGAGTGGATGTGGAGAGGATGTTTCCTATGGTGGGAGAGTCTAAGGCCAGAGGACACAGTCTCAGAATAGAGGGATGTCCTTTTAGAACAGAGATGAGGAGGAATTTCTTTAGCCAGGGAGTGGTGAATCTGTGGAGGCCAAGTCTTTATGTATATCTAAGGCAGAGGTTAATAGATTATTGACTGGCCAGGGCATGAAGGGATACAAGGAGAAGGCAGGAGATTGGGGCTGAGAGGAAATTTGGATCAGCCACGATGAACTGGCAGAGCAGACTCAATGGGTCAAATGACCTAATTCTGCTCCTATATCTTATGGTCTTATGGAAGGGTTAGATCAGTGGTTCCCAACCTTTTTTTGGCCATGCCCCACCTAATCACCTCTAAAATCCTGATGCCCCCTCTGGTGATATATAATTCTTATTATTCAAAAAGTGAACTCCTATTCACCTGGAGGAAGCCTAAAAGACCATTAACTTGGTTTAAACAAGCTTCCAAAGAACATGGCATTTATGAAAGAGAAAAATAAAAGAACCAAAGGACTGTTAAAGTTCTGAGGAAGAAATTACTAAGAAATTGTAAAAAAAAAGAACATTAAGTGATATTAAAATAATAATAATAATAATAATAAATAAATAAAACAATGCCGATTAGTTTCTACAGCATACAAAGACAGATACACCGTTTAAAAGAGATGACGCAATGTACACACCTTCACACCACCAAGAACCGAAAGCTACTGCAAAAAGCAGCATTGGCGCGACCTCGTACGAGTTTCTTACACGTTTGGACTTGTTCATTCGTTCCTTCCAACATCAGTCAATTCATTAATTTAATTATGAAAGCCATTTGATGGTTGTAATGATGGTGATACACTATATATACAGTACATACGCAATTACACATGTACATACACACAAGTATTTTTATGTATGCATACTGTATATACACATATGTATTAACTCGCACACACACTCATACTCACACAGACTTACTAGAAAAAATTCACTGTTAATAACTCATTCTCGAATTGCCCCCCTTAAAAATCAAATTACGCCCCACGTTGGGAACCACTGGGTTAGATTGATCTTGGACTAAGTTAAAAGGTTAGCACAACATTGTGGGCCGAAGGACCTGTACTGTGATTTACTGTTCTAATTATATTGAAGATTAAATGTTAAATGATGGGAACAATTTGGCTTTGCATTCCTTCAGGAGTGATCTAACTAATATTTCTAAAATGACAGAGTCATTGATGTTAAATCCAGAGAAATTATTGTTTCTGCTGGACAACATAAGGGCATATCATCTTAAAATTATAGCTGGACTATTTAAGAGCACCTTCAGGAAGCATGTTCTGCATAGAAATGTGGAAATTTCCTTCCTGAGAATGACACAGTTGCTGGTTTAATTGAATTCTTCAGGAATATGGGCAAATAAAATTGAGATGCTGTAATATCATCATCTTATAAAAAGCAGGGAAAGGGTAAAGGCTTGAGGCTGAATACTGCTCTCCCAGCTCTAATCGGATAAGCTGACAGAATTCCCGTGGCATTCCTCGTGACAAGGCTGCAAATATGGCTCCGGCAACTGGCCCTGAGCTAGTCTTGGCTCTTTAAGGTTACTACTTCTTACAGGCAAGCTGCATCCACTTAGCATCTCATTACTGATGGCTGAGGTTAATCAGTGGATAATTATAACTGTTTATATGTTACTGGCTCAATGCCAATAAATGTTTTTTTTTATTTTTGATATGATTGTTTTTATCAGTAATGTTTGATATCTGCTCAGTGTTGATTAGAGTACAATGTCTTTGACATTGGTAGACAGGCCATATCTACATTCAGTTTCCTGAGAGATATATTATGCACAGTTGAGAAGTCCTGATAGTGTTATTACTAGCTTGTTAAGGGATACTACAGTACTACAACACAGAAATAGGCCCATTGGCTCATCCAGTCCATGCTAACCTAGTCTTCTGTCTGGTCCCTTCCGAAGTTCCAAAACAAAGGAGCTGGCTGTGTATTACAGGAGAAATGGAGATGGGCTAACCCCTATTGACATCAATGGATCTGGAGTTGAGAGGGTAAACAGCTTTAAGTTCCTCAGCATCCACATCACTGAGGACCTCACGTGGTCTGTACACACCAGCTGTGTGGTGAAAAAGGAACAACAGCGCCTCTTTCATCTCAGACGGTTGAGGAAGTTTGGTATGGGCCCCAAAATCCCAAGGACTTGCTACAGGGGCACAATTGAGAGCATCCTGACTGGCTGCATCACTGCCTGGTATGGGAACTGTACCTCCCTCAATCGCAGAACTCTGCAGGGAGTGGTGTGGACAGTCCAGCGCATCTGTAGTTGTGAGCTTCCCATGATTCAGGACATTTACAAGGACAGGTGTGAGAAAAGGGCCCTTGGAATATTGAGGATCCAAGACATGCAACCACAATCTACTCCAGCCGCTACCATCCGGGAAACAGTACAGCAGCATAAAAGCCAGGACCAACAGGTTCTGGGACAGCTTCTTCCACCAGGCCTTCAGACTGATGAACTCACGCTGATTTGAGTGTATTTCTATGTTACATTGACTGTTCTATTTACTATGATTGCACGTTGAACATTTAGACGGAGACAAAACGCAAAGATTTTTACTCCTCATGTATGTGAAGAAATAAGGTCAATTCAAGTTCAAAAGTTCAAAGTAAAATTTATTATCAGATTACATACACGTCACCACGTACAACCCTGAGATTCTTTTTCCTGTGGGCAGACCCAGCAAATCTATAGAACAGTAAATGTAAAGAGGGTCAATGAGCAACAAACTGTGCAAATGCAAATATAAATGTATAGCAATAAATAATGAGTATGAAATGAAAGAGCATGGAGTTAGATAAAGAGTCCTTAAAGTGAGACCCTCCGTTGTGGGAACACCTCAATAGATAAACCATATAACCATATAACAATTACAGCACGGAAACAAGCCATCTCGGCCCTTCTAGTCCATGCTGAACGCTTACTCTCACCTAGTCCCATTGGTAAGGCAGATTTCCGAACAGACCATGAACCTATGAACACTATCTCATTCTTGCATTTCTAAAAACATTTCTTTTTGTAAATTATAGTATATTGTATATTTTGAGCTGTACTGATACCGCAGAATAACACATTTCGCGACATATATCAGTGATAATTAAACCTCTACATATCTATATGGGTTTTTATTAAGGCATTTGACAACATCCCTCATAGGAAGCTGATCTAGAGGATTAATATAACCATATAACCATCAGCCACTGATGAGTGTAGTTATCTTTCTTTTGTTCAAGAGCCTGATGGTTGAGGGGTATAACTGTTCTTGAACTTGCTGGTGTGAGTCCTGAGGCTCCTGTACCTCCTTCCTGATGGCAGCAGCGAGAAGAGAGCATGACCTGAGTGGTGAGGATCTCTGATGATGGATGCTGCTTTTCTATGGCAATGTTTCACGTAGATGTGCTCAATGGTTGGGAGGGCATTACCCATGATGTACTGGGCTGAATCCACTATTTTTTGTCAGGATTTTCCACTCAAAGGCATTGGTGTTCCCATAACGCAGCCAGTCAGCACACTTTCCACCACACATCTATAGAAGCTTGCCAAGATTTTGATGACGTGCCAGATCTCCTGAGGAAGTAGAGGTGCTGTCATGCTTTCTTTGCAATTATATGATGAGTAGGACAGGTCCTCTGAGATAGTAACACCCAAGAATTTAAAGTTACAGACCCTCTCCACCTCAGATCCTCCAATGATTACTGACTCATGGACCTCTGGTTTCCCCCTCCTGAAGTCTACGATCAGTTCCTTAGACTTATTAAATTGAATGAGAGGTTGTTGTTATTACACCACTCAGGCAAATTTTCAGTCTCCTTCCTGTTTCAATCTACGTGCACCCGGACCATATTCCTCATAACCCTCTCAACCATGTACCCGTCAAAACTTCTCTTAGATGTTACAATTGAATCCTCGTCCACCACTTCCACTGGCAGCTCATTCCACACTCACACTACCCTCTGGGTGAAGAAGTTCCCCCTCACGTTCACCTTAAGTACATTACCTTTCACCCTACACCTATGACTTCTAGTTCTAGTCTCACCTAACCTGAAGGGGAAAAACCTGCATGCATTCACCCTCACAATTTTAGAGTCATGGAGTCTTAGCACGCAGTAACAGGCCCTTCGGCCCATCTCGTCCATGCCGAAACCATAACCCTTCATACCCCTACCATCCATGTTTTGTATATCTTTACAAGATTTCCCCTCATTTTATAAGACACAGAAGTCAGCCGTTTGCCCCATCGAGTCTGCTCTGCCATTTTATCATGAGCTGATCCAATCTCCCCTTTAGTCCCATTCCCCCACCTTCTCACCTTAACCTTTGATGCCCTGGCTACTCAGATACCTATCAATCTCTGCCTTAAATACCCAATGACTTGACCTCCACTGCCGTCTGTGGCAACAAATTCCATAGATTCACCACCCTCTGGCTAAAAAAATTTCTTCACATCTCTGTTCTGAACGGGCGTCCTTCAATCCTTAAGTCATGTCCTCTCGTACTAGACTCCCCCACCATGGGAAACAACTTTGCCACATCCACTCTGTGAGGTCCCCCCTCATTCTTCTAAACTCCAAGGAGTACAGTCCAAGAGCGGTCAAACGTTCCTCATATGTTAACCCTCTCATTCCCGGAATCATTCTAGTGAATCTTCTCTGAACCCTCTCCAACATCAGCACATCCTTTCTTAAATAAGGAGCCCAAAACTGCACACAATACTCCAAGTGAGGTCTTACCAGTGCCTTATAGAGCCTCAACGTCACATCCCTGCTCCTATACTCTACTCCTCTAGAAATGAATGCCAACATTGCATTCGCCTTCATCACCACCAACTCAACCTGGAGGTTAACTGTAAGGGTAACCTGCACGAGGACTCCCAAGTCCCGTTGCATCTCAGAACTTTGAATTCTCTCCCCATTTAAATAATAGTCTGCCTGTTTATTTCTTCTACCAAAGTGCATGACCATACACTTTCCAATATTGTATTTCATTTGCCACTTCTTTGCCCATTCTCCCAATCTATCCAAGTCTCTCTGCAGACTCTGTTTCCTTAGCACTACCAGCCCATCCAACTACCTTTGTATCATCAAAGCAGATCCTGTACTCTTGGGAATAAAGTCCTAACCTTAGGAGAACGATGGCACCTAACAGCGACTCCTTTCTTCGGAAACGGCTCTATTTCTATCTTTAATATCTCCATTTTTCCCTTTCGGGGTTCTTTTGAAGACCCTGACCTGGAGTTACAAACTGACTTCGGTTCTTTGCGGGAATGGGACCCAATCCTGGGATCTCACGACTGGCCGCTATTTGATATGCTAAGGACGCGGCCTAGAACACTAGCGCGCCTTCAGGGTTCCGAGATTTTTTGGCTCCGGAGACAGGCAGGTTCGAGGTCGGTGCCGCTGCAGGAAATTGGTGTGTGTCGTGGGTGACGGAAGATCGGAAGCAGCAAGCGGGCTATGTGCCCAGAGACCCGAGTTCTTTGGGCACAGAGCTCGGAAAAAGTGACGCAACAGACTTTTAAATCACAAATCAGCGAGTTGTTTTTAATGTCTCCCCTCTCGCTGTGAAACGGGGACACCTCTTTTTCCCTTATTAGGGAGCGAGAGAGCCTGTGGTATGTCGAATTACTGGGTGAATGAGTAGTCCTTGGGGTACTGCAAGTCTGTGTCTTTATTGGTTCTTTGCTGCACACTAGAGTGCTTGGTGGGGGGGGCTGATGCTTTTCTGCTGGTGGTGGGGGGTCATTGCTCTGCTGTTTATGCATGGCAGGGGGAGCTGGGGGGGGCTTTGGGGTTCTCACGTTTAACTGTCGTTCAATCTTTGGGGCACTCCTCTGATTTTGTGGATGTTTGCAAAGAAAAAGAATTTCAGGATGTATACTGTATACATTTCCCTGACATTAAACGTACCTTTGAAACCTTTCCAGCCTTTCCCCGTAACTCAGGCTGGCAACATCCTGACAACTGAAGGATAACTCAGTTTTGTTTCCTCGCAGATGGAGTGACAAAGATCAACAGGAACCAAAGGAAAAGTTGTGAAAAATTATGGACATTATAATAGCTCATAAGCCTGAGATGATTAAACAGTTGGGGGAGGTGGGTGGAGAAAATTACTGAGCTAAACGGTGTAGGAGTTCACTCATTTGATGAAGTATCTTGTATCTATATTCGGCCTTTAATGGCCCCAGGTGTTTAATAGCTGATGAATAGCTTGTAAAATGCGTTCGCTGTTACATAAGCAAATATGGCAGTCTATTTAAGCACATCAGGCTCTGTGCCTGAATAACATATAAATATGTTCTTGTTGCTGTAGGAATTATGGGCACTTTGGAGCTCCTGTGCTCGGAATAGTGTCAGAGGACATTTGACATCAATTGGAGCAGTGTGATGTATCTGTCGATTCAACGTTTAAAGTAAGTTTATTATCAAAGTATGCACGTGTCTCCATACACAACCCTGGGATTCATTTTCTTGCAGGCATTCACAGTAGAACAAAGAAATACAATAAAATCAATGAAAAGCTACACGCAAAGACCGACAAACCACCAATGTGCAAACGAAGACAGACTGCAGATAAAAAAATGGTATTCATAATAAAAAATATAAATAAATGAATAATATTGAGAGAGTGAGTAGTCGCATCCTTGAAAATGAGCCCATGGGTTGTGGAAGTAAGTCAGAGTTGAGGTGAGTGAGGTTATCCACTCTGGCTCAGGAGCCTGATGTTTGAAGGGTAACAACTGTTCCTGAACCTGGTGGTGTAGGACCTAAGTTGTAGGGTTATACTACACAGAAAGAGGCCTTTGGCACAATTCATTTGTGCTGACTAAGTTGCCGACTGCAGCATCTTCCTGAAGGCAGCAGAGAGAGGAGCACAGCCTGGATGGTGGGTGCCCTTGATGATGGGCGCTGTTATCCTTAAAGATTGGCAATATCTCCATCGGCATCGCACTGACATATCCTCCTGGATAACTTTCTGTAGACAGGAAGAATTCACACGCAGTCTGGGGTTTACCTTTAGAGCAAAACCTTCTGAAGCTTAACATCTAAGGTTAAAGGTTTAACGCATGAGGAGAGTTTGATGTCTCTAGGCCTGTACTTGCTGGGCTTCAGAGGAATATGTGGGCATCTCTTTGAAACCTCTCAAATATTGAAAGGCCTAGATCAAGGAACATGGAGAGGAAGTTTTCTACAGTGGGAGAGTCTAGGACCAGAGGGCACAGGATAGAAGGATGTTCCTCTAAAACAGAGATGAGGAGGAATTTCTTTAGCTAGCACATAGAGAATGTGCAGAAAATATTGCCACAGACGACTGTGGAGACCAAGGCATTGGTTACATTTAAAGTGGAGGTTGATAGGTTCTTGATTAGTAAGAGCATTAAAGGATATGGGGAGAAGGCAGGAGAACTGGATGATAAATCAGCCACAATGGAATGGCAGAGAAAACTCAATAGACCGATTGGCCTAATTTGCTCCCATGTCTTATGGTCTTTTTCTCTGTTACAAGCTGATGTCAACAGAAGAGCCACTAGTCCTAAAGTGAAAGCTCCCCAATCCAAAGTTTTCATTGTTATATTTGTCTTATCTGCTTTACTCCCACTATCTCTATCCCGTGTGTGGTTTGTATACATAGAGTTAGGCAAGTCTTTTGCAATATCAAGCCTCAACACCCATGCTCTATGTGAGCTGTAGTGTATTCAATATTTCAGTAATAGTTGAATAATGTTGTAAATATATTATTTGATTAAGTATTCTTTGTTTACATAATTCATATGCAAAAAGTACGTGAATGGCATACGTCATTACACCACCACATCATATGTGACCGCCTTGCTGGAGAAAAACTAAATAGATATGTTCTTACTGGCTCCTGTGCTTTTCTTTTAATTAGAATTTGAAGTTACAAAACATTAACAGTGGCAATTATGTTGTTTTAAAACAAACCTAATTACCTGTTGAAGAGCAACACATTTTTTCTTTGGAAGGAGAGAGAGAAGTCTGAGTTTTAAAAAAAAGGGCAGAAAATGGACAAAATTAACATGCAAGCGAAAATCTGAAGATGCTGGAAATCCAAGCAATACACACAAAATGTTGGATGAACTCAGCAGGCCAGGCAGCTGAAACCCTTTGGCAGGACTCACATTAACATGCCACGGTACGGCCATGGCTTCATAAACAGTGAGTACCGGGTGATAATAACAGCAAGTACCTAAAAAGCAGCAATGGCTGGCTACAACAGCCACTCAGTGATGCTGAATCAGAAACTCGCCAATTTCCTCCCTGCATATCGCGAAGCACCATTATGCTCCACAACCAACAACTCACAAGCTATGCTGCTCCTGGGCCATCCCTTACGTTCATGCCTGGATCTCCTCAAACCCAATCTCAGAAGGAGTTTGCAGAACAAACAACGGAAACAAGTTGAGAGCTCCTCAAAACAAGGAGGTTTGATGTTTCACTCCTGGGCAAGCAGCCCCGATGAAGGAGCAATTAAGGGCAGAACTGGACCACTCTCCTACACTGTGGAGATTGTGTCTGATGTCATCTGGAGACAACACATCAATCAGCTGCGGAGAGGAGTCTCAATTGTTAGAGAAGAAAGAAGTCCAGAGCTGTCAAAACCGCTTCGTGCTGTCCCAGAGTAAACTTCTACAATCACCACAGAGGAGGCCCCAGAACCTGACACTGTTTCTCAGCCATGAGTCTCACCTGTCAAACAGAGTGACCCCCGTCCCTTTGTCGGGAAAGATGTTATCCCACAAGAGTAAAAAAATCTTCCACAGCGATTAAATCTTTTGGCCTGAATGGGAAAATTTAAAATTCATTATGCTGTGGATGTCCATATGGTAGTTGCATTATGTAGTACTGCATACTGTGTATACAGAGCAATGCGTTACATATTTGAGGTGAAATCCTTTGTATATTGGAATTTATAGCTAAGCAGGGAGGAGTGTAGTGTATTCAATATTTCAGTAATATTTGAATAATATTGTAAATACAGTATATTGTTTCATTAAGCATTTGCTGTTTACATAATTCATTATGATTCATATGTAAAAAGTATGTGAATGGCATACGTCATTACACCACCATGTCATATGTGAGTGCGTCACGGAAGTAAAACTAAATAGACACGTTTTCCTACCTCCTATGTTTATCTTTTGATTAGTTTTTAAGAGTTACAGAATGTTAAAATAACAGTTCTGCTTTTACCTGATACTGTATATACAATGGCAACCTTCTATCCTGGAATTCTATGAAAACGTTGGTCGGCTGGTATCCAGGCATGAGTTACCATGGTTCATTTTAGCCTACATGAGCGAATCTGCAGATGCTGGAAATAAATAAAAACACAAAATGCTGGCAGAGCTCAGCAGGCCAGACAGCATCTATGGGAGGAGGTAGTGACGACGTTTCGGGCCGAAACCCTTCATCAGGAGACCGTTCATTTTAGCCTATAGTTTTGGCTCAGGCCGGTTGAGCCCATTACAGATGTTCACTGCCTAGCACCAACACTGTAGGGGGCCACCTTTATCTCTCTGCCACATGCTCATCCCCTCCATCTCTCTCTCTCTGCTGTGTGACAGAACCAAGAATTCTCTATTCCTTGCCACACCACTGATATGCAACAGTTTGGGGAGAGAAGCCACAGTCGCCAATTGAACCAAGTTTGAACTATAAGAGTTTTCTGGATAATAGTGAAGTAGTGTATGTTACAAATGAACATTGATGAGAGCAATAAGAAAATGGAGTGTGATTAGCGTGCCCAGATATTGCACAGGCTGTTTATCTCTTCAGTACATCTCCCTTGCTCTAAGTAAATTCTGTCAAGGAGAAGAAAGGTGCATCGAGGACGTCTTCAAATGACGATGCCTCAGAAAGGCGGCATTCATCATTAAGGATCCATACCACCCATGCTCTCTTCTCATTGTTACCATCATGGAGGAGGTGCACTGGCTTGATGACACACATTCAGTACTTTAGGAACAGATTCCTTCTCTCCGTCGTCCGGTATCTGAACGCTCCATGACTCAGTGAACTCTTCCTCACTATAGGCTTTTGCTCTCTTCTTGCACTTATTTAACTGGTCTCTTTCTCCCTCTCACTCGCTCGATGCTGTTGGAGTCTTGGGGAAAGTTTAATTGAAATAGTTTGTGGAATGGACTCATTTTAGAGGACTTTGCAGTTCATGGTGTATGTGTTTCTGGTTACTCTTTTTTTATTGCTACTGTGTGTGATTTTGATCGGGGTGGACTGGCTCTGAGGCCTGTAGTCAATGAACGACAATAATTAATTGAACTGAACTGAATTAAACCGAACATTCCTGGACTGTTTCAATGATTCTGTGGTTTGAATTTTTATATTCTGTGTTTTTCACGAGTTTTTTTTTCTTGTTTGCGCGATTTGTTCTTTTTTTTTGCACATTGGGTGTTTAATGTTTTCTTTGAACAGATTCCATGGTGTTTCTTTGTTTCGTGTCTGTCTGTGGGAAGACAAATCTCAGGGTTGTATACTGCATACATACTTTGATTTTATATATATATATATGTGTGAGTGTGAGTGTGTGTGTGTATATTTTTAATTATATAAATCATTATACTAATTTATTTATTCTTACTGTGCTTTATAGTTTTTTTTCTGTAATGCACTGTACTGCTGCTGCAAAACAACACATTTCACAACATATGTCAGTGATGATAAACCTGATTTGGATTCTGGGATAAAACACTAGCCTCAGATTTCTTTACAGTGATTTGTTTTATGTAAAGGTTTCTGATTCAGCAGCTTTCTTGGGAAATTGAAAGGATTTACAAATGAAAGCATCCAAGGAAATCATGAAACAAGTATTTCTGGAACATGGTCCCTTGCTTAAGCATAAAAAAACTGTTTGGTTTGGTGAAAGAGAGCCTGTTTATCATTTAATATATGTAGTTGATCAGAAACGTCTTCAATGCATATCCTCAGTGCAACGGGTAGACGGGGTCTTGAATGAATCTGTTGTCTGTAGGGCAGGGCATTCAATCACAGCCAGTGTACAGGGCAGCCTGCCTATTGAACACCAAAAACTGAAGGGCTGGAACTGCTTTGTTCTGTTCCATGTTCAGTGTTCTAAGTTCTAAATACAAACACAAAAGGCTTTGTGCAGAGCAGGTCACACGTCTTATCAGAATCAGGGTTAAATATCACCGGCATATGCTGTGAAATTTGTTGACTTCCACCACTTTATAAACTTGAAAAAGTTTTTTGAGGAGGTGACAAAGGTGATTGATGAGGGTAAGGCAGATTTCTGAACAGACCATGAACCTATGGACACTACCCCATTTTTGCATTTCTAAAAATATACATTTCTTTTTGTAATTTATAGTATATTGTATATTTTGTGCTGTACTGATACCGCAGAACAACGCATTTTGCGACATATATCAGTGATAATAAACCTCTACATATCTACATGGGTTTTTATTAAGGCATTTGACAACATCCCTCATAGGAAGCTGATCTAGAGGATTAATATGTATGGGATCCATGGTGTGTACTAGTAGATTTCTTTTTCCTTTCCTCCCCGCACCTTGTGGAGCATCGGGTGGCAATTGCCATTTCTTTAGCATGTGTCAGTTTTTACGAAGCTTGACACTCAGCTCGGATGGAAAACGTGCAAGGAGCTGGCCGGATTCGAACCTGGGACCACTTGCTTTGAAGTCCGGTGCTGATGCCACTACACCACAGGCTTAACATCCCCTTGTTCAAAGAGAGCAGTAAGGATCAAGTCGGAAGCTACAAGCCAACGAGCTGTACATCAGCGGGAGGGAAGTCGCTGGAAAAGATTGGAATGATTTTGCAATTTTGGAGTAATATTCAGGTACTAGAGGACATGCACATAAGGTGAGATGGGAAAAATTTAAAGGAGATATGGGGGCAAGTTTTATTGCGCAGAGAGCGGTGGGTATCTGGAATGGGCTGACAGGGTGCTGGCGGAAGCAGATATGATGAAAAGACCAACAGATGGGTACACAGGGAATCTAAGAATATGGACTATGTACAGACAGAAGAGTTTTAGTATAATTCAGCATCGTGTGTGTTTAGTCATTGTGGGCCGAAGGGTTTGTTCCTGTCTATATTCTATCTATAACCAATGGATTAGAGTGAAGAGTTACCAATGCACATTGAGGATGGTGGTGTAGGTCAGGGAGCTAACAGCAACTGGAGCTTCCATCAACACCTCCACCCTGAGACACGATGGCGCCTCGCACTTGGAAGCAAGCAACAAGGTTCTACAACACTTTCACTTCCCAATATGGGCCAACTTGGTTTCTTTAGCCAGAGAGTGGTGAATCTGTGGAATTCTTTGACACAGGCAGCAGTGGAGGCCAAGTCTTTATGTATATTTAAGGCAGAGCTTGATAGATTCTTGATCGGTCAGGGCATGAAGGGATACGGGGAGTAGGCAGGAGTTTGGGGCTGAGAGGAAAATTGGATCAGCCATGATGAAATAGCAGAGCAGGCTCAACGGGCCAGATGGCCTAATTGTGCTCCTATGGCTTAAGCTCTCATGGTCTTATTAAACATGAGATTAAGAGGTGGCTGACTGCATTGGCCTCTAACAAATGCCAGCTGTGCTGAAGACATATACTCCCAAGCAATCTGTACCCAACCAGATCCACACAAACTGTTCAATTGCCACTGCAACACCAGCAGCAATTTGATAATATGGAAGATGGCCAGGTTATTTCTTATCAACAAAGAAGTAGAAAACATTTAACACAACCCATCAGCCGCCTCTCAATTATCTATTAGATTGTAGACAGCATTAAATGAGATGCCATCAACGCAGAACCTTTCTTAGAGTTATAGAAAAGTACAGCAGAGAAACAGGCCCTTCAGCCCATCTAGTCCATGCTGAACCACTTAAGATGACTACTCCCATTGACCTGCACTGGGACCATAAGCCTACCATCCATGTACCGATCCAAACTTCTCTTAAACGTTGAAATAGAGCTTGCATGCACCACTTGCACTGGCAGTTTGTTTCACATTTTCACACTTAATCCAGTAGTCCCACCCAACCTCAGTGGAAAAAGCCCACTTGCCCTATCTATACCCCTCATAATTTTGCACACCTGTATCAAACCTCTTCTCAACCTTCTACCTTCCAAGGAATAAAGTCCTAACCTATTCAATCTTTCCATGTAACTCAAGTCCTTTAGACCCGACAACATCCTTTTAAATTTTCACTGTACTCTTTCAACATATTTACAACTTTCCTGCAGGTAAGGTGACCAAAGCTGCACACAATACTCTAAATTAAGCCTCATCGATGTCTTGTACGACTTCAACATAACATCCTTCTCCTGTATTCAACACTTAGATTTATGAAAGCTTTCTTTTCAGCCCTATCAACCTGTGATGCCACTTTCAATCCTTTTGTTCCACTGCACTCCCGAGTGCCCGAACGTTCACTGTGTAAGGGCTACCCTGGTTGGTCCTCCCAAAGTGCAACACCTCATACTTGTCTGCATTAAGTTCCATCTGCCATTTTTTAACCTGTTTTTCCAGCTGGTCCAGATCCTGTGTAAGCCATGACAGCTTCCCTCACTGCTTCTGCACCCCCAATCCTGGTGTCATCTGCAAACTTGCTGAGCTAGTTAATCACATTATCATCCTCGTTAAAACTCAGGTTCCAGCAGAAACACCTGGCTCAGGACCACACGTAGAAGTGGAGGCAAAAGCTGAATGTGAGAGGAGAGTTGAGACGAAAGCCCTCAACATTAAAGAGACATTAACTTTATAAAGGGAGATTAGCTTTATTTCTCACGTGTACATCAAAAGATACAATGAAGTGCATTGCTTGCATCAAATCAAATCAGCGAGGGTTGTGCTGGGGCAGCCTGCAAGCGTCCCCTCACTTCCAGCACCAACATTGAATGCCCACCACTCACTGACTCTAACCATATGTCTTTGGAGCGTGGGAGGCAGAATGCCAGCGGACTTATCACAGAGGGTCCTTCACACCTGAGGCTTGTGGAGAAAAATGACAATCTCCTGGTGATACCTCTGATTACTGAAGGAATTCCCGGGGGAGCGGGACAACGAGAGGCCCTTCTTTCAGGATGTTGTATGTAAGGACGGAGACATTACATCTGGAAGTCCCCAAATGAACAAAGTTAGGGAGTAAAACGAAGCAGAGAGAAAAAGAAATCATACGACAGATGCCAGGTTGTTAAAACAAGTGACAAGACGGCTGATTACAGACTTCAAAGGCGAAGCTGCAAAAACGAAAATAAACGAGGCAAAGGGAGAACACGAGAAAGTCCAAGCTGTGAATATAAAAGGGAAGCAAAAATATTCCAGCGACGTGAACATAAAGACAATATCAAGAGGGGAGATGGAGATATAATAAAGATATAATGAAGGCTGTGTAATTGAGATTCTGGCTGAGAGTTGATAAAGTGGAGGCAGTGTAAGAATTAGCTGCACAAGACAGGATGGATCCATTTCCTGAGCAGATCGAGGTGAGTGAGGCTGACCCCACCCCCGCCCCCCCCAAACTCTGACCGATTTTTACCGGAGCACCATCAAGAATGCCCTGACCTGCTGCATCACCGTTTAGTATGGGAATGGCAAAACCCTACGAGCGATCGTGAGGACCGCTGAGAGATCATCGGGGTCTCTCTTCTGCCCATCCGAGATATTCAATATCAATATATTTCAATATTCAATATCACCCTCAATCCTGGGTCCCCTCACTTCCAGCACCAACATCAAATGCCCACCACTCACTAACCCTAACCATATGTCTTTGGAGCATGGGAGACAGAATGCCGGCGGACTTATATTATATATTAATATATTATATAATATTATATATTATATTATATTGAATTATATTATCAATATAATTCAATATTCAATATCCGAGATACTCTTCCCTCCCATCTGTCCAACAATCTCTTTGACCTTCTGCCATCAGGCAGGAGGTACCTTAGTATTAGCACAGAACTGTTAGGATGGAAACAGCTTCTTCCCCCAGATGATAAGACTACTGACCTCTCCGCCACCACCCAGGTCTCATGACGTGTGAAGCAGCAGTAGCGTTATACCGTTTACTTTTTAACTCGCATCGTATGTGCACCTTATTATTTGTTAATTTATTTGTGATAATATTATTTTATGTTTTCTGTGTGTGAGTTATATGTGATGCGTTGTGCACCTTGTTCCGGAGGAACGTTGTCTCGTTGGGATACATGTGTACAATTGAACCACAATAAACTTGAACCTGAAGTTGAACTTTGAGATGTGGGAGGAAATTAAGGAAAGGAATTTGAGAGGCCCTGATATAATCTACAAGGATCAACTTTATTTGCGATATACAGTACACTTACGTGTATTAGGAATTAGCTGTGGTATGTTGGTCAAGGCATGAAAATCTCCAGGAAGAAAATTAAACAATTAGAAAGAATAAGTAATTATATAAAAATAAAGTTAGAGATCAAAGTACAAATATGGAATAAATGTCCATAAATACATTAATACCAGCATGTATTTACAATGTAAAAAGTGGTTTAAAATGACACACACAAAATGCTGGTTGACTTCAGCTGGGCAGGCAGCATCTAATGAAAATGAATAAACAGTCGACATTTTGGGATGAGACCCTTTTCGAGACTTGAAAGGAAGGGGGGAGGATGCCAGAATAAAATAGTTCAGGGAGGGGAAAGAGGATACTGTAGCTGGAAGGTGATAGGTGAAGCCAGCTGGGGAGGAAAGGCAAAGGGCTGGAGAGGAAGGAATCTGACAGGAGACAAGAGTGGACCATAGGAGAAAGGGAAAGAGGAGGGGACAGCGGGGGAGGTGGTAGCCAGGTAAGATGAGGTAGGAAGCCAGAGTGGAATGTAGAAGAAGAGGGGAGGGGGAGGGATTTTTTTTTACTGGAAAAGAAAAATTGATATTTCATGCCATCAGGTTGGAGGATAAGCAGATGGAATGTTTCAGCAATGCAGCACAATGACAGGGGTATAAAAAGATCTTCTGACTAGTTAGAGATTCCTATGTGGTGCTTGAGGACCGGAAAAACGCAAGTGTTACACCATTGTTCAAGGAAGATCGTAGAGATAATTCAGAAACTGCCGAGAATCACTTTAACAGGGAGGAGACAGGCTCTGGAGGCAATAACCAGCATCACCCGAACGAGTCTGGGTTGCTTAGAGAAAACAAACATGGATTTGTTAAATGAAACTCATCTTAACTAACCCCGAATCATTGACTCAGCTCGATTATCCTTCCAATTTCTTATTCCATTTATCGTCTCCAGCCATAGTGGATATTTGGAATTCATTATCTAAGATGACTGATAGTACAAGAGGGGTAAATGGTCAATTACCACTTCTAGTTCTTATATCTCATGTGACATTAAGAGAAAACCCCATTACATCTCAGGCAGATACAAAAAAACACAAAAAAAATCTGGAATTGCTTTCTGTTTCTTGGCAAATATTTATCCCTCAATCTAACCCAACTCATTGAAATAAACGTATGCTTCAGGAGTCTGCTGCTCACAAACTGGCTTGTGCACTTCCTACATCACAACAGAACATATCGTAGTTAGGGTATAATAGCACGTTACGATCTTCCAAAGTTATGACATACAACACACAGAAAATACTGCAGGAACTCAGTAGGTCAGGCAGCATTTATGGAGGCGAATAAACAGTGGGCATTTCAGACTAAGACCTTTCATCAGGAGTCCTAGTGAAGGGTCTCTTCCTGAAATTTGACTGTTTATTCATCTCCGTAGATGCTGCCTGACTTGCTGAGTACCTTTGGCATTTTTGTGTGCATTCCTCAAGATTTTCAGCATCTGTAGAATCTCTTACGCTTAACTGACAAGAAAATAATAGAGGAGGTAAAGAGGGAAACATTTTTATGGGCTTTCTGAGTTCCTCCAGCATTTTGAGTGCATTCCTCAAGATTTCCAGCATCTCTAGAATCTCTTATGTGTAACTAACTTAAGAAAATAATGGAGAAGGGAAAGAAGGAAATATATTTATGGATTTCCCAAAAGCCATATGATAAACTGCCACATTATGATCGTAGAGCATTTAGACAGCTACATGGACATACAGAGAATGGAGGGATAGGGACCATGTGCAGGTAAATTGAATGAGTTTAGGTTAACACCATGGTCAGCATGGACTTTATAGGCTGAAGGGCTTGTTCTTGAGCTGAAGTTTATGTTTTAGAGCAAGGGTTCCAAACCTTTTTTATGCCATGGGCCCCTACTATTAACCGAGGGCTCCGTGCACCCCAGATTGGGAACCCCTGTTGTCGACACTTGCAATAAGTTTGAAAATCCATGGAATAAAAAGGACTATAGCAAGACTGATAGAAGCTTGGTTGAGTAACAAGAAAGAGAGTCCTGCTGGTAGGTTATTTTTCAGACTGGGAGGCAGAGTACAGTGGATTTCACCCAGAACTAGGTACTAGTGCTTTTCATATATGATAATGACTTGGACTCGGATGTGCAAGGGATAATTTCCAAATCTGCAGAGCTTGGAAGCGTGACGAACTGCGAGGAGGATGGTAAGAAACTAACAAATACAGAGAGGGTGGTGGAATGGGAGGATAGCTGGCAGATGATATGTTGAGAAATATTACATTTGATACAAAGGATGGGAAGAGGCAATGTAAACCGGATTGCACAACCCTAAAAGGGGTAACTAGAGCAAAGAGATCTGTGGGACACGTGCATCAGTCATTGAAACTGGCAAGGTCAAAGTCAAGTTCACTGACATATGCACAATTTCTTGTACAGTATGTACAGATCCAATGAAATCGTACTTGCAGCAGCATCACAGGCTGAGAAAACGATTAAAAACATTTACAATCCTGGGTTTTACAACAGCGGCATGGATTACAAAATCATAAACACAAGAGATTCTGCAGATGCTGGAAATCCAGGGTGCTGGAGGAACTCAGCAGGTTGGACAGCATCTATGGACATCAACATTTTGAGCCGAGGCCCTTCATCAGGACTGGAAAGGAAGGGAGATAAGTCAGAATAGGAAGCTGGGGAGGGTGGGGAGGGGAAGGAGGACAAGCTGGCAGGTGATAGGTGAGACCAGGTGAGGGTGAAGTTAGGTGGGTGGGAGAGGGGCATGAAGTATGAAGCTGGAAGGTGATAGGGGGACACAGCCTCAAGATACGGGGAAGTAGATTTAGGATGGAGATGAGGAGGAACTCCTTTTCCCAGAGGGTGGTGAATCTGTGGAATCCTCTGCCCAATGAAGCAATGCAGGCTACTTCAGTAACTATACTCAAGACAAGGTTGGATAGGTTTTTGCGTAGTAGGGGAATTAAGGATTATGGCGAAAAGGCAGGTGGGTGGAGATGAATCCATGACCAGATCAGCCATGATTTTATTGAATGGCGAAGCAGGCCAGATGGGCCAGATGGCCGACTCCTGCTCCTATTTAAGTTAGATATGGCCCTTGAGGCTAAAGGGATCAGGGGGTATGGAGAGAAAGCAGGTACAGGGTTCTGAGCTGGATGATCAGCCATGATCATACTGAATGGCGGTGCAGGCTCGAAGGGCCGAATGGCCTACTCCTGCACCTATTTGCTATGTGATGCACCATCAATAACTCACGCTGAGACTTAGGAAGTGAGATATCGGCTTTTATTGACTGGAAGAACAACACTACATCCTGGGAAAATGAGGGAGAGCAGCAGACCACAGTCGCCTTTATACAGGGGTCTGTGGGAGGAGCCACAGGAGCAGTCAGCAGGGTCTGTGGGAGGAGCCACAGGAGCAGTCAGACAGGTATATCTAGTTCACCACACTATGTTTCTATTTATTGTGTTCTTTTGTTCTTATAGAAGTGGTGAAGGGCTGAATAAGGAAGAATCTGGTAGAAGAGGAGAGAGGACATTGGGAGAAAGGGAAGGAGGAGAGGCACCAGGGGGAGGTGATAGGCAGGTGAGGAGAGGAAAGAGATAAGAAGGGAGCCAGAATTGGGAATGGAAAAAAAGGTAGCAGAGGGAGGAGGGAGATTGGAGAAATCGACATCCATGCTGTCCGGTTGGAGGCTACCCAGCTGGAACATGAAGTGCTGCTCCTACAACCCGAGAGTGGCCATGGAGCACGAGAGCAAGGAATCATGATGGATCCGATAAAACAGTGGTTCAGTTATAAATGGATTGTTGTGGACAGTTCTGGTACCACGTTTTGAGACAGATGAGACGGCTTTGAGAAGGCACAGTAGAAACTAGGACCTGTGAGAGGCCTAGAATATAAAAGCAAGGATGTAATGCTGATGCTTCATAAGGCACTGGTGAGGCCGCACGTGGAGTACTGTGAGCAGTTCTGGGCCCCTTGTCTAAGAAAGGATGTGCTGACATTGGAGAGGGTCCAGAGGAGATTCGCAAGATTGATACCAGAAATAAAAGGGAAATAAAAAGTTTAAGTATGATGAGTGTTTGATGGCTCTGGGCTTGCACTCGCTGAAGTTTAGAAGAATGAAGGGAGATCTCATGGAAACATATCAAATATCAAACTCCATCAATCTATGGGACATGTCACTTAGGGACTTGGGTTATATTACTTTTATTTGTGTGACTGTATGTTTACATGCTATATATACCTTGTCCCATGTATGATTTGTACTGTGTCTTGCATCTTGGCCCTGCAGTAACGTTATTTCATTTGGCCATTTTCATGGGCATCACGTTAGTTGAATGATAACTTAACCTGAACTTGAAATGGAAATTGACAGTGAAAGGCTGAGACAGAGTGGAGATGGAGCAGATGTCATTAATAGTGGGTGAGTCTAGGACCAGACTGACTGACTATGTCCAAAGTAAGATAAACCGTGCAAATACAATAAATCAATAGATAGATAGACAAACAAACAAACAAACAAACAGACAGCTAGACAAACAAATAAATAAATAAATAGACAGATAGATAAATAAATAAACAAACAAACAAACAAATAAATAAATAGATAGATAGATAGATAAATAAATAAATAAGAGGATTTGAGAACATGAGTTGTAGACCTTGAAAATGAGTCAATTGTTTGAGGAGTCAGTTCAGTGTTGAAGTGAGTGACGTTATCCATGCTGGTTCAGGCACCTGATGTTTGAAGGGTAGCAACTGTTCCTGAACCTGGCGGTGTGGGATCTAAGGCTCCTGTACCTCCTACCTAATGGCAGCAGTGAGGTGAGAGCATGGCCTGGATGGTGGGGGTTCTTGATGATGGATGCTGCAGAGCTCAGTGGTGGGGTGGGCCTCTCCGCTGATTCCAACAGCCCAATCACAGCAGGAGCAGGCCCGAATGACGAGGTTTCTCGCAGGTCGGTGGTGCTCGTTTAAAAGGAGAGCTTGGCAGGCTTTCGGGCTCAGCCTGACGGCCCAGTTGGTGGCAGGAGCAGGTCACAGCAATGAGCTTCCTTGCAAAATGGTGAGGCTTGTTTGAAAGTGCAGAAGGGACAGGCAGGGCAGCCATTGTTGGGAGTGGGCCAGTGGTGAGAGTGGGAGTGTCAGGCTTCAGCTCAAAGGAGGCACTGGCTCTGGGTAACCTTCTGTTAAGGTTCCCTTTCCCTTTTCTCCTAATATAGTAAATGGCTGTTGCGTGTTCTCCATGCCCGATGCTGGGGTCCTGGGAAAGCCAGAGTCTCCTGGGAAACCACATTTAAGTGAAGTGCATCCGGCTGCAGCTCCTTGAAAACTGTGTGAGGGATCCGGAGCAGCAGCTGGATGACCTTCGGCTTGTACGGGAGAGTGAGGAGATCATCCTAATGAAGTAGTCACCCGAAGTTGCAGGAGGCGAGTAGCTGGGTGATTGTCAGGAGAAATGTAACTGTGAATAGGCAGTTAGTGCAAAGCACCCCTGTGGCCATTCCGCTCAGTAATAAGTACTGTATATCACTTTGATACTGTTGTGGGGGTACCACTGAGAATGGTTTACTGGCACTGAAAATGGATCCGTGGTGCAGAAGGGAAAGAGGGAGAAGAGGGGAGCGGTAGCGATAGGGGACTCAACAGTCAGTGGGAGAGACAGAAGGTTCTGTGGAAGTGGACGGGACACCTGAATGGCATGGTGCCTCCCAGGTGCCAGGGTTTTGGATCACGTCCACAACAGTTTGGAGAGGGAGTGGGTGCAGCCATTTGTCTTGCTACATATTGGTACCAGTAACACAGGAAGGAAACCCTGAAGAGAGAATTTAGAGAGCTAGGTAGAAAGCTGAGAAGCAGAACCTCCCGGGTAGTAACTTCTGGATTGCTGCCTGCGCCACGAGCCCGTGAGGGTAGAAACAAGATGATTTGGCAAATTAATGCATGGCTGAGAAGCTGGTGCAGGGGACAGGGCTTCATGTCCTTGGATCAGTGGGATCTCTTCTGGGGGGGTGGGGATATGGCCTGTTCAAAAGTGACGGGTTGCACCTGAACCTGAGGGGAACCAAAATTCTCACGGGCAGGTTTGTTAGAGCTGTTGGGGGATGTTTAAACTAATTTGGCGATGGGGGTGTGGGTGATTGGAAACCGGAGTGAAGGGACTCAGGATAGGACGGATGGTAAAAAAACAAAGATAGTGTGCAGTCAGTCTGTCAGGAAGGGCAGACAAATGATAGGACGTAATTGCAGCCAGCAGGGTGCGTATCCGTGCATTGGGGATGCAAAATCAAAAAGGTAGCAAATACTGCACTCAAAGTGTTGTATCTCAAAGCACGGGGGATAAGAAATGAGGTGGATGATCTTGTTGCACTATTCCAGATTGTCAGGCATGATGTTGTGGCCATCACTGAATCGTGGCTGAAGGATGGTTGTAGTTGGGAGCCGAATCTCCATGGTTACACGTTGTATCGGAGGGATGGGAAGGTGGGCAGAGGGGGGTGGCGTGGCTCTGCTGGTAAAGAATGGCATCAAATCAGTAGAAAGATGTAGCATAGGATCAGAAGATGTTGAATCCTTGTGGGTTGAGTTAAGAAACTGCAAGGGTAAAAGGACCCTGATGGCATTTATATACAGGACTGCCAATAGTAGCTGGGATGTGGACCACAGATTATAACAGGAAATAGAAAGGGCTTGTCAAAAGGGCAATGTTATGATAGGCATGGGAGATTTCAACATGCAGGTCAATTGAGAAAAGCAGGTTGGAAATGGATCTCAAGAGAGTGAGTCCTACAGATGACTCTTAAGAGCAGTTTGTCATTGAGCACACTAGGGGATCAGCTATACTGGAGTGGGTGTTATATAATGAACTAGATGTGATTCGGGAGCTAAGGTAACAGAAACCTTAGGAGACAGTGATCATAATATGATTGAGTTCAACTTGAAATTTGATAGGGAGGACGTAGCAGTATTTCAGTAGAGTAAAGGAAATTACAGTGGTATGAGAGAGGAGTTGGCCAAAGTAAATTGGAAGGAGATGCTGGCAGGAATGATGGCAGAGCAGTAATGGTGTGCATTTCTGGGAAAAATGAGGAAGGTGCAGGACAGATGTATCCCAAAAATGAAGAAATACTAAAATGGCAAAATAGTACAACCGTGGCTGACAAGGGAAGTCAAAGCTAATGTAAAAGCAAAATAGAGGGCATACAGCAAAGCAAAAATTAGTGGGAAGACAGAAGATTGGGAAGTTTTTTAAACCCAACAGAGAGCAACTAAAAGAATCATTAGGAGGAAAAAGACAAAATATGAAAGCAAGCTAGCAAACAGTATCAAAGTGGATAGTAAAAGCTTTTTCAAGTATGTGAAAAATAAAAGAGAAATGAGAGAGGATATAGGACTACTAGAAAATGGGCCAGAGAAATAATAACAGGACCAAGGAGATGACAGATGAACTAAATGAGTATTTTGAATCAGTCTTCACTGTGGAAGACTCTAGCAGTGTGCCAAGTGTTGAGGGGTGTGAGGGAAGAGAAGTGGGTGCAGTTACTGTTACAAGAGAGAAGGTGCTCAAAAAGCTGAAAGACCTAAAGGTACATAAATCACCCAGACCAGATGAACTGCACCCTAGGACTCTGAAAGAGATTGCGGAGGCATTAGTAATGATCTTTCAAAAATCATTTGACTCTGTTGTAGTGCCAGAGGACTGGAAAATTGCAAATGTCACTCCACTCTTTAAGAAAGGAGGAAGCCAGTAGAAAGAAAATTATAGACCAGTTAGCCTGATGTCTGTGGTTGGGAAGATGTTGGAATCAAATTGTCAAGGATGAGGTTATGGAGTACTTGGTGACAAGGAACAAGCTAGAATGAAGTCAGTATGGTTTTCTAAAGGAAAAATTTTACCTGACAAACCTGTTGGAATTTTTTGAGGAGATTACAAGTAGGATAGATAAAGGGGATGCAGTGGATGTTGTATATTTGGACTTCAGAAGGTCTTTGACAAGGTGCCACACGTGAAGCTGCCTGCCAAGTTAAGAGCTCATGGCATTACAGGAAAGTTACTGGCGTGGTTAGAGCATTGGCTGATTGGTAGGAGGCAGAGAGTGAAAATAAAAGGATCCTTTTCTGGTTGACTATCAGTGACTAGTGGTGTTCCGTAGGGGTCAGTGTTGGGATTACTTCTTTCTATGCTGTAAATCAATGATTTAGATGATGGGGTGGATGCCTTTGTTGCCAAGTTTGCAGATGATACAAAGATTGGTGGAGGGGCAGGTAGTGTTGAGGAAACAGGTAGGCTACAGAAGGACTTAGACAGATTAAGAGAATGGGCAAGAAGGTGGCAAATGAAATATAATGTTGGAAAATGCATTATTATGCACTTTGATAGCAGAAATAAATGCGCAGACTATTTTCTAAATGGAACGAAAATACAAAAATCTGAGATGCGAAGGGACTTGGGAGTCCTTGTGCAGGGTTAACTTGTAGGTTGAGTTGGTGGTGAGGAAGGCAAATGCATTTCAAGAGATCTAGGATACAAGAGCGGGGATGTGATGCTGAGACTTTATAAGACACTGGTGAGGCCTCACCTTGAGTATTAAGAACATTTTTGTGCTCCTCATCTAAGAAAGATATGCTGGCATAGGATAGGGTCCAAAGGAGTCTGACAACGATGATTCTGGGAATGAATGGTTATCATATGAGGAATATTTAATAGCTCTGGGTCTGTACTCGATGGAATTCAGAAGGATGAGGGGGGATCTTATTGAAACCTTTCGAATGTTGAAAGGCCTAGACAGAGTAGATTTAGAAAGGATGTTTCCCATGGTGGGGGGAGTCTAGGACAAAAGAGCACGGGCTCAGGATAGAGCGGAGTCCATTTAACAAAGAGATGCAGAGAAATTTCTTTAGCTAGAAGATGGTGAATTTGTGGAATTTGTTACCACAGGCATCTGTGGAGGCCAGGTCGTTGGGGGTATTTAAGGCAGAGATTGGACACAGCATCAAAGGTTACTGGGAGAAGGATGGGGAGTGGGGCTGAGGAGGGGAAAAAAGGATCAGCCATGATTGATTGGTGGAGCAGACTTGATGGGCCAAATGGCCTAATTCTGCTCCTGTGTCTTATGATCTTATGGTTTTATCCACCAATTTTTGTAGAGTTATCTGTTCTCGGGCATTGGTGTTTCCACGATACCACCAGTTAGGGTACTCTCTAACGTGCATCTATAGGAGTTTGTCAAAGCTTTAGCTGACATGCCGAACCTGCACAAACTTCTAAGAAAGTAGTGGGATCTTTACGAACAGGTATGGACATGATGGGACAAGCAGCCACCTGATCTGCCTTAATATTGTGCACGACTCCGTGGTTTGGTCATTAAATGTACTCTATTGTGAGAGCCGGGGAAGAGTTACAGTGGAAAAGTGAGACAGGCAGTGAAAGAGTGAGACAGACTGATGCACCATCAATAACTCTCAGAGACGTGAGTTAAGGTAGGCTTTTATTGGCTGGAAGAAAGCACCATCAGCAGCAAGCGACCACCACACAACATCCTGGAGACTGAGGGAGGAGCAGTGCCTCCAATCGCCTTTATACAGGGGTCTGTGGGAGGAGCCACAGGAGCAGTCAGCAGGGGGCATGTCCAGACAGGTATATGTAGTTCACCACACAGACACTACAAGAATGGGCTATAATGCTGATCTTGACAGTGAACCAGTTCTAAAAGTGAAGGTAACAAGAAAAGTCGTTTTGAAAGCTTAATCTTGTGATGCAGCTTTGGCCACAATTTTTATTTTATTTCACTTAACTTCACTCGACTTCTCTTGTCCCATTATTGAAATGTTCCCATAGCCTGTGGACTCACTTTCAAGGACTCCTCGTCTCATATTCTCAATTTTTATTGCTTTTTTATTTATTGTCATTATTTTTTCTTTACTTTTATATTGGCACAGTTTGTTGACTTTTGCACACTGGTTGAATGCCCAACTTGGTGTGGTCTTTCATCAATTCTATTGTGGTTATTATTCTATTAAGGATTTATTGAGTATGCCCACAAGAAAATAAATCTCAGGGTTGTATATGGTGACATATATGTACTTGGAATTTGAACTTTCATTTATTTAGAGATACAGCATGGTAGCAGGCCCTTCT
This sequence comes from Hemitrygon akajei, assembly GCF_048418815.1. Classification (NCBI taxonomy): domain Eukaryota; kingdom Metazoa; phylum Chordata; class Chondrichthyes; order Myliobatiformes; family Dasyatidae; genus Hemitrygon; species Hemitrygon akajei. Next base: position 9,594,509 of record NC_133131.1, read on the forward strand.
AGCCCAATGAATCCACTCTTGCCACCAGTTACCCTACTAACCCATTCATCTTTGGACGGTGGGAGGAAACTGGAGCACCCAGAGGAAATCTACGTGGTCACGAGGAGAACATACAAACTCCTTACAGACAGTGGCAGAAATTGAACCTGGGTACTCCATCAGATTGGCCAACTTCATCTGGGACTCAACCCGCCCCACCACCAAGGACATCTTCAAAAGGTTGTGTTTCAGGAAAGCAGCATCCACCATTGAGGGTCCTCACCGCCTGGGACATACCCGCTTCCTCACCCCCTGGGACATACCCACTTCCTCAACCCCTGGGAAATACCCACTTCCTCACCGCCTGGGACATACCCACTTCCTCACCGCCTGGGAAATACCCACTTCCTCACCGCCTGGGACATACCCACTTCCTCACCGCCTGGGACATACCCACTTCTCATTACTCCACCAAGAAGGAGGCACAAGAACCTGGAGATGTACCCTCAATGTTTTTGGAACAGTTTCTTCCCTTCTGTCATCAAGACATCTGAATGGTCCTTGAACCCATGAGCACTATCTTGTTGTTCATCTTTTGCACTATTTATTTTTTTATTTGAACTTCTAAAAATTTTTATTTTAAATATTTTCATGTTTTACACTGTACTCCTGTCACAAAAACAACAAATTTCATGACTTATTCAGTGATAATAAACCTGATTCTGCTGTGGTGTAAAGCCCCTCAAAGGTCCTCTGTTACCAAGCTGGTAACTTGGAGATAACATAGGTTAAACCAGGATTCTAGTTAAATATAAAAATATAAAGATTAGCTTTATTGGTTACATGTACATCAAAACCTTCAGTTTTGTGTCAAATACCAACACAGCCTGAAGGTTGCATTTGGGGCAGCCCACAGGTATTACCATGTTTCCAGGACCAACATGCTCACCCTTACCTATACATATCTGGATTGTGGGAGGAAACTGGAGCATCTCGAGGAAACCTGGCCATGGAGAGAAGGTACAAACTCCTTACAGACAGCGACAGGAATTGAGTTCCAATCGGTGACCGCTGGTAATGTAAAACGATTGTGCTAACCGCTACTCCATTGTCCTGCTCACGACTGCAGTGGGATCGCTTCAGAGTTTCTGTACTTTGCAAGGAAGCCTTCGAGAATCGCCCCTTTGGAGTCTGGAAAATGGAAGCTGCACCTCGCAAAGGAGATATGAGATCTCTTTCACCAGCCTGTGCACCCACCCCCCTCCCTCCCTTCCCGTCTCTCTCAGTGAGCCTCATCAAGGCTGTTATCCTGAACTTGCAGTCAGGCCGCTTCCCAAAGAGAGCTGATGAACACATTTCTGAGGGAGCTACATCAAGCTCTTTCAGTTGAGAGAACTCATTTCTCATGGGATAATGGACATTTGATGCAGAAAAAAAAGTTGGCAGTGGATTATGAAATAGATGACGCCAAACACAGCATGAAATGTACAATCTTTGAAAGGCATTCATTTGTGAAAGATGTTCAAGGATATCTCCAAAGAAATGTTGCAGAAAGCACTGGCATCATCTCACTTGCCACCTGTCAGTTGAGTTAGATAGAGCTCTTATAGATAGCGGGGTCAAGGGATATGGGGAGAGGGCAGGAACGGGGTACTGATTGTGTATGATCAGCCATGATCACAGTGAATGGCGGTGCTGGCTAGAAGGGCTGAATGGCCTACTCCTGCACCTACTGTCTATTGTCCACCATCTTCCTCTCTAGACTGACTCTACTGGATGATTGGTCTCTGCCCGGACTGCCGACGGTTTATTTCCTTCTGTAGACGCTGCCTGACCTCCTGAGTTCCTCCAGCATTTGACTCCCCATCAGACACAGGCTTCCCACATCAGATCAGCTGGGACTGTGAGTCCCTGCATCACCATGGGCAACCAACCTGTTTCCACTCGACATCAGGGCAAACAGTACCGTGCAAAGTCACACACACACACACACACACACACACACACACACACACACAGACACACACACGCACACACACAGACACACACACGCACACACACTCACACACGCACACACACACGCACGCACACACACACTCACACACGCACACACACTCACACACACACGCACACACACTCACACACACACGCACACACACACACACACACTCACACACACACGCACACACAGCGCCTAAGACGTTTGCATAGTACTGTATTTGTCAATGTGGAGTAGACGGTGCATTTGTAAGTCTGGCAGGAGCAAAGGATGTTGGGAATGGTGAGGGTGAAGTGTCACGGGAGGGGTGTGGGGCAGGTGGCAGAGAAGGAACGCCAGGGGTTGGGGGGGGGGGGGTAAGTGCAGACACACCCAGCCCTGAGACACCAGGCAAGGTCATTTGATTTCGAACAGTTGGTTTATTGATCATCCCAGAATGTCTCTCTGGTGCTTCCCGCTCCCTCCCCTCTCCCTTCCCCTTTTCCCAACCATGATACCCCTCTCCCTGCCCCCTTCCCACTCTCAGTCCACAATGGAGACCCATGTCAGAATCAAATTTATCATCACCACTCACAAACATTATGAGATATGGTTTTTTTTGCTGCAGCAGTACAGTGCAAATCATAAAGTTTCTACAGTACTGCCTAAAAGTCTTAGGCACCCTAGCTATATATATGTGCCTAAGACTTTTGCAGAGTACTGTAGGTACTTTCTCCTGGGGTCAGCCCAGGGAAGGCTAATGTCCTCCCTCTTACATTACTGCCTTGACCATCCAGAAGAGAATACAAAGGGAAGAACAGCTTGTAAAAATACTGACCCACAGCACCAGAGACCGAAGGGATTCTGCCAGGGCTGGAAATCTCGAGCAACACAGACAAAATGCTGGGGGAGCTCAATAGGTCAGGTAGCATCTATGGAGAGGAATAAACAGTCAACGTTTTGGGCCAAAGTCCTTCATCCAACTGAATGCAGAATGAAGCGTTACAGACAATTAGGTGCAAAGCCAGAACGAGGCAGATCATGAAGACAAGAATCCATTTTATTGTACGAGGGGACCATTTAAGAGTGTTATAACATCAGGATAGGAGCTGTCCTTGAACCTGCTGGCACATGCTTTCAGACTGCTGTATCTTCTGCACGATGGGAAGGGGCAGAAGAAAGAATGTCTGGGATGGGTGGGGTCTTTACCAAGGCAGCGAGAAGTGCAGGAAGAGTCCATGGACGGAAGAGTTGATGAAGTCAACTTCCGCCTCATTACCGTGCAAGAAATTTCTGTGAACATAAAGAGTTAGTCAGCCTCCTTCGGATTATTTTCAGATTCAGATTCATTTATTCACCACGTGTTCACTGAATCACTGAGAAACGTGTTATTTGCGCTAGCAGCCAACACAACAAAAGGATGAGCTGGGGGCGGCCCACAAGTGTCGGCACACATTCCGGCACCAACAGAGCATGCCCACTGTGTTCAGCGAACACCGGCTGCACCAGCAAAACAAGCCCCTTCCTCCCTCCTACCCACCCCCGACCTCCAACCCCAGGACAAGCAGAGCCTCCAGTCCTCCAGTCTCTATCTTCCCTTTAAAATAATCTTCAAAACCTTTCACCACCTGTCCACGTACTCCCATGTCCGATTCCGTGCAACGTACAGTGGGACGAGTGTACGTCACCGGCAACAAGAAGAGACTGTCATCACTGCGGCTCAACCTCAACACAGACTTATTTAACTCAACGAGTACGTCATCGAAAAGTTGACTCAAAACTAACATCAGCAACATAAAGTTCAGGGCGTGGAACAGCAAAACAATTCCTTAACTTCACTCATTCAGATCAAATTCGATGATTTGGGGCTTGAACTTTGACAGACTGCACACAAAATGTTTGCAATATCACAAGTGATAACAAGACTAGGTCCTTAAATCTGGCTCCTGAGCCTCTGCCAATTCATGTTGACAAGAGGCGAATAGAGTTTATCTTCCCTATAATAGAATTTTTTACTACAGTCAGGAATTCTACAGCACAGTTTGACACTTTCTGGATGGCTATGTCTGTCGCAATACAATGCCTTCTGATAATTGTATTCCACACCACTGGACACTAGTAACTAAAGATCACCACCTGCTCTCCTTCCCATTTGGTTTCATTATCAAGCCTCTGTCAGAGGTGATTTGGGGTTTAGTGCATCATCACCTTGAGAACAAACAATCAGTTGGGCCCATGTCCAAACTTTTACTTTTCAATATCATTCAAATGCCAAGACATCATTATGTACCATGTTGTATGACGTGAGCGATCGTGGTCTTGACAACGATTGTTCTTGGCAAATTTTTCTGCAGAAAAGGTCTGCCATTGCCTTCTTCCAGGCAGTGTCTTTTTCCCAAGATGGGTGACCCCAGCCATAATCAATACTCTTCATAGATTGTCTGCCTGGAGTCAGTGGACGCACCTTTTTACGCATGTCCCAAGGGTGACCTGCAGGCTAGCGGAGGGAAGGAGGGCCTTGCGGCTCCTTTGGTAGAGACGTATCTCCATTAAGCTATCCTGATCACAAGAAAACCAAGAAAAATTATCTCCCGTACTCCGACCTACAGAAACACAGACTCATCCAAGACTGCAACACCTGCCCCCTGTGGAGATCCAAGTTGCACTCAGCTCCTGCCTCCTCAATGCATTACATTTCCTCGCTTGTACACTGAGTTCACAGTCATTTCCAAACCACCCTGCGACCCCTGATCCTTGCCCTGCTGACCTTGTCACCTTAGCCAGCTAACTTTCCCTCTGCAGTACTCATGATGGGATCAAAAGTGATCTGCTCCAGAAATGGCTGTACTTAAATTCCATTATGGCCCTAACATTAACATACAACATAAAGCTTAGTACAGACCCTTTAAAAAAGGCCTCAACAGTGGAGCTGGCACATCACAACGTCTGTGAAGACAGACGAAGGCTGCAGCAGTGAAGGGCCCCTAGTCATACTTGACATACTAGTTCAATTTCTAGTTTAATATACTGAATGATTTGGCCACCACAGCTGTCTGGGGCAATGAATTCCAGATTCACCACCCTCTAGCTAAAGAAATTCCTCTTTACCTCTGTTCTAAAGGGATGTCCTTGTATTCTGAGTTCGTACCCTCTGGCCCTAGACTCTCTCATGATTAGAAACTTTCTCTCCTCGTCCACGCTATTCAGGCCTTTCAATGTCAGGTTCAAGTTTAATTGTCATTCAACCATACATGAATACAGCCAAATGTTCTTTCAGGGCCAAGGTGTAAAACACACACCAGGACAACAGGCTCACACATGTACGCAGCACATATAAGATAACGGTAAAATACAGCCACACAGAAAAATACATCGTGCGATGTTTTAGGAATCTGCAGTTGAACACAATACAGCTTGTCTTCTGCCGAGGGTGGAGGGGTGAGGGGCTACACTGACTCCAGCTGGACACCACCCACACCGTCACCGGTGGAGGGCTTCGACTCCGATGCCTCTCCCCTGGGTGGTTGTAAACAAGTGGCACCGCACAGGTGTTCTCAATTAAGGGAATAACTCCTTGGGAGAACATTGTGTGTAACTCGACTGATAGAACGACAGGCCCTTCGGCCCACAATGTTGTGCCAATCTTTTAAATCAAGATCAGTTTAACCCTTTCCTTCTACAGAGCCCTTTCTTTCTATCGCCCATGTGCCAATTATAAATAATTCATTGAACTCTCAGCTGAAGTGTTATAAATCTTCTTGAATAATAGAACATCCTTTAAACTGTGTATAAGGTTCTTGTTATAGCAGGTTACCCTAAGTAAAAAGGGTGTGGGGTGAAAATTGGAAATTCCCTTGGTAGGTGATGAAATCTCTGAAATAATATGCTCTCTTGGCAGTTTATGGGTGATGGGATGGGCTTGTGTCTCTATGAAAGGAGGTGTAAAGCACTCCTTCCCTCTCCTAGCCTACAGGTCACCCTTGGACAAGGTGTAGCACCTGCTTTGCCTCCTGATCAGGGTCATGTGAAGCCATGGGAGCAGGTGGTGGATGGTCGTATGAACAGCCGGTGCAGATCACAAGTCCTGTTTATGTGACCACTGACACCAGGCTGACAATCTCTGATGAGTAGTAATTACGAATGGGGTCACCTGTTTTGTAAAGACACTGCCCAGAAGAAAGCAATGGCAAACCACTTCTGTAGAAAAATTTCACAAGAACAATCATCATCACTGAAAGACCATGTCACATGACACGGCACATGCTGATGATGATCTTGTGATCACAAGACCCTGTTGGGCATTGGTAATGCAGAATACTGCAAGTCTGGTCCACTGGTTCATTGGGGAGACTGGCGGCAGGGGAGATGCGTTGCCTCACACCTGACCGGGAGAGGAGACGCCGGAGAGAACTGGAGTCCATGCTGGGTTGGGGGCTAACCCCTCCCATCAGTGTTGCCCTCCAGTGTTCACACGGCGGAAGACAAGCTGGATTGCCTTTGTCTGCAACCACACTAGTGCGAGATGAGGGGTTGCTGGGTACTCGTTCTTGCAGAAACATGGCTCCAGAACAACATCCCATGCACCATCAACCTAGAGGCCATGACGCTCAGGGACTTGAGTCTGTCTGTTTTTAAGCTATGGTAGATATATGCGCTGTATGTGCTGTGTGTGACTGTCTTTTGCACCTTGGCCCCAGAGGAACACTGTTTGGTTTGGCTGTATACATCTCTATGGCTGACTGACAATTAAACTTGAATATTAATTGAAAAAGATTGGCTCTGGGCCCATCGGAAGTGGTGACTCTCCAAAGCCTGGCACAGAATGGAGTATGTGGGACTGCAGCCCCTCATATCTCACTCCTGACCTCCAGCGCTGTGTGGGGGGGGGTTTGTGCACTCTTTCTATAATCTTCGCAACCTTCCTGACTCCCCACAACACCCACACACTTACCAATCATTCCTCCTACGTCTTCCTACAGAATCAAAATCAGGTTTATTATCTCTGACATATGTTGTGAAATGTGTTGGTTTGTGGCAGTGGTTCTGGGTAGACACAGAATACACCACAGTTACCATTTTAAAAATAAGTAAATAATAATGCAGATAATAAATCAAATAAATAAGCAGTGCAAGAGAAAACTGAGGTAGTGTTCATGGGTTCATGGACTGTTCAGAAATCTGATAGTGGAGGGGAAGAAGCCGTTCCTAAAAAGTTGAGTGTGCATCTTCAGGCTCCTGTACCTCCCCTCTGATGGCTGTATTGAGAAGAGGGAATGTCCTGGGTGGTGAAGGTCCTTAATGATCGAAGTTTCTTTCTTTATTAGCTTTATCTTTATTTGTTACATCTACATTGAAGCATGGAAACGTGCATTGAAGTGCACTGTTTGTGTCGATGACCAACCCAGTCCAAGGACTGTGCTGGGAGCAGCCTACAAGTGTTGCCGTGTGTCTGGGGCCGACATAGCGTTCCTGCAATTTACCAACCACACCCGTACATCTTTGGAATGTGAGAGGAAACCGGAGCGAATGTAGCAACTCCTTATGGACGGCGGTGGGAATTGAATCTTGATTGTAATAGCTGGCACCGTAAAGCATTAGATAGATAGATAGATAGATAGATAGATACTTTATTCATCCCCATGGGGAAATTCAACTTTTTTTCCAATGTCCCATACACTTGTTGTAGCAAAAACTCATTACATACAATACTTAACTCAGTAATAATATGATATGCATCTAAATCACTAACTCAAAAAGCATTAATAATAGCATTAGGCCAACCTTTACACTACCATCCCACCCTCTTTACCGTGGCACAACTTCTTCAGGCAACTCCACTTGTAGATGTCCTCGGTGGTGCCTGTGATGAAGCTGGCTGAGTCTTTGACCCTCTGCATTGTTTTCCAATCCTGTCCGTTGGAGACTCCATAGCCGGCAGTGACACAACCAGTCAGAATGTTCTCCACGGTACATAAAAACATAAGAAATAGGAGCAGGAGTCGGCCATCTGGCCCGTCGAATATACTTCGCCATTCAATAAAATCATGGCTGATCTGACCATGGACTCACCTCCACCTACCTGCCTCTTCCCCATAGCCCTTAATTTCCCTACTGTGCAAAAATCTATCCAACCTTGTCTGAAATGCATTTACTGAGGTAGCCTCCACTGCTTCATTGGGCAGAGAATTCCACAGATTCACAACTCTCTGAGAAAAGCAGTTTCGCCTCATCTCCATCCTAAATCTACTCCCCTGAATCTTGAGGCCACGTCCCCTAGTTCTAGTCCCACCTACCAGTGGAAACAACTTTCCTGCTTCTATCTTATCTATCCCTTTCATAACTTTATATGTTTCTATAAGATCTCCTCTCATCCTTCTGAATTCTAGCGAGTACAGGTCCAGGCAACTCAATCTCTCCTCATAGTCTAACCTCCTCATCTCTGGAATCAACCTGGTGAACCTCCTCTGCATCACTTCCAAAGCCAGTATATCCTTCCTCAAGTGAGGAGACCAGAACAGCACGCAGTACTCCAGGTGCAGCCTCACCAGTACCCTGTACAGTTACAGTATAACCTCCCTGCTCTTAAATTCAATCCCTCTAGCATCGGTAGAAATTTGCTAGAGTCTTTGGTGACAGACAAAATCTCCTCAAGCTCCTGATAAGATAATACTGTTATTATCCTCTCTTCTTAATTAAATCCATTCACATCCTGTTAACCCAAATAACAAGAGTCGCAGTGCAAATTCCGGTGATACACCTCTGGAATGGACAGGAAGATTATGGAGGGCTTATTGGTTTGGGTATGAGTCAATGGAGTTGGAGAGCTATGATCCAGCTAGTCAGAATAACAGTTCAGCATGGACCAGATGGGCCAAAGAGCCTGCTTCTGTTGGGTAATGCTCTGTGACTCCATGATTCTTGATGGTCCCATATTACTGCAGTTTTACTGTGCAGGGACTCCAGTTCAGAAGTACTGCAGCTCATGGTGGGACATCCTGAGAGGGAGGGGAAAGGTGTCAGGTAAAGACCAGCCTTTCTTTCAGCTTCCCTGCTGAAACTTTGACGGCGACGTAGCACAGGGCCCCACAGGAGGCGTGGCCAGGGGAGTGAGTCACTGACTGAAGAGGACCATGTCCCAGCACTGAGGGAAACAATGAAAGAGGTTAAAAAGAATTATATCCTTGTTATTCTGTTGCAGTGAATCACATTTAGATTCCCCTAGGAACAATTCTGTATCCATTATACTCACAGGAACGCTGTGGATGGAATGCTTAGTTCAATCTGGATTTGAGCACAGTGTAACTGGAAATAGTTTATTAATGAATTGACACAGATATGACGCCTCTTTGTGCGTACAGATGTCTTACGATGGGCTGAATGGCCTAATTCTGCTCCTATGTCTTACAGTGTCAAATCCACACCACAGTCCAGCTCGTTAGATGGCAAGGCACCCTGACCCATTGTTTCTGCTCATCTGTTCTCCAACTTCTCCCGGCCCCTGCAATTCACCACATCTCACCCACCATCATCCCCTCCCCCGAGTTCTCTGACCAATCAATCCAATCCAATCCAAAGCTGAGTGGCCTTTAAACGTACCCCCCCCCCCCCCCCCCACAAGTGACCTTTCTGATCTCAAGAGTCGGGACAAGGTCTTCATTTCTTTTGGTTTGAACTCCCGTTCTTGGCTCTCCAGTCCCTTGATCATCTGACCTCCTCCGTCCCCCAACGTAGAGGTTGGCAAGTCAGGTTCTTCTTAGTGTTGCTGAACCATGGCCCAGAATGACATGAACAACTCAAACAACATGCTGAGGGAACTCAACAGGTCAGCAGCATCTATGGAGATGAATAAACAGGCCGAGACTTTTCATTAGCACTGATGAAGGATCTTGTTGGGTGGCTGAGTGATTGTATGAGCAGCCGGTGCAGATCACAAGTCCTGGTTATGCAATCACAGACGCCAGGCAGACAATCTCTGAAGAGTATTGATAATGGCCAGGATCATCCGTCTTGTAAAGACACTGCCCAGAAGAAGGCAATGGCAAACCATTTCTGTCGGAAAGTTTGCCAAGAACAATCATGGTCATGGAGAGACCGTGAACGCCCATGTCATATGACACAGCATATTACGAATGAACAGACTAGAGGACATGCAATCAGGATGAGAGGGGGAGAGTTTAAAGGAGATGAGTGGGGCAGGTTTTATTGGTGGATGTTTGGAACAGGTTGGAAAGCTCTAGAGGTATATGGGGTGTGGACAAGTTGGGCCACACTGCGTAACTCTTCAGCAAGAAGGTTTTGTCCTCAGGCAATGACAGACCAGAGGGATATGTGGGCTGTGCCTGTTGTAACATGGCTCCATATTGCTGTGCCAACTCAGCTTGGTTGCCAAAGGGGACATGAACATTGAATTCTCCTGTTTCAGGTGACCTGCTCCCCCTCTGTCCCTTTCTCTCTCCTCCTGATCTACCCTATTCCTCCTACCCCCTCCCCACCAGAACTCTCAGCCTGTTACTTTCCCCTCCTCCTCCCTCCTTATCTGGCCATCACCCACACACTCTACCTACTAGGTCCACTATCTCAACTATTCCCATCTGCCCTCCCGCTTTCCCTTCTTTAGTTCCATGTTCCACCTTACTCTCCTATTAGATTTCGTCATCTACAACCGTTTTCCACCTCTACCTATCATCTGGGGTAGTGGGGTGGAGATCTGTCCCTACCAAAGGAGGTGTAAGGCGCTCCTTCTCTCCACTGGCCTGCAGGTCACCCTTGGGCAAGGTGTAGCAAGGTGTGTCCACTGACCCCAGGTTGACAATCTCCGAAGAATATTGGCAATGACTGGGTCACCCGTCTTGTAAAGACACTGCCCAGAAGAAGGCATTGGCAAACCACTTCTGTAGAAAAATTGGCCAAGAACAAACATGGTCAAGACCATGATCACTCACCTCATACGATATGGTGCACATCTCCCCCTCTGCTGTCCCGATGACGGTTCTTGGCCTGGAACGTTGAGGGTCTATTCCTCCCGCAGATGCTGCCTGACCCGTTGTGCTCCTCCAGCAGTTTGTTTGTTGCTCCCGATCCCAGTGGCTGCCATCTCTCGAGTCTCCATTTCTCTTCAGGTTCCTCCGGAGAGGAGAGGGAGCCTTTTCACTCACCCAGAGCGTGGCATTTTTCTTTGTGTCTCAGAGTTAAGAACGCAGAAGGACGCAGGGAAACAGCAGCAGCAGGTGAGCACTTGGTCCCTTAGGTGTGAGCTGGAACGAGTGCAGGGGAGATTTATGAGGACGTTGCCTGACACTCCTGGGACTGAGTAATGGAGAAAGGTTGAGCAGGTTGGGACTTTATTCATCAGAGCGTAAGAGAACGAGGGGTAATCTTACAGAGGTGTAGAAAATCACGAGGGACATAGATGGGTCAAGGCACACAGTCTTTTTCTAAGATTAAAGATTTTTAAAGGAAGATCTGCTTTATTTATCACTTGTACATTGAAACATCAAAACATGCAGTGAAAAGTGTAATTTGCACCAATTCAGATCAATGAGGGTTGTGCTGGGCAGCCTGCAACTGTTAGCACGTTTCCGGCACCAACATAGCATACCCACATCTCACTAAACCTAACTCATACCACACGTCTTTGGACTGTGGGAGGAAACTGGAGCGCCCGGAGGAGACACACGCAGTCACGGGGAGAACGTACAGATCCCTTGCAGACAGCAGCAGGGTTGGGGAATTCAAGAATCACGTTTAGGATGACTGGGGAGAGACTCAATGAGAACCTAAGGGCCCACATCCTCGTGCAGAGGATGGCCAGTATATGGAATGAGCTGCCGGAGGAGGTGGTTGAGGCAGATACGATGATGGCATTTAGAAGGCACCTGGACAGGTACGTGGGTGGGAAAGGTTCAGAGAGAGATGTGTCAGATCTGGGTAAATAAGACTAGCTTAGATGGGAATCTTGGTCAGCATAGAAGAGATGGGCTGAAAGGTCTATTTCCACACTGAATGATTCAAGCCTGCTCTCCCATTCAATATAATCATGTTAAATAATACCTCACATGTTCTTCTATGCTGATTCTTCGTGCAGGTTTGAACCAAAGTTCAAAGTAAATTTCTTACCGAAGTATGCATATGTCACCATATTCTGTCCTGGATCCCTTTTCTTGCAGGTGCTTACAGGAAGAAATAGAAATACAATAACATTTATGAAAAATGATACAGAAGCAAGTGCTGGTTCTGTGATGACTGACGCCAGGCAGCTAATCTCTGAAGAGTATTGATAATGGCTGGGGTCACCCGTCTTGTAAAGACACTGCCCAGAAGAAGGCAATGGCAAACCGCTTCTGTAGAAATATCTGCCAGGAATTATCATGGTCGATGCCTACGATGATGATAATGATACATAAACAAAGACTGACAAACTACCAATGTGCAAATGAAGACAAGTCATGCAAATAATGATTTAAAAATCAAATAAATGATACTGAGAAGGTGACTTGTAGAGTGCTTGACAGTGAGCCCACAGGTTGTGGTTCAGCGTTGTGGTGAGTGAAGTTATCCATGGTTGTTCAGGAGCCTGGTGGTTGTAACAGTTCCTGTGGTGTGGGACCTGAGGCTTCTGTACCAGCTGCCCGATGGCAGCAGAGAGTCTTAGAGAAGTTCAGCACAGAAACAGCCCTTCGGCCCATCTAGTCCAATCCAAAATCACTTAAACTGCCTACTCTTCAACCCGCACTGGGACCATAACCCTCCATATCCCTACTATCCATGTATCTGTCCAAACATCTCTTAAATATTGAAATCGAGCTTGCATGGACCACTTGTGCAGGCAGCTTATTCCTCACTCTCACAACCCCCTGAGTGAAGAAGTTTCCCCTCATGTTCCCCATAAACTTCTCACCTTTCACCCTTAACCCATGACCTCTGGTTGTAGTCCCACCCAATCTCAGTGGAAAAAGCCTGCCTGCATTTACCCTATCTATACCCCTCATAATTTTGTATACCTCTATCAAATCTCCTCTCTCAATCTTCTACATTCCAAAGAAGACATTCCTGGGGACTTCCGGTAAGATGGCGATTGTTTAGCTGCTCCGAACTTTTGTTCCGTTACTGTCGCTACCTTCGCACTAAATGCCTCCATTTTTTAAACCTTAGTTAGGAATTATTTCGGTATCTCTTACTTGCCTGTGAATATATCTAACTTACAATGTCTAGCAAGAGTTCTAAATCCGGGAGAAAAGAAGCTATGACCCCGTCGGACGAGACGCTGGTTGCGCTGGGAAAGCTCTGAGATGAAATCTTAAAGGAATTTAAAACCGTTTTCAAACAGTTTGAAGACAAACTGGATCGGATCAACGATAAAGTGGACAAACATGCTGAACACTTATCTCGCATCGATTCGACTTCTGAAGATTTAGAAAGTCGTGTTCGATATTTGGAGACTCTCTGTTCCAGCTTAGAGGAAAAATCTAAAAAACTTCTTTCCAAAATGGTGGATCTCGAAAATCGCAGCAGACGCTGTAACATCAGAATTCTGGGATTACCAGAGGCGACTGAAAAGGGACCAACCATGAAGTTTTTCGCCGAGTTTCTCTGTGAGTTATTCGGGAAAGATTTGCTTCCGAAGCCGCCCGAGCTCGAACGGGTACACAGAGTTTACGTTCCCCCCGGAATTCTGGGCTCCCGCCCACGAATCTTGTGCTTCCATCAATACCAGGTAAAACACAGTCTGATTGTGGAGGCACGTCGCAGAGGTTCTTTTTCTTTCCAGGATACAACCATTCGCTTTGTGGAAGATTTTGCACCCCAGACCTTAAAGATGCGCGCTGAGTTTAAAGGCGTAATGAAAGTGCTTTTTGATCGTGGTTTCAAACCTTCCCTTCGTAACCCTGCTGATCTACGAATCAAGCATAATACCGGGAAATTCAAGTGGTTCAAATCAGCAAAGGAAGCTGAAGCGTTTGTGGCAAGTCTTCCGGCTATCCAGTCATCTTCGGAATCTGATCGGACCTCCTAAGATGGTGGATAAGTACTCCTCATAGTAAAATTACTTTCTCTGGACTCGGAATTCACTTGAATCACTCAGACATTATTCAAAGAAGACATTCCTAACCTAAGCAGTGTGACGAGAGCATAGTCTGGATGGAGGGGGTCCTTGAAGATGGATTTTGCTTTCTTGCAGCAGTGCTCCTTTAAATGTGTTCAGGGATGGGGATTGGTGGGAGCTGAGCCACCAGTGATTGGTGATTTGGCTTCCCTGTCCTAACCAATCCAACGTGGGGCAGGTGGATGATCAGCCGCTGTACCTTGGGGACCCCCTGCTCTGACCAGCGCCACTGGGCAAACACAGAGGGGCTACACAGTCCATGACACATTTCAGGGCAATGGACTTTCACAGAGAGGAAGCTGGTGCAGAAGCAGACAGCTTTGAGAGAGGTTTCAGGACTTGGCAGCTGATAGCACGGCTGTCCATAGCAGAAAAGTGAAAGATAGAAGCCCAAGAGACAGGAATTATCGGCCCTTCTAGTCCGTGCCGAATGCTTACTCTCACCTAGTCCCACCGACCTGCACTCAGCCCATAACCCTCCATTCCTTTCCTGTCCATATACCTATCCAATTTTTTTTTTATGACAATATCGAACCTGCCTCTACCACTTCTACTGAAAGCTCATTCCACACAGCTACCACTCTCTGAGTAAAGAAGTTCCCCCTTGTGTTACCCTTAAACTTTTGCCCCTTAACTCTCAACTCATGTCCTCTTGTTTGAATCTCCCCTACTCTCAATGGAAAAAGCCTATCCATGTCAACTCTATCTATCCCCCTCATAATTTTAAATACCTCTATCAAGTCCCCCCTCAACCTTCTACACTCCAAAGAATAAAGACCTAACTTGTTCAACCTTTCTCTGTAACTTTGGTGCTGAAACCCAGGTAACATTCTAGTAAATCTCCTCTGTACTCTCTCTATTTTGTTGACATCTTTCCTATAATTCGGTGACCAGAACTGTACACAATACTCCAAATTTGGCCTCACCAATGCCTTGTTCAATTTTAACATTACATCCCAACTCCTATACTCAATGCTCTGATTTATAAAGGCCAGCATACCAAAAGCTTTCTTCACCACCCTATCCACATGAGATTCCACCTTCAGGGAGCTATGCACCATTATTCCTAGATCACTCTGTTCTACTGCATTCCTCAATGCCCTACCATTTAGCATGTATGTCCTATTTTGATTAGTCCTACCAAAATGTAGCACCTCACGCTTGTCAGCACTGAATTCTCAGTGAGTGTGTCGGAAACTCCGGAGAAATTGGAATTGGTTTATTATTGCAACACACAGAAAATGCTGGAGGAACTCAGCATCAGGCAGCATCAGACTGAGATGTCGACTGTTCATTCCCCTCCATAGATGCTGCCTGACCTGCTGAGTTCCTCCAGCATTTTGCGTGTGTGCTCTAGATTTCCAGCATCTGCAGAATCTCTTGTGATTATGGTCTATTATAGCCACATGCACCAAGGTAGAGTGACAAACCTTGATTTGCATGCCACCTATACAGACCATTTCAACACATCAGTGCCTCGAGAGAGCGCAGGTGAAAAGAACAACGGAAAGCAAAATCGAGTGCTACAAAGTGCAGTGCAGGTAATTGCAAACACAAAAACACACAGAGTCTCACACACAAAATGCTGGAGGAACTCAACAGGCCAGGCAGCATCTCGGGAAAGGAATTTCATGGCTGAGGAAGGGTCTTGGCCCGAAATGTCAAGTGTTTATTGCTTTCCATAGATGCTGCCTGACCTGCTGAAAACCATATCGAAGTAGACTGTGAGGTCAGGAATCCATCTTATCATACAAGGGAACTGTCCAATAGACTTTTAACAGCAGGATAGAAGCCTCAAGCACAAAATACCCCAGATTGTGAAGGGATTGCTCAATCTCCGAACAGTTTGCACGAATACATGGGGTTATTAGAAGTCATTTCAAGACCATCCTCGCCTCAACTTAATTAACGGAATGCTATGTTTTTAACCAACCAAGAATTAATTTGAAGTGAATGCACAGACCCAAAATGTTCCAGGCACAGAGCTATTTAATGAGGCCTTGTGTCTCCCCCGGGTCCACAGAGCCTACACCACAAAGGAATACAGCACACCAGGAAGCTGATGTTTCTTTAGCTTTTCACCTAATTAATGCTACCTAATTCATCCTTTAATTAATTTTTAATGTATGGTAAAAGCAGAATAGATAATGAAGGACATGTGGGATATCATTTAGTTTCCATATTGTGATGATAACCTTACATGGGTGAAGAACAACATCAGTGGACACAGCTCCTTTATTGGGAACTTAACCGTGCCAGCATCCCTTCCGACTGCATTCGACCCATCGCTCCCTCTCTCTCTTCACGCCACTACCATTGAGTGGAAGGCACAGAGGCCTACATCCCCTGCCTCCAGGTTCGGGAGCAATTCTTACCCTGCAGCCACGGACGGGCTTCACTCGCCTTCAGCACTGAACAGACTCTGCTGCCTGTGGACTCTCAGAGACTCTGCAGTTCAAGTTCTATATATTATTTGTTTCCTTGCCCTTCAGCCCATCTGTTATGCAGGCCTCGTCCCATTGACCTGCCTCCGGGACCATAGTCCTCCATCCCGTCCCATCCACGTACCTGTCCAAACTCCTCTTAAGTGTTGCAGTTGAACCCGCATCCATCACTTCCACCGTCACACCAACCTCAGGTTCCTCTGAAATATTTCACTTTTCACCCTTAAACTTTGACCTTTAGTTCTGTTCTCACCCAACCTCAGTGGAAAAAGCCTGCTTGTATTTATACTCCTGTCTATACCCCTCATAATGCTGCTGTAAACCAAGATCAAATCTGCCCTCATTCGCCTACACTCCAGCAAATAAAGTCATAACCTATTTGACCTTTCCCTATATCTCAAGTCCTCAAGTCCAGCAACATCCCTTGTAAATTTTCTCAGTATTATTTCAATCTTATTGATAACTTTTCCACCGACAGATGACCAGAGCTGCACGTAAAACTCCAAATCTGGTGTCACTAATGACTTATACAGTTCAATATAACGTCCACTGAACAGAAGTATCTGAGAGACCTTACTAGTGATAAAAAAAAATAACAATGAACAGTGATTTCTAAAGTTTCCTTCAATAACGTGAAATATTCAAATGTACCAGTATGTTATAGCCGATGGAACGATGGCAGCACAGTTGCACGGGTTGTAGAGCTGCTGTCTTGTGCCCAGGCACGCAGGTTCAAACCTGACTTTCGGTGCTAGCTGTGTAGATCTTCCACGTCCTTCTTGTAAGCTCTGGGTTTTCTCTGGGTCGTCCCAATTCCCAAAGATGAGTGGCCGTTGCAAATTGCACTTAGTATGTGGTTGAGCGGTGGAATCTGGGGGGAGCCGATGAGCGTGTGGAGAGAATTTTTAAAATGGCACTAATTACATGTAAGTGTAAATGGGTTGTTGATGGTTGGCACAGACTTAATGGGCCGAAGGGCCTGTTTCAATGTTGTATCTCTCTGTCTTGGAATTGGGGTGGATCTTGGTGGTGAACCCATGATGGTACAGGAAGCATGGTTTAGTCATGACGGTATTGCTATTGGTTTGTTATTGTCACACGTACCAAGATACAGTGAAAAGCTTGTCTGCGTACTATTAATACAGATCAAATCATTGCACATTGCATTGAGGAAGCACAAAGTAAAACCATAACAATGCAGAATACAGAGAGCTGTAGAGAAGGATAAAGTACAAGATCATAAGGAGATAGGGCGTGAGGACAAGAGTCTATCTTATCTTACAAGAGATCTATTCAGAGATGATCACAGTGGGACAGAAGCTGTCCTTGACCCTGGCAGTACATGCCTTCAGACTTTTATATCTTCTGCCTAATGAGAGGGGGGGGGGGGGAAAGAGAATGTCCAGGGTGGGTGGGGGTCTTTGATTATCAAAGTTCAAAGTCAATTTATTATCAAAGTACAGTATGTCACCACATACAACCCTGAGATTCATTTTCTTGTGGGCATACTCAGTAAATTCAATTACCATGATAGAATTGATAAGAGACCACATCAAACATGGCAGACCCAACAATCAATGTGGGGAAAAATCAATAAACTATGCAAATACAAAAAAAAGAGAAAAAATAAAACAACAACAATAAATAAATCAGCAATAAATGTCAAGAACATGAGATGTAAGTCCTTCAATGGGAACATTTCAGTGATGGGGCAAATGAAGTTGAGTGAACTTGTGCCTCTGGTTGAAGAGCCTGATGTCTGAGGGGTAATAATTGTTCCTGAACCTCCTGAGGCTCCTGTACCACCTTCCTGATGGCAACGGGAAGAAGGGAGCATGGCCAAGGTAGTGAGGGTCCATGATAATTGATGCTGCTTTCCTGCAAGAGCGCTCCATGTAAATATGCTCAGCGGTGGGGAGGGCTTTATTCCGTGATGGACTGGACCATATCCACCACTTTGTAGGCTTTTCCGTATAAGGGCGTTGGTGTTTCCATTCCAGGCCATGATAAAACCAGTCAATATACTCTCCACTACACACCTATAGAAGTTTGTCAAAGTTTTAGATGTCATGCTGAATCTAAGAAAATAGAGGCACTGCCGTGTTTTCTTTGTAAATGCACTCAAATAAGTGTGAGGTGCAACATTTTGGGAGGACTAATCAAAGTAGGACATACATGGTAAATGGTGGGGCATTGAGGAATGCAGTAGAACAGAGTGATCTAGGAATAATGGTGCATAGTTCCCTGAAGGTGGAATCTCATGTGGAGAGGGTGGTGAAGAAAGCTTTTGGTATGCTGGCCTTTATAAATCAGAGCGTTGAGTATAGGAGTTGGGATGTAATGTTAAAATTGTACAAGGCATTGGTGAGGCCAAATTTGGAGTATTGTGTACAGTTCTGGTCACCGATTTATAGGAAGAATGTCAACAAAATAGAGAGAGTACAGAGAAGATTTACTAGAATGTTACCTGGGTTTCAGCACCTAAGTTACAGAGAAAGGTTGAACAAATTAGGTCTTTATTCTTTGGAGCGTAGAAGGTTGAGGGGGGACTTGATAGAGATACTTAAAATTATGAGGGGGATAGATAGAGTTGACTTGGATAGGCTTTTTCCATTGAGAGTAGGGGAGATTCAAACAAGAGGACATGAGTTGAGAGTTAAGGGGCAAAAGTTTATGGGTAACACGAGGGGGATCTTCTTTACTCAGAGAGTGGTAGCTGTGTGGAACGAGCTTCCAGTAGAAGTGGTAGAGGCAGGTTCGATATTGTCATTTAAAGTAAAATTGGATAGGTATATGGACAGGAAAGGAATGGAGGGTTATGGGCTGAGTGCAGGTCAGTGGGACTAGGTGAGAGTAAGCGTTTGGCATGGACTAGAAGGGCCAAGATGGCCTGTTTCCGTGCTGTAATTGTTATATGGTTAAATGCTGGGCCCAGGACAGATCCACTGAAATGATAACACTGACTCTCTTCACCTCTGATCCCCCGATGAGGACTGACTGGCTCATGGACCTCAGATCGCCTCCTCCTGAAGTCGATAATCAGCTGCTTGGTAGTTGCTGACATTGAGCAAGAGGTTGTTGTTATGACACCACTCAGCCAGATTTTCAGCCTCCCTTCTATGTGCTGATTCATCACCACCTTCA
Organism: Hemitrygon akajei; assembly: GCF_048418815.1. Classification (NCBI taxonomy): domain Eukaryota; kingdom Metazoa; phylum Chordata; class Chondrichthyes; order Myliobatiformes; family Dasyatidae; genus Hemitrygon; species Hemitrygon akajei. The sequence goes on from NC_133131.1 coordinate 9,614,157, forward strand.
TTTCGGCCCACGACAGTGGTGTTGTCGGCAGATAGGGATAAGACATTGGAGCTGTGCTTAGCCACACAGTCATAAGTATAACGTGAGAAGAGCAGGGGTTTAGGTACACAGCCTCATGGTGCACCTGTGCCACAGGGGATAGTAAAAGAGTTGCTGTTGCCAATCCGAACTGACTGGGGTCTGCAAGAGAGGAAATCAAAGATCTGGTTGCATAAGGAAGTTTTGAGGCCAAGGTCTTGAAGCCTATTGATCAGTTCTGAGGGGATGATGGTATTGAAAGCCAAACTGGAGTGGATCCAAGTCACTTCCCAGGCAGGAGTTGATATGTTTCATCAGCAACCTCTCAAAGCACTTCATCACTGTGGACGTAAGTGCTACAGGACGATAGTTATTAAGGCAGGTTGCCACGGTATTCTTGGCACCGGTAAAATTGAAGCCTGCTTGAAGCAGGTGGGTGCCTCAGACTGCTGAAGCAAAAGGCTAAAGATCTCAGTGAAATCACTAGCCAGTCGATTAGCTCAGGCCTTCAGCACTAGATTCAGTACCCCCCCTCCCCCCACCCTCCCACTGGACCGAATGCTTTCTGTGGCTTCACCTTCCGGAAGGGTGCTCTCACATTGGCCTCAGAGACTGAAATCACAGGGTCATTAGGGACCGAGCGAGTTCATAAGCTGCCTCCATGTTTTGATGGTCAAAGTGAGCATAAAAGGCATTGAGTTGATCTGGGAGCGAAACACTGTTTTCACCCACGTATGTTGCTTGTTTTCACTCTGTAGGAGGTGATCGAGTTCAAGTCCTGCTGAGCATGAATTTGGTCCTGAACTGTCACCTCGCACGTTAAATGGCTTTCTAAAGATTCTACCTGGACCTCTTGTATGTTACTTGATTGCTAGACCAGAAAACCTCTGATCTGGCCCTCAGCAGGCTGTGGATCTCATAGTTCATCCAGGGCGTCCGGTTAGGGAAGACTCTAAATGAGTTTGCAGGGACACCCTTGTCTACAACCATTTTTATACAGTCCGTGACAACCATGGTGTACTCATTAAGATCCTCTGATGACCTTGAACATGGCCCAGTCTACTGACTCGAAGCAATCCCACAGCCACTCCGCAGCCTCCCCCGACCACCTTTTTGTTCTCCTTATCTCTGGACCCTTGCTCTTTGGCTTCTGCCTGTATTCAGGTAGGAGGAGGGCAGCTAAGTGAACACATTTCCCAAAATGCGGTCTAGGTGTGGAATGGTAGGCATTCCTGATTGTAGTGTAACATTGGGACCCCCTGGTGCTGCAGGTGATATGTTGATGATAACTGGCCAGAGTTCTCTTCAAGCAAGCCCGATTGAAGTCCCGATTTGAAAGATGTCGAGGTAGGATGTTTCTGGTTTGCTAATTGCCGCACTCAATACATTGAGTACTTGTTTAACGTCTGCTTTTGGCAGTATGTAAACTGCAGCCTGGATCACAGAGGAGAACTCACTTAATAATTAGAATGGTTAGCATTTAATCGTTAGATGATCCGGGTCAGGGGAACGAGAGTGCAACGAGACCGCTATGACTGAGCACCACAAAGAGTTTGTCTTGAACACAGGACCCCCCCCCCCCCCACCTTTTCCCTTTTCTGAATCAGCAGATCAGTCCTGTGTATCAGGTCTTTCCGATGTACCTGCTGTGTCCAGAGTATGCCATGTGTCTGCAAAACACTGAACACAGCAACTCCTTATTTCCCTCCAATAGAGCAATCCTGCCCTTAGGTCCTCATTCTTGTTCTCCAGCGATTGTACATTTGCCAACAAGATGCTAGGCAGAGCAAGTTTCATTCCTTGGCATTTCAGCCTGGCTTAGAGTCCTCCCCTCCGCCTTCCCTTTCAGCCGTGCTGATATACCTTCGTCTGCATGTTCGAAAGTCCACTGAGTCCTTCAGAAGTGTGAAATTGCTAGTTCGTTAAGAAGCATGTTGGCTAAAGGGAAATGATAGGCTACTGATTGCAATGGGAGTAATTCAGAAATGGAATATTCAGGAGTTTTGTAAGCAGCCTGTGACATGTCGCCATGATTTGCCGTCGGCATCCTGCAAGCCCTCAAGATGCTGGCTGGTTTACAGGAGCCGTAAGAAGTAGACCGATTATGAACATGGTTTATTCAGAGTCAAGTACACTGGTGATCGGAGTCAAATGGAGGTCAGAACACGTAACAGAATATTACCTGTCCTGAAGGACAGACTAGTTTAAATATCTCATTCAGAGCTCTGGACATTCTTGGTTGTTTCTCTTGGATGGTTTTTATTTTATTCTTGATGATCCTCAGTTCAGGTGTTGTGGAGCTCGTCCCTCCCCGGTGGGAAATTTCCCCACGTTCCTCAACACTGAGGGAGGGAAGGTGGGAGAACAAATCATCAGAGCAGCTCAAGGGAGGAAGAAAGAATTTGCATTCCTATAACACCCTCAGCATCTTGCAAACAATTTTACATCTAGTGAACTGCTTCTAAACTTTTGTCACTGTTGTAGGAATTGTACCAACATGCTCCCACCAATTACCCAGTATAAATTATTTGTCATCTGTTTGTGGTGTTGAGTTGCCACGCAAGTTGATAGGGTTGTTAAGAAGGTGTATGATGTGTTATTAGTCGAGGGATTGTGTTCAAGGGCTGCGAGGTAATGTTGCAGTTCTATAAAACTCTGGTTAGATCCACACTCGGAATATTGTGTTCAGTCTGGTCATCTCATTATAGAAAGAATGTGGAAGCCTTAGAGAGAGTGCTGAGGGGATTTGCCAGGATGCTGCCTGGATTACAGAGCATGTCCTATGAGGATAGGTTAAGTGAGCTCAGGCTTTTCTCTTTGAAGCAATGGAAGATGAGGGGTGTCTTGATAAAAGTGTGCAAGATGATAAGAAGCATAGAGTGAGTGCACAGCCAGAGACCATTCTCCGAGAGCGGAAATGGCTAACACCAGGGGGCATAATTTAAAGGTGATTGGAGGATAGTATAGGGGATGTCAGAAGTAAGTTTTTTACACAGAGAGAGCTGGGTGTGTGGAACACTCTGCCGGGGTGGTGGGAGAGGCAGATACAGCAGAGGCATTTAAGAAACTCTTAGATAGGCACATGGATGCAAGAAAAATGAAGGCCCGATGGATGAAGCCCTGAGTCTCTGAGTCACTGTGAAGGTCAGAGGCCCAAGGTTTAAATGCATGGTGGCTGGAGGCCCAGAGTGTGGTCTGTCCTGGGTTTGAAGGAGGGAGGGAGGGAGGGGGAGAGGGAGAGAGGGAGAGAGAGAGAGAGAGAGAGAGAGAGAGAGAGAGAGAGAGAGAGAGAGAGAGAGAGAGAGAGAGAGAGAGAGAGAGAGTGAGTGAGTTTGTGTGTGAGTGAGTGAGTGTGTGTGTGTGTTAGAGTGTGTGAGTGTGTGTGTGTGTGTGTGTGAGTGAATGAGTGAGTGAGTGTGTGTGTGAGTGAGTGAGTGAGTGTGTGTGTGTGTGTGTGAGAGAGAGAGTGTGAGTGTGTGTGTGTGTGTGTGTGTGTGGCAGGGTGGTTGCTGGGGTGGAAGGAGCTTGTTTTGCTGTTGTTTTGTTCCTGTTGCTCTGCTGAACATGGTAGGCATGTTGTGTTGGTGCCAGAATGTGTACAGACACTTGCGGGCTGCTCCCAGCAAACGACCTATTTCGTAGAAACATAGAAAACCTACAGCACAATACAGGCCTTTCGACCCACAAAGCAGTGCCGAACAAGTCTTTACCTGAGAAATTACCTAGGGTTACCCATCGCCCATTATTTTTCTGAGCTCCACGTACCTGTACAGGACTCTCTAAAAGAACCTATCGTATCCGCCTCCACCACCGTTGCCAGCAGCCCATTCCACGCACTCACCACTCTCTGAGTAAAAAACTTACCCCTGACATCTCCTCTGTACCTACTTCCAAGCACCTTAAACTGTGCCCTCTCATGATAACCACTTCAGCCCTGGGAAAAAGCCTCTGACTATCCACACGATCAACGTCTCTCAACATCTTATACACCTCTATCAGGTCACCTCTGATCTCCATCTGTATATTTCACTGTGTATTTTCATGAAAATGAGTCAATGAATGAATGAATGAATCAATCAATCAATCACTCATGAATGAATGAGTGAATGAAATCAATCTCTGTTACAGAAATGTGGTTACCAAGCTTAATTGATAGCGAAGTTTACCAGTCAGCTCCACTCTGCCTTATCCTTATGAGTAGCCTATATAGGTACTGGGTGTAAAGTGAGATGTGTTACAACAGAGACATTTAGAACATTCCTCCAGAGATACAGTCAAGTTTGCAATGCATTAGTCACATGAAGAAGCATCAAGTGCAAGGGACTGTGAGGAAGGAAATGAGAAACTGTCTTCGTCATTAAAACACTGTGGAGAGTGCTAGATTTAGACCTCACTCTTATCTCATCTTGTGCTTTCAAACAATGGCCATGAGTTAATCATAAATGAGACATTTCTGGGACTCAGTAAGAGAAACTGGCAAGTGAAATCCGACTTGGCTGTGACACTCTCTTATCCTCTGAACATACAGAAACACATCTGATGTCATGTAAGAGTATCCTAGGGCAATTTTTGTCAGGGAAGTTTGTGTTTCTACTTAGTGCTGAATGACTTGAGCTATTTTGGAGGGAAGATTGACTTACTCAGGCAATATGAAAGATTCAGAGAGGTTTCTGTGTATCAGGTCAAAACAGTATAACAATGGACTCCAAAGAGCTGATTGAGACTTCCAGCGTTAACACTGGGAGTTTGGGAACAGATTTATTTACCTGGATACCTACAGGCTCACAGTCAAATCCCAGTTACACTCTTAAAGTTCTGGAGAAACCCAGTAAGTTAGGCGGCATCTATGGAGGGAAATAGGTTCAATATTTTGGGCCGAGATTCTCATCAAGACTGATGAAGTTCTCCAGCATTTTTTTTCTTTGAAAGTTGCTCCAGATTTCCATCATCTGCAGAATCTCTTGTGCCTCCAGTCACAAGATGAGACAGAAAGTCTAAGGGCAAAGTATTGGAAGCTTTCTTGAAGTGAAGGAGCTCCTGGTTCAGTAGGGTTGTCACCTGATCCTGGGATGTGAGGAAGTGACTTTGATGGAGTCGATAGAGATACATAGTACAGACACGAGCCTTTCAGCTCAACCCTCCGTACCTAACTGAGCTAGTCCCATTTAGCCCAGATCCTTCTAAACCTCATTAAAGCAGCCAGCATAAACTGGGCAGGCATAATCATTGTGGTCTTGCCCACCCTGCAAACTCCCTTTTCCAAACAATCTCTTCTAAAAAAAACTCTATAAGGCTAAAACTTCACACCAGTTTAAAAGCTTTTCCCCCAAGGTAGTTAATCTGATCAACCATTCCCATTCTAATTATCCACCCGCCCCCTCTATCTATCACCTCAGTCATTGCTCTGTAAACACTTTAAACCACTTTTCGTTATGTTCTTTACATTGAACGGACCTCTTGTACAATAAGATAGATTCTTGACCTCACAATCTACCTCGTTATGATCTTACACTTTATCATTTACCTGCACTACACCAAGGGTCACCAACATTTTTTGCACCGCGGACCGGTTTAATATTGCCAATATTCTTGTGGACTGGCTGACGGTGGCGGTGGGGGGGTGGGTGTTAATCACGACCGGAATACAGGTGACAAGTCAACTATAAGTCTCTTATAAGTGGCTGATACACTCAATTTCATTTCTAAAAGGGTTTATCTAACGGATTTAATATTAAACATACAGTGCATATTTTCCTTGCATGAATTTAGTGATAAGTCAATTATAACTCACTTACAAGTCAATAGCATCATAACATTTTAAGTAACGTTTGGATATTAAACACACAGCGCATACTTTCCTCGTCTGAACATATAAAATCATTGCAACACACCAGTGAGAGGACAAGGTCAGGGCCGGAGGTCCCCGTACCAGGGCCGCGGCAGTCGCAGTCCGGAGAGAGCGACTGCCAAGCGAGGAGTGCGACAGCACGTGTGCCGCCCTCCTTGTAGGTAGGTAGGACATTCAGCTGACAAAAGTTTGGCTCAAGGGATGACTTTCAGTAGATCGCAGCGAGGTATCTGCTCTGCTGCTTATGAAACTCTGAGCCCAAATTAAGTCGTCTGCGAATATTTAGCACCGGGTTCCCCACGGACATTCGGTGTGCTAAACAGGTTCAGAGGCGGCGCCCATCTGTCCGCGGTCCAGGCCAGTAGCAACGGCACTTCTCGCCGGCCGCACAAGGCCACCGGTTACCCAAGGCCAACCAGTGATCCCTGGCGTGAGGGTATCACTGCGTTTAAGCCACTGATGACCTCGCGTGCGTTCAAGTTCAACAGTGGGCGTGACAGGGAATGAGGAAAGCTGCAGCTGACTCATATCGTTTCATATCGCCAAGTCATATTGTTTCCTCGCGGCCCAGTAGCACATGCTTTGCGGCCCGGTACTGGTCCGCGGCCCGGTGGTTGGGGACCACTGCGCAACACCTTTATGGTAGCTTTTGCACTTTGTTCTGCATTGTTAATTGTTTTACCTTGCTCTTCCTCTGTGGAATGATCTGATCTGTATGAAGAGGACGCAAGACAAGCTTTTCACTGTCCCTTGATACATGTGACAATAACAATCCAAATACTGTACTAATAATAGTGCCTTTTCCATCTTTGTACCTATCAAAATGTCTTCTAAATGTCATAATTGCACCAACTTCTATCACTTTCTCTGGGAATTCGTTCCATATATCCACCACTCTCAATGTGAAAAAGTTGTCCCCCTGGTTCCTTTTTAATCGCCCCTCCCCCAACTTGAAACCTGTGCCCTCTAGTTTTGGACACCCAACCCTGGGAAAAGACTGTGACCAGCCATCTTATTATGATTTTATAAACCTCTCTGAGGTCACTCCTCAGGGTTAAAAGCCCCAATCCAGTTTCTCCTTATAATCCAAGATCTCCACTTCTGGTAAAAATCCCCTAAATCTCCTTTTCACCCTCTTCAGTTTAATGAGTTTTCAGCCAATCAGATCCTTTTAAAGTGTCGTTAGTGTTACGTTATAGGAAATGGGGGCAGCCAAAGTGTGCATAGCAAGATCCCAGAACCAGCAACAAAACTAAGTGGAAACGTTGTGATTTATTTTGGGGCAATGTCCCTTGAATGGACTGGAATGAGGATAGAATGCTGGGGAGAATTCCAACCTTCCCCCTCTCCACCCGGAAGGTTTAACATAACATCTGAGAGGGAGTTGCACTGGAATGTGAGTCTGTCTGCCTCATTTCTGGTGAGGAGCAAAAGATGGTGCCAGAAGCTTTTCAGATCCAGGTGACTTCTTCCAGCCCGTGCATGAAACAGCGCACTTTTCTTTTCAAGGTGGCTGGGGTCCTGTCGGAGTCCGTGATCTACAGCTGCAGCTCAAACTACGGTTCTCCACGGGCGACGGGTTCTCGGTCTCAGACTCGCCATTGCAGCCTGGATATTGTGCACTCTTGGGCGACCCGATTCCTCGCCGGTTTCACCGACTGAAGCATCGCGGGAGAGTTAAACGTCGAGACAGCGGGTGGTGTACGCTACTGTCGAAAGAAGGCCCCCGCACTCAAGCAAAATCTCTCTCTCTCTCTCGGTGGTGAGTGTGAGTCCATTGGTGCTCGAGTCAGGGAATCTGGACAAGTGAAGCGGCAGTTTGTAACATCGGAGCAGAGCGGGCTGTTGTAGCAGGAGCGATATCTCTCTCTCCCTCGCTAGTTAGAGAGAGAGATTGTCTGAGATGTCCAAGTGTTGGGATGGACTCTAAATCACGGTCTCTTTGGGGGGGCTTTGCTGTGGTGGGTGGGTGGGGGTGTTGATGTTTTTTCTGGAGCAAGGAGGAAGGGGGTGGGAGGGTTAACACCTTTGCTGCTGCTTGTGCATTGGAGAGGGAGGGGGGCTTTGGGATTCAAACATTTTCTGTCATTCATTCTTCGGGTTCTTCTGTTTTGCAGATGTTTGCAGAGAGTAGGAATTTCACATTGTATGTCGTATACATTCTCCGGTATTAACTTGAACCACTGAGACACAAAGTTTTCTTTGCAAATGAAACCCTTTACCTCATGAGAAAAAAAGCCATCAGATCATTGTATAGTTCCTGCAAAGGCAGACAATATTTTGCTACTTTGCATTAAGTACAAGCCTACTCATACATTATTGAGGCTCAGTTCCTTAAATCATAACACAAAGGTTATGTCCTCTTGCACATTGCGTGCAGAGGAAGTCTGCTCCTTCCTGTAGGTCACACTTTGCATAAATGCATCCAGGGACACGTCCTCCTGGGACCTGAAACATGCTCACTGGCAAAATTGGAATATGGATGTTTTCTTCTACACGATCACCAGAAGGTTTTGGTCCATCCGTAATCTTGTCACTGTGTTAATATTCTTCCAGCTACAACTGATGCCTGTTTCGCTGTGTATCCCTGGCCACCGCCGTTGAGCAGAGTGTCCTGTGTTATTGAGATGTCGGGGGTGAACCCCAACAAGTCGCTTTACAGCCCAGGGATCACCGATCAGAGACCGGTTTCTGCCGCTGTCCGCAGGGAGTTTGTATGTTCTCCCCGTGGGTGCTCCAGTGGCCTCCCACATTCCAATTCGCACGGGTCAGGACTGGTAAATTATGGGCATGCAATGTTGGCACTGGAAGTGTGGCAACACATGCGGGCTGCCCCCAGCGCACCCTCGGACCGGTCATTGACTCAAAATGACCACTGTATGTTTCAAAGTTTCCGAACCAGAACCAACTATAATATCACCGGCATTTGCTGTGAAATTTGTTGACTTTGCGGCAGCAGTACAATACAATACATAATAATAGAGAAAAAATGTGAATTACAGTAAGTTAAATTAAATAAGTAGTGCAAAAATAAAAATAAATAAAAGTAGTGAGGTAGTGTTCAGGGGTTCGGTGTCCATTTAGAAATCTGATTGTGGAGGGGAGGAAGCTGTTACTGAATTGTTGAGAGTGAGCCTTCCAGCTCCTGTACCTCCTCCCTGATGGTAGCAGTGAGAAGAGGGCATGTCCTGGGTGATGAGAGTCCTTAATAATGGACTCTGCCTTTTTCAGGAATGGCTCCTTGAAGACGTCGTGGATACTACGGAGGTTAGAGCTCATGTTTTGATGAACATGTGACAAATAAAGCTCATGTTTCTTCACTAATGTTGCCAAGGGAGATGGTGGAAACAGATACAATAGAAGTGTTTAAGAGGCATCAATAAGCTGGGAATGGTGGATATAAACCATATATAGGCAGATGAGATTTGACTGAACTGGCGCCAAAGTGGAGGTTATTCTCATATGCACAAGAACATGTATACAATACTGTGCAAAAGTCATAAGCACATCTGTATAGACAGGCTGCTGAAGACTTTTGCATTTACTGGAGTATTTTTATGTATTGCATTGTACAGCTGCAATAAACCAAATTTCATGACATATGTGAGTGATGATAAACCTGATCCTGCTGTGGGTCTCTATTGTGGACTGAGAGTGGTGGGAAGGGGGCAGGGAGAGGGGAATCATGGTTGGGAAAAGGGGAAGGGAGAGGGGAGGGAGTGGGAAGCTCCAGAGAGACATTCTGGAATGATCAATAGACCAATTGTTTGGAATCAAATTACCTTGCCTGGTGTCTCAGGGTTGGGTGTGTCTGCACCCATGCTACCTCCCCCCCCACCCCTGGCACTCCTTCTCTGCCCCCTGTCCCACACCCCTGCCACGGAGCTCCACCTTCACCATTCCCAACATCCTTTGCTCCCGCCAGATTTACAATCTCGTTCTTCGCTCTAAATTGACAAATGCGGTACTGGACTGTACAAAAGTCTTAGGCACACTGGCTAGATATATGTGTCTAAGACTTTTACACAGCACTGTATGCACAGGTGAAATGAAAATCTTACCTGTGGCATCACTCCATAGGTCCCTGCCAATCAAAACCTCAACGACTTATCCTTCCAACTGCAGTTGTCCAATCTCATGTTGAGATGGGAAACTGAGGGTAAATGGTAAGTCGCCTCGGAGAAAATCACTCTGTCTGAAAATCGGCATATTTTTGAAGCACCTTGTAAAAACTCTCCTGTGTCTACCTGCCTGTACAGTGACTTCCTCACCAACCTGTCAAATTCCCTGTAAGTAACAACATAATTCTGGGACTTGGTGCAGTTGATAACTCACTCATTCTGATAGCCTTCATACGTTCATTCCCCATTGGAACTGGAATTGGTTTAACATTGTCACATACAGTATATCAAGGTAGAGTGAAAAGTTGGACCTACATTCTTTTCATACAGATTAAATCATCACGCAGTGCATTGAGGTAGAACAAGACAAAACAATAGCAGAATGCAGAATAAAGTGTAACAGCGACAGAGAAAGGGCAGTGCAGGTAACCAATAAAGAGCAAGGTCATAATAAGACCATAAGGCTTAGGAGCAGAATTAGGCCATTCAGCCCACCAGGTCAATAATGAGGTAGTTTGTCAGGTCAATTGTCCATCTTGTTGTACTAGGGAACCACATAATAGTCTTGTAACAGTGGGGTAGAAATGGCCTTTGCGCTTGGTGGGACGTGCTTTCAGGGTTTTGTGCCTTCTGCCTGATGGAAGGTGGAAGAAGAGAAGACAAGTCCACATTGGGTGTGGTTTTTGATTATGCTGGTTGCTTCACCGAGCCAGTGGGAAGTGTGGATGAAGTCCATAAAGGGGAGACTGGTTTCCATGATGCGCTGAGTTGTGATGTGTCCACAACTCTCTGTAGTATCTTGCGGTCATGAGTGGGACCGCCGCAGTGCATGCTCTCGCAGTCTGGAGAACCGTGGTTGGCGTAAACATGTTCTGTAAGAGTTTACATCACTTGGTTTTCTCATGGGCTGCACTTCTAAAAAGCCACCCAAAGCAAGAACCAGCTTATCGAAGTTTGTTGCATAATCTGGACCTGCTGATAAAATGGCAGATTGACAATTGTGGGGTGTTGCACTTTGGGAGGACAAACCAGGGTAGGACATAGACAGTGACTGGTAGGGCACTGCGGAGTGCAGTAGAACAGAGGGATCTTGGAATACACGTCCGTAATTCCTTGAAAGTGGCATCACAGTCACGTAGGGTTGTAAGGAGAGCTTTTGGCATGTTGGCCTTCATAATTCAATGTGTTGAGTACAGCAATTGGGACTTGAGTATCTGACTTATAGGGGAAGGTTAGATAGGTTAAAACTTTGCTCCCTGGAGTGTAGAAGAACGAGAGGAGACTTGACAGAGTATATAGGATTACGAGGGGTACAAGTTAGGGTAAATGCAAGCAGGCTTTTCCCACTGAGGTTGTGTGAGACGAGAACTAGTCTCTCAGAGCTTTGCTCTTAAAATAGCCGTCAGTAGGTCATACCTGGATTTCTGGGATAGTTCTGGATCACCGGTTTTGAATGCCACAGAGCTGGCCCTCAGCAGGCTATGGATCCCCAGCTTGAGCTGTGGCTTTTGGTTTGGGTGGGAGAGGTATGGAGAGCTATGGTTCAGCTGCAGGTCGATGGGACCAGGCAGAATAATAGTTCAGTACAGACTAGATGGGCTGAATAGCCTGCTTCTATGCTCTAGTGCTCTGTAACTCTTTGACTCGACAAGGAAACATATTTTCAAAATCAGCTGCAGAAAACCTTCAGATGTGTAACGACCTCACAATCCCCCAGTAATCTAGTGCTCCAATCCTATAGGCTAACTGAAAGGCTACAACAGACTGATGTGCACAAAGTTTTTAATGCCTAAATTAAGCTGAAAAACCAAAAGTGATTAATAATATATCTGCCTGTAGCAGCTGCCGTGACAGAGCTCTACGACAAGCACTGATTTAGACGCAATAAATATTTTATTTAAAAGAAACTGCTTTCAGCAGTTTTTGTTCCTTGGAACCAAAATTCTGTCTCCTTTAATTATTGTGAATAAAGGTCTTGCATTTATATAGTGACTTCCATAAGCTCAGCATCTCCTGTCAGCCACACAGCCAATGAAGCTGTCGTTTTGAAGTGTAGACAGTGGTGATAAATAGCAGATTATTTGCTTACTGTATTAATGGTGACTGATGGAAAGGCATTGGTTAGAACACCAGTGAGAAATTCCTGGCCCCATCAACAGAGTCATAGAGACACAGGACTTTACAGCACAGAAACAAGCCCTTCAGCCCATCTAGTCCATGGCGAACTATTATTCTGCCTATTGCCATTGACCTCCACCATAGCCCTCCATACCCCTCCCATCCATGTATTTATACAAACCTCTGATAAATGCTGAGATCAAACCTGCAATCACCACTTTCACTTGGCAGCTCATCCCACACTCTCACCACCCTCCGAGTGAAGTTTCACCTCACGCTTGCCCCTAAACGTTTCACCTCTCACCTTAACCAATGCCCACTAGTTCGAGTCTCACCCAACCTCAGTGGAAGAAGCCTGTTTACATTTACCCCTCGTAATTTTGTGTGCCTCTATCAAACATTCACTCATTCTCCTACGCCCCAAGAAATAATCTCCCAACCTATTCACCCTTCCCTTCTAACTCGGGTTCTCGAGTCCCAGCGACGCCCTTGTAAATTTTCTCTGCCCTCTTTCAATCTTTTAGATATTTTTTCTGCAGGTAGGTGTCCAGAAACACACAGGATACTCCAGGTTAGGCCTCACCAACATCTTATATGACTTCAACATAACATTCTAACTCCTGTACTCAGTACTTTGATTTATGAAGGCTAATGCACCAAAAGCTTTCTTTACAACCCTATCTACTTGTGATGCCACTTGTGATGCCACTTTGAAGAGATGACGGCTCTGTATTCCCAGATCCCTCTGTTCTACTGCACTATGTAAATCCACCCCTAGTTTGTCCTCCCAAAGTGCGACACCTCACCCTTTGTCTGCATTAAATTGCATCTGCCATTTTCCCAGCTGCTCCTGTGATTAATCAGAGGCACAGAGTCTCCATTAGATAGTTAACCTTGGATCCAGGTGAAGAGCCTAGTGACATCTGAAAGGAATTGAAAAGCATGTTGGTGAAAGAGAAATAATTTCACCTGTACCTTCAATTTCAGTAAAGTATTGGCCAAATAGTGATTTTATTTTTGTTGAATTTAAGATTCTGAAAGAGAGCGTCAGCTAAAACATTGGCTTGAATCTAAAAATAAAACTTCAGCGAGTGAAAATGGGTCTCGGTAGAATTAACCATAACTTCTATCTGTCAAGCGTGTTTGAGGCAATAAGTGGCTCACAGCCTGATTAAGTGCTGACTTAGGACCCAGCAGCCACAGTATGGACCAGGACCCTCAGCAGGGGCCATCCACCCAAAATCTGCCGCTCCCTGGAGGTTCACTGAATCGACCCTTGGAGACACGGATGACATCAGATAGGAAAACGTGAGAGCTGCATTTATATAGCAACTTTCATTCTAATATCTGGCTTGTACATTGTTCAGCCCAACTCTTCAATGCTGACCAAGATGCCCCATTCAAGCTAGTCCATGCAACTTTGAATCCTTTCTTTCCCATGTACCTGTCCAATTGACTCTTAAAAGATGTTATTATTCCTGTTTCAACCACTTCCTCTGGCAACTCATTCCACATAGATAACACCTTTAGCGTAAAAAGTTTGCCTCTCATTTTCCTATTAAATCTTTCCCCTCTTACCTTAAACTTCCGCCCATGAGTCCTTGATTTCAACAAACTCTTCACAGGCAGCAGCAGGATTTGAACCCCAGTTGGTGATCGCTGAGTATCTTAAAGTGCTGCGCTAATTGCTACACTACCATGCCACCCAAGATTGCGAGACAGTAACGGGGTAGATCAAGAGGTCAAGTGCCCTTCATATTCAGCTGAGGAAACAATTAATCATCTTATTACAAATGGGTAGAATTTGCCCTTGAGCTTGGTGGTAAGTGCTTTCGGGCTTCCACATCGGAGAAAGGGGTTAGTTTGACTCATTTGAAAGGCAGCACTTTAGTCCTCTTTGGGCCATAAAAAGGACTTTACCACTTTAGAAAGGTTTCAAAGGTTATGGGTCAAATGCAGGAAAATTTAGACTAGCCTGAGTGTGTGTTTAATATATTAGTAATATTTGAGTAATATTGCGAATATATTGTTTGATTAAGGGTTATATGTGAATGGCACACATCATTATGCCACTGCATCATATACGAGTGCGCTTCGCATAAAGTAAAATCGAAGATGAGATGCACATCTCCGGCTCCGCATTTTTCTTTCAATTAGCTTTATGTCTTGGAGGTAGGAAACATAACAATAGTGACAAGGAAGTTTTAAACAAACCTGAGAGGACCGCCTATCTTTTGAAGTGCAGCAAGACATTCAAGATTTTTTAAAAAAAGCGAAGTGAGACATTCGAGTTAAAGAAAATCGCAGCAGGTTTTCTTACCTTCACAAGAGGAGAGAACCGGTCGCGTTTTTAAAAAGGCAGAAAACAGATGCATTCTCGAGTTCATAAACAGCGAGTACTGGGCGATAATAATCATAAATTTTAAAAAGGAGTAGAAATGGCTGGCTACATCAGAGTTGCATCTGATTGCACGACAGATAACTCAATATAGAGTACTGAGTGAACTGAGCCGTACTTTGAAGCAAGTGAAGTGGCCGATGAAAAACAAGTGTCACTTTTACTGAGTGCATTGGGTGGAAAAGCAAGCCGTTTGCTAAGAAGTTCGTCTGCTCCAACCAAACCAGCTGAAATGAGCTTTGCTGATCTTGTGAATGTAATGAAGGAACATTTAAAGCCAAAAACTTTGTTGATTATAAAACACTTTATGTTTCATAAGTGGAATCGAAAGGAAGGAGAGTCCATTTCAACGTATGTGGCTGGATTGAAGAGATTGGCTGAGCATTGTCAGATCAAAGATGGGCTTAATGAATCACTGAGAGATTGTTCAGGTTACACAATCTTACAAGAAAGCATTCAAAAATGGGTCCTAACTGAAGAAAATTGCTGCATTTTCTGCTAGCTTTGCCTTTAAATCTGCAGTGGTCTGGTGTTGGGGAGCCCCTGCCACAATAGTGACACAATTTATTTGGCCTGGTTGGTTTCTTTATTCTCTGCAATTTTCTTCAGTTAGGACCCATTTTTGAATGCTTTCTTGTAAGATTACAAGATTACAGTCAACATTTCAAGCCGAGACCCTTCTTCAGGACTAGTCCTGATAAAGGGTCTCGGCCCGAGACATTGACTGTACTCTGTTACATAGATGCTGCCTGGCATGCTGAGTTCCTCCCACATTCTGTGTGTGTTCTTAGGATTTCCAGCATCTGCAGATTTACTCCTGTTTGTGAAGAGATGAGCATTATGCTTTACGTCAAAAGTGAGCAGCAAATTAATTAAAATGGAACTAGACACTGGTTCAGCTGTTTCAGTCATTCCACAAAAGGATTTTGAGAGGCATTTCAAAGATACTAAACTGAAGCCTGCAGATATCCAACTAAGAACGCAGACTGGAGAAAAGGTAACTCCTGCGAGAGTGGCATTTGTAGCAATGAAACACAACGACCGACAAGCCATAATGAGCTTGTGTGTGGTTAAAAACAGGAGGGTCAGCATTGTGGGGACGTGAAGGGCTGAGGCAATTACTACTTAACTGAAGATCCATCCGCGATTTGCAGTTCGCATCCCCTGCAAAGGAGTCAACTGGAAGTGAATTAAGAAAGGTACTGGATGATGCCACAGCAGTGCTCAGAAATGACATTGGAAAGCTCAAACATATCAAGAGTAAGAATTCCTCCATAGTGATTAGAACTTTAGGCCTGAATGGGACAATTTAAAATTTCTACATTTTAAAATGTCTACACAGAAATTGCATCATATAGTATCCATATATACAGCGTGCTATTTATTACAACTATGATGTATTTTTTTGAGTTGAGTTGCTTTCTATATTCAGTTGGAGTTTATAACTAAGCAGGGAGGAGGGTTGTGAATTTAGTATTTGAGTAATATTGTAAATATATTGTTTGATTAAGCATCCTTTGTTCATTTAATTGATTCACTACGGGATATATGTAAAGATATGTGAATAGCCGCCACATCGTACACGTGCGTGCTGTGCTTCACAGGTAAAAACGAAACCAAGACACGCATTCCTGGCTCCGTGTTTTTGCTTTCAATTACTTTTATGTTTTGGAGTTTTGGTAGTTCCAGGGGGAGCTGTACCCAGGAGCATTCTACATTACATAGAACATGAAAAATAGAATAGTACAGCACAGTACAGGGTGCTCGACCCACACTGTTGTGCCACCCTTTAACCTTTAAAAACAGTCTAACCCCTCCCTCCTACATTTTCCTATCATCCAATCTATGTCAGAGTTTCTTAAATATCCCTAATGTATCTGTCTCTACAGCACACTCCACGCACCTACCATTCTCAGTGGGAAATACCTACCTCTGACATCCTCCCTTTACTTTCTTCCAATCACTTTAAAATTACGCCCCCGACTATTAAACATTTCCACCTTGGGAAAAGGTGGCTGTCCACTCAATATATACCTCCTATCATCTTGTACACCTCTAACAAGTCACCTCTCGTCCTCCTTCACTCCAAAGAAAAAAGCCCGAGCTCACTCAACCTATCTTCCTAAGACATGCTCACTAATCCAGGCAACATCCTGGTCAGCCTCCTCTGCACCCTCTCTAACACTTCCACAGCCTTCCTATAATGAGGCAACTGGAACCGAACACAATATTCTAGGTAAGGTCTAACCAGGGTTTATAAAGCTGCAATATTATCTCTCAGCTCTTTAACTCAATCTTTCGATTAATGAAGACCAACACACCATGCAGTTCTATCAAAGTGTGGTAACTTTGAGGGATCTATGGATGTCAGCCCCAAGATCCCTCTGTTCCTCCACACTGCTAATAATCCTATTAACCTTGCACTCTGCCTTCAAATTTTACCTTCCAAAGTGAATCACTTTACAGTTTACTGGACTGAACTCCATCTGCCACTTCTCAGCCCAGCTCTGCATCCTGTCAATCTCCTGTTACAACCTTTGAAAATCTTCTACACTGCCCACAACTCCACCAGCCCTCATGTCACCTACAAACTCACTAACCCCCCCTTCCACTTCCTCATCCAAGTCACTTATAAAAATCACCAAGAGCAGGGGTTCCAGAGCAGATCCTTGCAGAACACACTGATCGCTGACCTTCAGGCAGAATACGTTCCGTGTTAAACCACCCTCAGCCTTGTGGTGAACTACATATACCTGTCTGGACTGCTCCTGTGGCTCCTCCCACAGACCCCTGCTGACTGCTCCTGTGGCTCCTCCCACAGACCCCCTGCTGACTGCTCCTGTGGCTCCTCCCACTGACCCCTGCTGACTGCTCCTGTGGCTCCTCCCACAGACCCCCTGCTGACTGCTCCTGTGGCTCCTCCCACAGACCCCTGCTGACTGCTCCTGTGGCTCCTCCCACAGACCCCTGCTGACTGCTCCTGTGGCTCCTCCCACAGACCCCTGCTGACTGCTCCTGTGGCTCCTCCCACAGACCCCCTGCTGACTGCTCCTGTGGCTCCTCCCACTGACCCCTGCTGACTGCTCCTGTGGCTCCTCCCACAGACCCCCTGCTGACTGCTCCTGTGGCTCCTCCCACAGACCCCTGCTGACTGCTCCTGTGGCTCCTCCCACAGACCCCTGCTGACTGCTCCTGTGGCCCCTCCCACAGACCCCCTGCTGACTGCTCCTGTGGCTCCTCCCACAGACCCCCTGCTGACTGCTCCTGTGGCTCCTCCCACTGACCCCTGCTGACTGCTCCTGTGGCCCCTCCCACAGACCCCCTGCTGACTGCTCCTGTGGCCCCTCCCACAGACCCCTGCTGACTGCTCCTGTGGCTCCTCCCACAGACCCCCTGCTGACTGCTCCTGTGGCTCCTCCCACTGACCCCTGCTGACTGCTCCTGTGGCTCCTCCCACAGACCCCCTGCTGACTGCTCCTGTGGCTCCTCCCACTGACCCCTGCTGACTGCTCCTGTGGCCCCTCCCACAGACCCCCTGCTGACTGCTCCTGTGGCTCCTCCCACAGACCCCCTGCTGACTGCTCCTGTGGCCCCTCCCACAGACCCCCTGCTGACTGCTCCTGTGGCTCCTCCCACAGACCCCTGCTGACTGCTCCTGTGGCTCCTCCCACAGACCCCCCGCTGACTGCTCCTGTGGCTCCTCCCACAGACCCCTGCTGACTGCTCCTGTGGCTCCTCCCACAGACCCCCTGCTGACTGCTCCTGTGGCTCCTCCCACAGACCCCCTGCTGACTGCTCCTGTGGCCCCTCCCACAGACCCCCTGCTGACTGCTCCTGTGGCTCCTCCCACAGACCCCCTGCTGACTGCTCCTGTGGCTCCTCCCACAGACCCCCTGCTGACTGCTCCTGTGGCCCCTCCCACAGACCCCCTGCTGACTGCTCCTGTGGCTCCTCCCACAGACCCCCTGCTGACTGCTCCTGTGGCTCCTTCCACAGACCCCCGCTGACTGCTCCTGTGGCTCCTCCCACAGACCCCCTGCTGACTGCTCCTGTGGCTCCTCCCACAGACCCCTGCTGACTGCTCCTGTGGCTCCTCCCACAGACCCCCCGCTGACTGCTCCTGTGGCTCCTCCCACAGACCCCCGCTGACTGCTCCTGTGGCTCCTCCCACAGACCCCCTGCTGACTGCTCCTGTGGCTCCTCCCACAGACCCCCTGCTGACTGCTCCTGTGGCTCCTCCCACAGACCCCCTGCTGACTGCTCCTGTGGCTCCTCCCACAGACCCCCTGCTGACTGCTCCTGTGGCCCCTCCCACAGACCCCCTGCTGACTGCTCCTGTGGCTCCTCCCACAGACCCCTGCTGACTGCTCCTGTGGCTCCTCCCACAGACCCCCTGCTGACTGCTCCTGTGGCTCCTCCCACAGACCCCCTGCTGACTGCTCCTGTGGCCCCACCCACAGACCCCCTGCTGACTGCTCCTGTGGCTCCTCCCACAGACCCCCTGCTGACTGCTCCTGTGGCTCCTCCCACAGACCCCCTGCTGACTGCTCCTGTGGCTCCTCCCACAGACCCCTGCTGACTGCTCCTGTGGCTCCTTCCACAGACCCCCGCTGACTGCTCCTGTGGCTCCTCCCACAGACCCCCTGCTGACTCCTCCCACAGACCCCTGCTGACTGCTCCTGTGGCTCCTCCCACAGACCCCCTGCTGACTGCTCCTGTGGCTCCTTCCACAGACCCCTGCTGACTGCTCCTGTGGCTCCTCCCACAGACCCCCTGCTGACTGCTCCTGTGGCTCCTCCCACAGACCCCCCGCTGACTGCTCCTGTGGCTCCTCCCACAGACCCCCCGCTGACTCCTCCCACAGACCCCTGCTGACTGCTCCTGTGGCTCCTCCCACAGACCCCCTGCTGACTGCTCCTGTGGCTCCTCCCACTGACCCCTGCTGACTGCTCCTGTGGCCCCTCCCACAGACCCCCTGCTGACTGCTCCTGTGGCTCCTCCCACAGACCCCCTGCTGACTGCTCCTGTGGCCCCTCCCACAGACCCCCTGCTGACTGCTCCTGTGGCTCCTCCCACAGACCCCTGCTGACTGCTCCTGTGGCTCCTCCCACAGACCCCCCGCTGACTGCTCCTGTGGCTCCTCCCACAGACCCCTGCTGACTGCTCCTGTGGCTCCTCCCACAGACCCCCTGCTGACTGCTCCTGTGGCTCCTCCCACAGACCCCCGCTGACTGCTCCTGTGACTCCTCCCACAGACCCCTGCTGACTGCTCCTGTGGCTCCTCCCACAGACCCCCCCGCTGACTGCTCCTGTGGCTCCTCCCACAGACCCCTGCTGACTGCTCCTGTGGCTCCTCCCACAGACCCCCCCCCCGCTGACTGCTCCTGTGGCTCCTCCCACAGACCCCCTGCTGACTGCTCCTGTGGCTCCTCCCACAGACCCCCGCTGACTGCTCCTGTGACTCCTCCCACAGACCCCTGCTGACTGCTCCTGTGGCTCCTCCCACAGACCCCTGCTGACTGCTCCTGTGGCTCCTCCCACAGACCCCCTGCTGACTGCTCCTGTGGCTCCTCCCACTGACCCCTGCTGACTGCTGTGGCTCCTCCCACAGACCCCCCGCTGACTGCTCCTGTGGCTCCTCCCACAGACCCCTGCTGACTGCTCCTGTGGCTCCTCCCACAGACCCCTGCTCCTGTGGCCCCTCCCACAGACCCCCTGCTGACTGCTCCTGTGGCTCCTCCCACAGACCCCCTGCTGACTGCTCCTGTGGCTCCTTCCACAGACCCCCGCTGACTGCTCCTGTGGCTCCTCCCACAGACCCCCTGCTGACTGCTCCTGTGGCTCCTCCCACAGACCCCTGCTGACTGCTCCTGTGGCTCCTCCCACAGACCCCCCGCTGACTCCTCCCACAGACCCCTGCTGACTGCTCCTGTGGCTCCTCCCACAGACCCCCTGCTGACTGCTCCTGTGGCTCCTCCCACAGACCCCCTGCTGACTGCTCCTGTGGCTCCTCCCACAGACCCCCTGCTGACTGCTCCTGTGGCTCCTCCCACAGACCCCCTGCTGACTGCTCCTGTGGCTCCTCCCACAGACCCCCCGCTGACTGCTCCTGTGGCTCCTCCCACAGACCCCCTGCTGACTGCTCCTGTGGCTCCTCCCACAGACCCCCTGCTGACTGCTCCTGTGGCTCCTCCCACAGACCCCCTGCTGACTGCTCCTGTGGCTCCTCCCACAGACCCCCCCCGCTGACTGCTCCTGTGGCTCCTCCCACAGACCCCCGCTGACTGCTCCTGTGGCTCCTCCCACAGACCCCCCCCCGCTGACTGCTCCTGTGGCTCCTCCCACAGACCCCTGCTGACTGCTCCTGTGGCTCCTCCCACAGACCCCTGCTGACTGCTCCTGTGGCTCCTCCCACAGACCCCCCCCCCCCGCTGACTGCTCCTGTGGCTCCTCCCACAGACCCCCTGCTGACTGCTCCTGTGACTCCTCCCACAGACCCCCGCTGACTGCTCCTGTGGCTCCTCCCACAGACCCCCTGCTGACTGCTCCTGTGGCTCCTCCCACAGACCCCCGCTGACTGCTCCTGTGGCTCCTCCCACAGACCCCTGCTGACTGCTCCTGTGGCTCCTCCCACAGACCCCCGCTGACTCCTCCCACAGACCCCTGCTGACTGCTCCTGTGGCTCCTCCCACAGACCCCTGCTGACTGCTCCTGTGGCTCCTCCCACAGACCCCCTGCTGACTGCTCCTGTGGCTCCTCCCACAGACCCCTGCTGACTGCTCCTGTGGCTCCTCCCACAGACCCCCGCTGACTGCTCCTGTGGCTCCTCCCACTGACCCCTGCTGACTGCTCCTGTGGCTCCTCCCACAGACCCCTGCTGACTGCTCCTGTGGCTCCTCCCACAGACCCCCTGCTGACTGCTCCTGTGGCTCCTCCCACAGACCCCCTGCTGACTGCTCCTGTGGCTCCTCCCACAGACCCCTGCTGACTGCTCCTGTGGCTCCTCCCACAGACCCCCGCTGACTGCTCCTGTGGCTCCTCCCACAGACCCCCCGCTGACTGCTCCTGTGGCTCCTCCCACAGACCCTGCTGACTGCTCCTGTGGCTCCTCCCACAGACCCCTGCTGACTGCTCCTGTGGCTCCTCCCACAGACCCCCTGCTGACTGCTCCTGTGGCTCCTCCCACATACCCCCTGCTGACTGCTCCTGTGGCTCCTCCCACAGACCCCCTGCTGACTGCTCCTGTGGCTCCTCCCACAGACCCTGCTGACTGCTCCTGTGGCTCCTCCCACAGACCCCCTGCTGACTGCTCCTGTGGCTCCTCCCACAGACCCCCCCCGCTGACTGCTCCTGTGACTCCTCCCACAGACCCCCCCGCTGACTGCTCCTGTGGCTCCTCCCACAGACCCCCTGCTGACTGCTCCTGTGGCTCCTCCCACAGACCCTGCTGACTGCTCCTGTGGCTCCTCCCACAGACCCCCTGCTGACTGCTCCTGTGGCTCCTCCCACAGACCCTGCTGACTGCTCCTGTGGCTCCTCCCACTGACCCCTGCTGACTGCTCCTGTGGCTCCTCCCACAGACCCCCCGCTGACTGCTCCTGTGACTCCTCCCACAGACCCCCTGCTGACTGCTCCTGTGGCTCCTCCCACAGACCCCCGCTGACTGCTCCTGTGGCTCCTCCCACAGACCCCCCCCCGCTGACTGCTCCTGTGACTCCTCCCACAGACCCCCCGCTGACTGCTCCTGTGGCTCCTCCCACAGACCCCCGCTGACTGCTCCTGTGGCTCCTCCCACAGACCCCCCCCCGCTGACTGCTCCTGTGGCTCCTCCCACAGACCCCCCGCTGACTGCTCCTGTGGCTCCTCCCACTGACCCCTGTATAAAGGCGATTGAGGCCTGAGCCCGGCCTCATTCTCCAGGATGTAGTGTTGTTCATTCTTCCAGTCAATAAAAGCTGATATCTCGCTTCCTACGTCTCAGAGTGAGTTATTGATGGTGCATCAAGCCTCAACCTCAAGGCCCCTGGCCAGAGCCGAGCCTGCAAATCCCTGTTTGTCAAAGCGTGCCCAAGTCCGAGCCGGAGTCTGCTGAAGGAGAAAAGGGGGGCCTGTCCTGAGCTGAAAGCACTGAGCATGTGCATGAGTATGAGGGAGAAATGGGGCTTTTTTTCTGTTGCTCCAGCACACCCACGGCTGTGTTGAGTTTTAACGCAACCTACGGATTTCACTGTATGTTTCGACGTAAACGGGATAAGTAAATCTGAACCTAAATCTTGAATCTTATGGGCAAGCCAATTCTCAATCCACACTGCCCTGCTTGCCTGCATCCCATGCCTCCTGTCTTTCTGAATGAACCTACCATGGCTAAGGAAAATACTTCTTCAGCGATCCAGTGTGGAACAGGCCTTCCCAGCCCAGCAAGCCATGCCACCCAGTGACCCATCGATCTAACCCTAGCGTAATCACAGGACAATTTACAACGAACCTACTAGCCCATATATGTCAAACTCAAGCCCCGCGGGCCAAATCCGGCCCACGGTGGAATTATCTTTGGCCCGTGAGATAATATCTAATTACTATTAAAGCTGGCCCCAGTAATCGAAGCGCCTATGGCATATGATATGGCTAATGCTGAGTTTATTCAGGTACCAGGTTTTCAGGGTTTTTAGTGTTTATTCGGCAGTCTTGCTCGGCAGTCTTCTTCATAAGAAACGGAATTTGTAAAGTGAAACACTTTGTAGTTATAGCAGAGACTGAGACACATGAGAGCAGGCTGAAAAAACGGAGGCAACGAAAGCTGCGTTCGCACGCGTCCGACTGATCCGGCCCGCATGAAGCTGCATTTTTCTCAATCCAGCCCTGTTTGACACCCCTGTACTAGCCAATACGACTTTGGACGGTGGGGGGGAGGGGGAACAGGAGCACCTGGAGGAAACCCACGCGCCAATGGAAAGGACGTGCCAACTCCTTTCTTACAGAGGACGCCGGAATTTGAACTCTGAACTCCGAAGCCCTGAGGGTTAATAGCATCGTTCTAACCGCTACGCTACCATGGTGCACCCCCCCCCCCCACACACACACACACCCCCCCCCAAGTCTCGACGTGGGACTTGAACCCACAATCTCCTGGCTCAAGATGAGGCGACTACCCCCTGGCCCACAGCTGACACGTAAACCTGTGAGCGGTGAAAGGCCGTAGACACTGCCGCTCGCAGGACCTGCGCACGGGTGCTTTAAGACGCTGCCACTTCAGATTTACACACCTTGTCAGCCAAGCTGAGATAGACAAAACTCAGCTCACTTTATGGCCACCAAATATCCAGTGAGCCGCAGCCTTTTATTAGAATTAATGAATTTCTAACACACATTACATAATGCATTACCTTGAATAATACATTGCATAATAGAGAGAGATGAACCACTAACCGCCTATTAAATTATTTTTTTCCCAAATAAACCTTCTTAGTAATCCTTTGCTGAAGTGTCAAAGCTTTCTGCCTATACTTCCCTCTCTGTTCCTAGTTTGTTAAAATAATGAGCTCCTGGGGAAAAAAAAGGCACAGAATAAAAGTCGAGTTGACTAATACTCCGAGAGGCATCGGCTGCGTTTTGCGGAATAGATTAGGAACGAACTCCTCTGGTCGGAAGTGTGGGGGAGGGTGGTGGTGCTACAGTGGGCCACAATGTTTGTACTAAGGCTGTGAAGTCATCACTCACAAATTACTGCTACGGTGTGGCGGCAACCAAGTCGAAATTTAGAGTGGAGGTGGGGGGCACAGCGTTGCGGCTCCGGAGGCCCGGGTTCTGCCTGAGTGGAGTTTGCATGTCCGCGTCGCTGTCGTCGGGGGTGGGGGGGTACACAGGAGAGCAAGCTGGCAGGTGGGAGGCACTCCTTCCCCTCCTCCCAACTTCCTTCCCCTCCTCCCAACTTCCTCCTCCTTCCTCCCAACTTCCTTCCCCTCCTCCCAACTTCCTTCCCCTCCTCCCAACTTCCTTCCCCTCCTCCCAACTTCCTCCTCCTTCCTCCCAACTTCCTTCCCCTCCTCCCAACTTCCTTCCCCTCCTCCCAACTTCCTTCCCCTCCTCCCAACTTCCTCCTCCTTCCTCCCAGTCCTGATGCAGGGTCTCATCCCGAAACACTACCTCGCTTTTCTTTTATATTTTTATCTGCACAGTTTATCTTAGAACAGAGAGTCATTGAAACCTTAACAGCACGCAAGCAGGCCCTTCGGCCCAACTGGTCCGTGCTGACCAAGATTTTGGTTTGTTTGCATTATTTACTTATTTTGTACTTACAATAACTTTACGTTTTTGCACTGTACTGCTGACCTCAAACAACAAACATCAAAATCTGCGTTAATAAATCTGACTCTGACTCTGTTTTTGTACATCTCTTTATTTTCCAGTAAATGCCTGCAAGAAAATGACTCTGAAGGTAATACTTAGTGATGTGTACGGACTTTGATAATAAATTTACATTGAACCTCACACTTACTGCACCTGAGATCCGTACTGAACTAGGCTCTCTGGTGTTCTAAGGCGACAGTTCTACTGACTATATCTGGCTGGGCTGAACTGCCTGCTTTTCTATCATTCCATGATTCGATGACGTTAAATTGTGTCACCAGGCCTTATAAAGCTCCAAATGTGTGTGCCCAGTCAGTGAAACTATGTAAGGATGCGAAGCAGGGACACCCGGAGTGCAGAGGTTGATAGGTTCTTGATCGGTAAGTGCGTCAAAGGTTATGGGGAATAGACGGGAGAAAGGGCCACGATAAATCAGCCACAATTGAATGGTGGAGTGGACATGATTGTCCAAATGTCTTAATTCAGCTCCCATGTCTTATGTTTTACAGTCTTATGGCCAAATACAACACGTCGGCTTTGGAACGAGTGAATGGTTGTGGACTCCCTGGTCCTGTCCCCCTCACTGAGAAGTAGCCTCTGCTGTTGAAGATGATGATGGCATCCGTTAGTCTCACGAGGCCATGGATCTGTGCCTGGAATGTCTCCAGGGCGCAGGCCTGGGCAAGGTTGTATGGAAGACCGGCAGTTGCCCAAGCAGCAAGTCTCCCCTCTCCACACCACCGATGTTGTCCAAGGGAAGGGCAAGGGCCGATACAGCTTGGCACCAGTGTCATCGCAGGAGTTGCCAGAACGAGGTTGAAGGCAACGTTGGACTGCCTTAGGGACTCCAGCTCCGGATTTGTCCTCGGGGTTTACTCCCGAAGCCTTTCCCATGAGTGGGTATGGCCGCAAGGCAGCGGAGGTTTGAAATCAGAGTTTTCCTTCTCTTAGATGGACTGCCTCCCCAGGCTGACGAGCTCCATCTACCCGAAGCACTGGTTTTAAGGCGCCAGGACCTGCCTTTGCCCCTTCTCCTGTCAATAGAAACAGTTCCGCCGGGCTTAGAGGCGAAGCCACACGAGAAGGCCGGGAGTTGGACTTGGTTGTCAGAGGCTATTTGAGCCGCATGCCGTGAGGAGCACTTTTAGGTAGTGAGAGCTTGTCCACACCACCACCCCTCGGCTTGACAAATTATCAGCTCCAATAATCACCTCTCATTTCCCAGCAAGCTGTACATTGGGAGTTTCACTTCCATTCCTCCTCACCTACTTGGAAGCTCAGTGGGACTGGGTCCTGTTCTTGCCGCAAGGTAAAAAGGCTCTACAGGGAGCAGCATGCACAGGCTGGTTTGCATATTATATCAGGCAATAAGACAAAACAAATATTATGAGAATTGAAAGACCTTGAGACCAAGGTAAGGAGGTTAGATGAAAGTCTCTCATCCATGACCAGGGTAGATTCTTTATTAAAGCAGCTAAAAAAGTTGGAAGCTATTCAGCCCATCGAGCCTGATCCTTTTCTCTAATCATTGTAAGAATATGCCTCCTCATAGTCACTATTTCCACCCTGGAAATAAAAAGTCTCTGGCTATCCATTCTATCTGTGCCTATTATCATCTTGTACACCTCTATCCAGTCACCTCTCATCCTCCTGCAGTCCAGAGAGAAAAGCCCCAGCTTGCTCAACTTTTCCCGATGAGACATGTTCTCTAATCCAGGCCACGTCCTGGTAAATCTGCTCTGCAACCTCTCTGAAGCCATAATCCTTCCTACAACGTAGCCACCTGATTGCCCCGGAACTTGGGAAATATTTGGAGTCAGCCATTGTGGGGGTCTGGTGAGAAGCTGGCTGGGAAGGAAAGGACATGAACAAACTGGGCGGATTTAAGTGATAATCCAATACGACTAACGTTTCTTTTTAAAATCCAATATTTACTTAAATACTGAAATTTTGAAACTCGCTGGCCGCTATGGCAGGATTTGAACTTATTTTGCAGGAACATTTCCCCTGACCTGTGATGTAACCCTTTAAGTAACCCTCTGGTCTCAGACCTTGAGCACCATGTTACAACAGAAGTACTTCAGGTTTCCACTGTCCTCTGTCTGAAGACAATTTCCTGCCATCTCTTTTGAACAACTGACTATAGCTAACACTAGAACACAAAGAACAGGACCAGGAATCCTAATGCCTGATCCATTATTCATTAGATCATGATCGATCATTTACCTCAGCAATAACCTCACATCCTATGATTCCTTTAATATCCAAATATCTATTTGCTATGTGCTTCTCACTGAAAAAGTGTGACATGATTTGTTTTGGAAAGTTGAATTTGAAGGCAGAATACAGGGTTAAATGAGAGTGCGGAGGAACAGAGGGATCTTGGGGTCCATGTCCACAGATCTCTCAAAGTTGCTGCACAAGTTGAAAAGGTTGTTAAGAAGGCGTACGGTGTGCTGGCCTTCATTAAACGAGGTATTAAGTTCAAGAACTGATTGGTAATGCTGCATCTCCATTAAAATGCTTTTAAGGTGGGGGGTTACATGGGAGGCAGGGTTTCAGGGTCAGTACAACATTGTGGGCCAAAGAGCCTGTACTGTGCTGTATTGTTCTATGTTCTAAAACCCAGGTTAGACCACACTTGGAGTATTGTGCTCAGCTCATTATAGGAAGGCTGAGGAAGCGTTAGAGGAGATTTACCAGGATGCTGCCTGGACTAGAGGGCATGTCTTATGAAAACAGGCTCTACCTGTTGCGAATTCCCACCACTTTCCATTTTGTTTGAAAGGTTTATCCAGCATAGCAACAGGTCATTCATTGCAGACCAGCAGTCACCAATTACACTACTCCTATAGGAATCCTATCCTTTATATGCCCCATATCCTTATCAACTACCTCCAGACTGTACCATTTACCTACCCTTACAGTGGCCAGCGAAGCCAGCAACGTGCTCATCTGTGAGATGTGGGAGCAAGTGGAGCATCCGCAGGAACCCGAGCGGCCATGGGGAGAACGTGCAAACCTCACACAGACAGCGGTGGAGGGCAGGATTGTACGTGGGTCTCTAGTACTGTGAGACAGCAGTCACAGAGCCATAGGGTAGCACGGCAGAGAAAGAGGCCACTTGGCCCATCTAATCTGTGCTGGACTGCTATTCTGCCTAATTCCTGCACTTAGACCACAGCGCTCCTCACTCTTCATATCCATGTGCCTACCAAGGGGGCAATCGACTCTGCGTCCACCACTTCTGCTGGCAGCTGTTTCCACCCTCTGAGTGCAGAAGTTGCCCCTCAGGTTCCCCTTAAATATTTCCCCTTTCATCTTTAACCTATGTCCTCTAGTTCTAGTCTCACCCAACATTTACCCTATCTACACCCCTCATAATTTTGTATACCTCTATCAAATCTCCCCTCATTCTCCTATACTCCAAGGAAAAAAATCCCCCTATAAGTCAGGTCCTCAAGTCCCAGCAACATCCTTGTAAATTTTCTCTGCACTCTTTCAATCGTACTGATACCTTTCCTGTAGGTAGGCGACCAGACCTGCACACAATACTCCAAATTTGCCAGCTTTGCTGTCTTTTATCTTCCTTTTGTTTTCTATCATTTTCAGTTTTGCTTTTTGATCGTTGTTCTTCAGTCCCTTAAGCTGCAGGAAGCGGTGATGAAAGAGTGTGTTAAAACATTCATATCACACGTGGAGAATGATATTCCAAAACAGGAGTCCAATATTGGGCTGCGTGGTTTCAGATGGCTCCACAGAGCACTTGTGTTCAGGACCAGCACCAGGAGCAAGGAAGCCTCACTTGACGCATAGCCTCGACACTTGGCAGAGGTCTCCCTAGCAAACACCTTCCTCAGTTCCTCAGCCTTTCACTATCACCTCCAGGAATGAACTGCAGTCAGTGGCCACTTTATTAGGTACACCTGTATACTCGTTCGCTAATCAGCCAATCATGCGGCAGCAATTCAATGCATAAAAGCATGCAGACATGGTCAAGGGGTTCAGTGGTTGTTCAGATCAGAATGGGGAAGAAATGTGATCTAAATGACTTTCACTGTGAACTTATTGTTGGTCCTCCTAGAGGACCACAACCTTGTCGTTTGGTTTGATGCCTTGCATTTCAGTGACCCGGGGAGCTGTGTTGGCTGGAGTCAGGGCTTCATGCTCTGGCTCTTGTAGGGTCACCCATGCCAAACAGGTCAAAGGGTAGAGGCCTGACTAAGAGTGGTCCACTGGTCCTCCAGGTTCGAGGGTTCAGCTCAGGACTAACAACCTTGACTGCTAATACAGAATTGTTACGGAAACAGCAATGAAAATTCCTTCTTGCAGGACTTACATGACTGACAGTAGCGAAAACCGAGAGAAAGCTACTGACATGATGAAGGATGCCCTGAACACCGTCAGAGATGGACGACCTTCATTGCTGCCATAAATGCCAGTGGTATAATGGGCAGGAAGTAATTCAGCTATTGTTGGTGCCAGACGGGGTGGTTTGAGTATCTCAGAAACTGCTGATCTCCTGGGATTTTACACACAACAGTCTGTAGAGTTCACAGAGAATGGTGTGAAAAATGGAAAACATCCTGTGAGCAGCAGTCCTCTGAGTGAAAACGCCTCGTTAAT
Source organism: Hemitrygon akajei (assembly GCF_048418815.1). Taxonomy (NCBI): domain Eukaryota; kingdom Metazoa; phylum Chordata; class Chondrichthyes; order Myliobatiformes; family Dasyatidae; genus Hemitrygon; species Hemitrygon akajei. The sequence continues at coordinate 9,643,633 of NC_133131.1, forward strand.
GAGAGAGGTCAGAGGAGAATGGCCAGACTGGTTCAAGCTGACAGGAAGGCGACAGTAACTCAAATAAACCTATGTTACAACAGTGGTGTACAGAAGAGCATCTCTGAATGCACAACATGTCGAACCTTGGATTGGATGGGTTACAACAGCAGAAGACCATGAACATACAATCAGTGGCCACTTTATTATACTCTGGCAATGATCTTTGCATCATCAGTGGGGATGGGAGAGGTTCCGGAGGATTGGAGGGTTGCAAATGTTGTTCCCTTATTCAAGAAAGGGAGTAGAGATAGCCCAGAAAATTATAGGCCAGTGACACTTACTTTGGTTGGCAAGTTGATGGAAAAGATCCTGGGATGCAGGATTTATGAACATTTGGAGAGGTATAATATGATTAGGAATAGTCAGCATGGCTTTGTCAAGGGCAGGTCGTGCCTTACAAGCCTGATTGAATTTTTTGAGGATGTGACTAAACACATTGATGAAGGTAGAGCAGTAGATGTAGTGTATATGGATTTCAGCAAGGCATTTGATAAGGTACCCCATGCAAGGCTTATTGAGAAAATAAGGAGGCATGGAATCCATGGGGACCTTGCTTTGTGGATCCAGAATTGGCTTGCCCACAGGAGGCAAAGAGTGGTTGTAGATGGGTCATATTCTGCATGGTGGTCAATGACCAGTGGTGTGCCTCAGGGATCTGTTCAGGGACCCTTACTCTTCATGATTTTTATAAATGACTTGGATGAGGAAGTGGAGGGGTGGGTGAGTAAATTTGCTGATGACACAAAGATTGGAGGTGTTGTGGATAGTGTGGAGGGGTGTCAGAGGTTACAGCGGGACATTGATAGGTTGCAAAACTGGGCTGAGAAGTGGCAGATGGAGTTCAACCCAAATAAGTGTGAAGTGGTTCATTTTGACAGACTGACAGACAGACAGACATACTTTATTGATCCTGAGGTAAATTGGGTTTCGTTACAGCCGCACCAACCAAGAGTAGTCAAGAAATATAGCAATATAAAACTACAAATAATTAAATAATAATAAGTTAATCATGCCAAGTGGAAATAAGTCCAGGACCAGCCTATTGGCTCAGGGTGTCTAACACTCCGAGGGAGGAGTTGTAAAGTTTGATTGCCACAGGTAGGAATGACTTCCTATGATGCTCAGTGTTACATCTCGGTGGAATGAGTCTCTGGCTGAATGTACTCCTGTGCCTAACCAGTACATTATGGAGTGGATGGGAGTCATTGTCCAAGATGGCATGCAACTTGGACAGCATTCTCCTTTGAGACACCACCGTCAGAGAGTCCAGTTCCACCCCCACAACATCACTGGCCTTACGAATGAGTTTGTTGATTCTGTTGGTGTCTGCTACCCTCAGCCTGCTGCCCCAGCACACAACAGCAAACATGATAGCACTGGCCACCACAGCCTCGTGGAGCATCCTCAGCATCAAATCCTCAGGTCAAATATGATAGCAGGATATAGTATTAATGGTTAGACTCTTGGCAGTGTGGAGGATCAGAGGGATCTTTGTATCCGAGTCCATAGGACACTCAAAGCTGCTGTGCAGGTTGACTCTGTGGTTAAGGAGGCATACGGTGCATTGGCCTTCATCAGCCGTGGGATTGAGTTTAAGAGCCAAGAGGTAATGTTACAGCTGTCAGACCCCACTTGGAATACTGTGCTCAGTTCTGGTCACCTCACTACAGGAAGGACGTAGAAGCCATAGAAAGGGTGGTAGAAGATTTACAAGGGTGTTGCCTGGACTGGGAGCATGTTCTATGAGAACAGGTTGAGTGAACTCGGCCTTTTCTCCTTGGAGCGTCAGAAGATGAGTGGTGACCTGATAGAGGTGCACAAGATGATGAGAGGCATTGATCATGTGGATAGTCAGAGGCTTTTTCCCAGGGCTGAAATGGCTAGCACAAGAGGGCACAGTTAAGGTGCTGGGCAGTAGGTACAGAGGAGATGTCAGGGGTACGTTTTTTTATGCAGAGAGTGGTGAGTACGTGGAATGGGCTGCTGGCAACAGTGGTGGAGGCGGATATGATAGGGTCTTTTTGGATAGATACATGGAACTTCCAAAACCAGAGGGCTATGGGTAGCCCTAGGTAATTTGTAAAGTAAGTTCGTGTTCAGCACAGCATTGTGGGTCGAAGGGCCTGTATTGTGCTGTCGGTTTTCTATGTTTTTATGGTTCTATTAGGTACAGGAGGCACATACCTATGCTTCTGACAGAGTCAGGGAAACAGAACACCCAAGCAAACCATCAGTTAGGAGGCGTTGCACCTGAACAACGAGATAGGAAAAATAAAATAAATAAAAGTAGGGAATAACATTTTTTTAAAAAGTAGTTTAACCTTTCTTGTATTCAATGAGACAATTCTGTCATAAATAAAAGATGTATTCACGGCATTTTCTCCCATGGGGATGCAATTCAAATGAGTTCTTCTGCACAAAAATAAAAACATTGGGGTCACACAACTGGAAATTCACACAGGATAAAATAATCCCTCCATCAGTGTGTGCGCAGTGTCGGTAAATGTCTATTAGTAATTGGTACTTTATGATAAATGAATTCTAAACTTAAATAGTATGAACAAACGCATTAGGGTGTTTAATTCCTGCACAAATATCACCAAACTGAGTTGAATTAAGCTCAATTAAGTTGTCAACTTGTTAAAGTGCTACTAGTTGAATTTTGCATTGAGAAATAAGAATAGTATTTTAAATATCTGTATTTTTCCATCTGCTTATATTAAATTGTGATTGGCCATTTGCTGAAGTCTCTTGGAAGAGGCCAGGACACCACAGCAGAGAGGTTATTTCTTCCTGCAGATTTGGATTAACTTTATTCGCTATATACACTCGGAGGCCACTTTATTAGGTACACATGTACACCTGCTCATTAATGCACATATCAAATCAGCCAATCATGTGACGGCAACTCAATGCATAAAAGCATGCAGACATGGTCAAGAGGTTCAGTTGGTGTTCAGACCAAAACATCAGAATGGGGAAGAAATGTGACCTAAGTGACTTTGACCACCGTATGATTGTTGGTGACTGATGGGGTGGTTTGAGTATCTCAGAAACCTCTGACCTCCTGGGATTTTCACGCACAACAGTCCCTGGAGCCTACAGAGAATTGTGTGAAAAACAAAAAACATCCAGTGAGTGGCACTTCTATGGGTGAAATCACCTTGTTAATGGGAGAGGTCAGAGGAGAATGGCCAGACAGGTTCAAGCTGACAGGAAGGTGACAGTAACTCAAACAACCACATATAACCTCACGTCTTAATAAGCTGGTAAGGAAGGCGGGCTCTGTCGTGGGCAAAGTACTGGAGAGTTTAACATCGGTAGCTGAGCGAAGGGCGCTGAGTAGGCTACGGTCAATTATGGAAAACTCTGAACATCCTCTACATAGCACCATCCAGAGACAGAGAAGCAGTTTCAGCGACAGGTTACTATCGATGCAATGCTCCTCAGACAGGATGAAGAGGTCAATACTCCCCAATGCCATTAGGCTTTACAATTCTACCGCCAGGACTTAAGAACTTTTTAAAAGCTATTATTAATGCTTTTTGATTTAGTGATTTAGATGCATATCATATTTTTTACTGAGTTAAGTATTGTATGTAATTAGTTTTGCTACAACAAGTGTATGGGACATTGGAAAAAAGTTGAATTTCCCCATGGGGATGAATAAAGTATCTATCTATCTATCTATTACAACAGTGGTGTGCAGAAGAGCATCTCTGAACGCACAACATGTCGAACCTTAAAATGGATGGGCTACAGAAGTAGAAGACCACGAACTTACACTCATTGGCCACTTTATTAGGTGCAGGTGGTAACTAATAAAGGGGCCGGTACTTTACCGGGAATCTGCTGTGGTATGTTGGTTGCGACATGACATGCAACAAAAAACAATATTCAGCAATTATAAAAAATAAAGAGGTATATAAAAAAATAAAGAATTATATATAAATAAAAAGCCAATAAAGTTAAAGGTTAGAGAAAGGATATGGAATAAGATGTGTGTAAATATGAAAACACCAGTATGTATTTGCAATGTAAACATATTGGCATTGATTTAATATTTCAAACATTCTAAAGTCGAGGAAATACTCCCTTTACAGGGTTGCAAAGTACAAACTGGAGAAAGTTCAAAGAAGGTGTGTGAGGAACATTTTTTACACACAGGACCGGTAGGTGCCTGGGACAGTGGTGGACACAGACACGCCAGTGCGGTGTAGACGGCATTTAGACAGACACGCAGACATGCAAAAAAGTCCAAAAGGATGTGGGCACAGCCCAATCCATCACAGGTAGAGCCCTCCCCACCACTGAGCACATCTACACAGAATGCTGCCTCAGGAAAGCAGCTTCCATCTTCAGGGACCCCCACCGCCCAGGACGTGCCGTTGCCGTCAGGAAGAAGGTTCCTGAACCACCAGGTTCAGGAGCAGTATTTGCCTCTCAACCATCGGACTCCTGAACCCGAGGCGATAGCTTCACTTGCCCCATCACTGGACTGCTCCCACAAGCTATCGACTCACTTTCAAGGACTTGTTAACTCATGTTCTCAATATTTATTGTTTATTTATGTATTATTGCTGTTTTGCTTGTATTTTTAATTTTGTATTTGCACAGTGTTGTCTTTTGCACTTGGTTGCTTATCCATCTTGTGTGCAGTTTTTCATTGATTCTTTGTATTAGCTGAATTCCTGCAAGAAACTGAATCTCTGTAATATATGGTGGCGTATATATACTTCAATAATACACTTACTTTGAACTTCGAACTTTTCAGGGAATGAAGTGATAGGGGCCACGTGCTAGAAAATCTCAGCAGGTCAAGCGCCACGCGTCTCTATTCCTCTCTGCGTTGAGTCCCACCAGAGATGGCACTGGAGGCAGGAGGTAGAGGTCACGAGTTTGGGAGATGCTGTGGCTGGAACACCCAGGTGCGCACACACACACCAGTCGCCACACTCCCTCACGGCTGTCGGTCGCACCAGGAGACACAAACATGAAAACTTTGTTAACCCAATGTGCCAACCAGTCGGAGATCCTGACGGCTCAGTGCTCATCTCTGCAGGTAATGCCGATGGAATGGAATGGAACTGGTTTACTGCCCCATGTAAAATGAACGGTGAAAAGTTAGTCTTATACTTTTACACAGTGAGTGTTGGGTGAGTGGAATGCCCTGCCGGGGGGTGGTGGGGGTGGTACATAGGGACATTTAGGAGGCTCTTAGATAGGCACATGGATGATGCAAAAACAGGGGGTTATGTGGGAGGGAAGGGGTAGATTTTCCTCTTTGTCTGCCCCCATCCAGCATTTATCTATTTATTGAGAGACAGCGTGGAGTAGGCCCCTCTGGTCCTTCGAGCCACACTGCCCAGTAATCCCCTGATTTAACCCTAGCCTAATCACAGGACAATTTACAATGACCGATTAACCTACCAACTGGTACGTCTTTGGACTGTGGGAGGAAACCAGAGCACCTGGAGGAAACCCACACAGTCACAAGGAGAACGTACAAGCTCCTTACAGGCAGTGCGTGAATTCAGCTCCGGCTGCTGGTACTGCAAAGCGTTGCCCTAACCCTGCTGCCCCTGCTGCCCCACACCTCCTCCCCTCCACTATCTGACGCAACCTGCCCGTCAACTCCGTGCACCAATCACCCCCAGGCTCCAGTCTAGTCCCTCCCCTTCTCTCTATAATGGCCACCTCCCCTCTGCACACTCAGTCCTGATGCAGGGTTTCAATCCAAAATGACAACAATTGCTCCCCCCAAACAACCCCTCCTCGATTCTGAGTTCCTCCAGGTTCCAGGATCTGTGGACTGAACCTGATTGAATCCATTGAGGACGTGACAATGCACGTTGATGAGGGTAGAGCAGTGGATAGGGATTTTAGCAAGGCATTTGATAAAGTTCCCCATGGTGGGCTCGATCAGAGAGGCAGGAGGCAAGGGATCCAGGTAAACGTGGCCATGTGGATACAGAATTGGCTTGCCTATAGAAGGCAAAGAGTGGTTGTAGATGAGAGTAGTCTGTCTGAAGGTCAGTGACCAGTGATGTTCCACAGGGATTTGTTCTGGTACCCCTGCTCTTTGTGATTACTACACTGGAAAAGTTCCTCCTCCAGCCTCAAGGCCCCCTCAAGCTCCATTTTGTCAGCAGGAAGATGACCAGCTTCCACTCAGCTCAACTCTGGTCACAAACTAAGGAAATCGGGGCTTGTGTTAGCATCTAATCCCTCTCTACCCCACTCAGCTCCACAACCTGACGCTGCAATGTCATATTCAGAATCGAACAGCTAATGCCAATTAAAACACATTCAGTCATTATGTGCCGTGTCATACGATGTGGACAATCATGGTCTTTAATCCGAGAAGTTATCGTTGCCGGTTGTTGTCTCCTCCACACTGTCGTTCTCATCTTCTCTCTATCCATGACCATGATGGCTCTTGGTTAATTTTTCTACAGAACTGGTTTGCCATCGCCTTCTTCTGGGCAGTGTCTTTACAATTCGGGCGACCCCAGGCATTATCAATACTCTTCAGAGATTGTCTTCTTGGCTTCAGGGGTCACATAACCAGGGCTTGTGATAGGCACCGGCTGCTCATACGACCATCCACCACCTGCTCCCATGGCTTCCTGTGACCCTGATCAGGGGGCTAAGCAGATGCTACACCTTGCCCAAGGGTGACCTGCAGGCTAGCAGAGGGAAGAAGTGCCTACTTTTCCTTTGGCAGAGACATATCTCCACCCTGCCACCAGATCATATTCAAAATAGAACAACTAATGCTAATTAAAAACACATTTAGCAGGTTAATATACAATGGAAAATGCTAATTAAGAGGATTGAACTTCCCTTTGATCCTGACTGTGTCACTATTGTATTGCAGGCCTGAAAAATGAGCAGATAAGAGGAAGATTAATGCTACGGAGAGGATTCCGCTGTGCTGGTGCAGACCTTGTCTGGATTCCACAAGGCTCTTTCCAGAACGTTGGAGATAATCCAGGAAGAGGAGATAATGACTTCAGAGCCTCTATCTGGATGTTTGCCTGGCTCCTGTGTGAGGTGGAAGTTGTGGCCTAAAGACCCTACTGGTCAGGAAACTCAGGCAAGAGTACCAGTGCATTGCCAAGGGAGAGTGGCTCGTTCAGGTGAGGCCACCTCAGGCAGGTCTGCTGCTGACGTTGACATACAGAGATAAAGTTCAAAATTCAAATTAAATTTATTATCAAAGTCACCATATACTGCCCTGAGGTTCATTTTGTTGCTGGCGTTCACAGGAAAATAAAGAAATAGGGTAGAATTTGTGGAAAAACTATGCAGAAACATAGAAGGAAAAACAGCCAAAATAAAATGAGATTCATGCAGGACAAGTGGTTGCTAGTCAAAGTGAAGTAAAGTGAATAAAGTAAATTTATTTATTATTAACGTATGGATATATCGCCATATACAACCCTGAGATTCATTTACGTGTGCACGTTCACAGTGGAACAAAGAAGTACAATGGAATCAATGAAAAACTACACACAAATAAATTCTGACAAGCAACCCATGTGCAAAAGAAGACAAACTGTGCAAATACAATAAACAAACACATATAAATAAATAATAAATAATACCGAGAACATGACTCGTAGAGTCCTTGAAAGTGAGCCTATGGGTTGTGGAATTAGTTCAATGTTGAGAAGAGCGAAGTTATCCACTCTGGTTCAGGGTATTAACTGTTTCTGAAGTTGGTGCTGTGAACATAGAACATAGAAATCTACAGCACATTACAGGCCTTTCGGCCCACAATGTTGTGCTGACTATGTAACCTATTCTAGAAACTGCCTAGAATTTCCCTACTGCATAGCCCTCTATTTTTCTAAGCTCCATGTACATATGTGAGAGTCTCTTAAAAGACCCTGTTGTATCCACCACCACCACTATCACTGCCAGTACATTCCATGCACCCACCACTCTCTGTGTGAAAAACTTCCCTCTGACATCCCCTTTGTGCCTACTTCCAAGCACCTTAAAACTGTGACCCCTCATGTTAGCCATTTCAGCCCTGGGGAAAAAGCCTCCGACTATCCACACGATCAATGCCTCTCATCATCTTATACCCCTCTATCAGGTCACCTCTCATCCCCCGTTGCTCCAAGGAGAAAAGGCCAAGTTTTCTCAGCCTATTCTCATAAAGAACACTCTCCAAACCAGGCAACATCCTTGTAAATCTCCTCTGCACTCTCTCTCTCTATAGTATCCACATCCTTCCTGTAGTGAGGTGACCAGAACTGAACACAGTACTCCAAGTGGGGTCTGACCAAGGTCTGATATAGCTGTAACATTACCTCACGGCTCTTGAACTCATAAAAGACCCTATTGTATCTGCTGTGTGGCTCTTGAGGCTGATGGCAGCAGCACGAAGAGAGCACGGCCTGGGTGATGAGGCTGCTAGGTGATGAAAGAAGCCTGAAGTGCCACAACTCCAGGCCCAGAAGCAGCTACTTCCCTCTAACCACCAGGTTCCTGAGCTGACCAGCTGAACGCTAACCAGACACAGCTCTTGCACAATCGGGGACCTGTCCCTGATCATATTTTTTCATTGCATTAATACCTTGCTTTGCTCAATTTTTCTCTCTCTCTCTCTTCACTGCCTTATATAATTAATATTCTGTCCCCCCTGTGCCTGTGGTGCTGCTGCAAGCGGTGATTTCATTGCACCTGAACCATAATAAACGCGACCCGACTTGCTATTTAAGTCGTGCTCTCCCCAGAGCTCTGCCACGCCGCTGACGGCGGGCAACCTGGCCGTTATCACAAGGTGACGTGTGAACGTTTTTTCACCTGCTGGTCTGCTGACTGTGAGCTCCAGAGACCACGGCAGACTGCGTAATAAGTGGGCACTTGTTTATTCGGGAGTTAAACTGGCAGTGGCCCGGGTGCAGGAGATCTCCTTCACTCTCTGGCTCCACTCCCAAGTGTTCCCAGCAATGGAACTCATTTATTAATTAATTTCCTCTGTCTGTTCCCCCACAATCAACCTCACTGTGGTCTTGTGCCTCATCATCTGCCTGCACTGCACTTTCTCTGTAACTGTATCACCATTCTGTTGTTGTTTTCCCCTGCACTGGCTCGATGCACAGTTGCAATGTGGTGCAAAGCTCATAGGCACATGTATGTAGCTAGGGTACCTAGTACTTCTGCACGGTACTGAACTTGTCAATGTAGAGCGGAGAGTGAGTTTATAAATCTGGCGGGAGCAAAGGATGTTGGGAATGGTGAGGGTGGAGCGCCACTGGAGGGGTGTGGGGCAGGTGGCAGAGAAGGAGTGCCAGGGGTGGGGTGGGGGGGGGGTGGTGGCACAGACACTCTCAGCCCTGAGACACCAGGCAAGGTCATTTGATTCCAAACAATTGGTTAATTCATCATTACAGAATGTCTCTCTGGTGATTCCCACTCCCTCCCCTCTCCCTTTCCCTTTTCCCAGCCATGATACCCCTCTCCCTGCCTCCTTCCCTTTCACAGTCCACAATAGAGACCCAGATCAGAATCAGATTTATTGTCATTCACCTACGTCATGCAGCAGCAGTACAGTGCAATACATAAAATAGTACAGTACTGTACTAAAGTCTTAGGCACCCTAGCTCTATAATTTAATTTTTCAGTTTACCTGGTTTAATTTCAGATATACTTGAGGTGCTGCTCTCTGCTCAAGTAACCCCAGCTGGGATCCAGAGACTGCTGTGATTTTCAGCAAATGATTTCTCTGCTCAGGAGTAAATATTTATTTAAAATAAGAACCAAAAATAGAAAGTTAAATTCAGCAAACTTGCCGTGATAATGCACGAGGGTGTTTTTAGAGGATATCTAAACCTTGGAATAATTTATTGCTTTTATTTATTTGGAGCTACAGCACGGTAAGAGGTTTTTCAGGTTCAACGAGCCTGCACACCCCAAACACACCCCTGTGGCCATTTAACAAACTAAACCGTATGTCTTTGGAATGTGAGTAGAAACGCGTGTGGTCACGGGGAGAGCATACAAACTCCTCACAGACAGCGGCGGCATTGAACCCAGGTCGTTGGCGCTGTAGTAGAGTTACCTAACCGCGACAAAATCCTTCATTCCATACTTTGGATCTGCTTTCCCATGAAAGGTTCAAAGGTTAATTTTATTATCAAAGTATGTGTACGGAATACAACGCGGGGATTCGTCTTCTCCAGATGGCCACAAAACAAAGAAAAAAACATGGGGGTTGTTGAAAGAACCCACCCCAACACAAAAAGAAAAAGGAACATAAACTCGCAAGGCCTGACACTCTCCCCGCAGAAAAAAACCCAGTAACTTCCTCTATCCCACCCCAGAACATCCCGCTCCTTCCCGCAACTTCCCCTCCACACAACCTCCCCCCCGTCACATTAACATAGTCTTAAACCCTACTTTGTTGTGCTTTCCTAATCCAAGATGCTTATCCACGTTTAATTCATCTGCTTGGTTCTGTTCTGCCACTGTGAATGATGAACACGTGAGGCGGATTGATTGGAAAACAACAACCTTATCAAAAGCACTCAGCTGATCACAGGACTTCAGAGCAAGGTCTGGGCTCCGTCAGACCCACAACTGATGAGAAAGCATATTATAATCCTTATTATGTCTAATTACCATAAAATTCCTCCAGCAGTCCTTTTGATTTTGTGCTCCCTTTCATTGCTGGTGGATGTTTCAAGGCTCTGTCTTGGCTGGGTATACACAGCGACAATAATCAGGAACTATTGTGGTCTGTTTAATCAAAACCTTCCGATCTTCGCTCCCTTCCATTTCAGGCCCTTATTTAAGAAAGGAATTACTGACTGCGGAGTCAGCACCAAGGAATTTGAAATCAATACGCTTGAAAATTTACAAGAGTGTTTTCGGGACTTGAGGACCGGACTTAAAGGGGAGAGTTGAATGGGTTTGGACTTTGTTTCCTGGAGCGTAGGAGAATGAGGGGAGATTTGTATGAGGTGGACAGAATTATGAGAGTCAGTGGCCACTGTACTAGGCACCTCCTGTTCGTGCTCCTCTGCTGCTGCAGCCCGTCCACTTCAAGATTCGACATGTTGTCCGTTCAGAGATGCTCTCCTGCACACCACCGTTGTAACACGTGGGGTTATTTGAGTTACTGTCGCCTTCCTGTCAGCTTGAGCCAGTCTGGCCTCTCTCATTAACGAGGAGTTCTCACCCACAGAACCTGCCTCACTGGATGTTCCTTTCACCGTTTTCGGTAAACCTTTGAGACTGATGAGATCAGCGGTTTCTGAGATACCGTCTGGCACCAATGGTCATTCCACAGTCAAAGTCACTTAGATCACAGTTCTTCCCCATTCTGATGTTTGGTCTGAACAACAACTGAACCTCTTGACCGTGCCTGCATGCTTTTCTGCATTGAGTTGCTGCTACACGATTGGCTGATCAGAAATTTGCATTAACGAGCAGGCGTACCTAATAAAGTGGCCACTGAGTGTATATACTGTCTATGGAGGAAGTGCAAAGTACAAAGTAAATTTATTATAAAAGAACATCAAGTCACCATATACAGTGCTGAGATTTGTTTTCTTGCAGACATATTCAGTAAATCCAGAAACCGTGATAGAATTAATGAAAGACAGCACCCAGGGCAGGGCTAACAAACAACAAATTACACAAATACAAGTGAGAAAAGAAAGTTCTAATATTAAATAAATAAGCAATGGATATCGAGGACATGAGATGAAGAGTCCTTGAAAGTGAATCCGTTGGCTGTGGGCACATTTCAATGATGGGGCAAGTGAAGCTGGTTCAAGAGTCTGATTGGCTGAGGGTTAATGACTGTTCCTGGACCTGGTGGTGTGGGTCCTGAAGCTCCCGTCTCTTCTTCCTGACGGCAGCAGTGAGAGGAGAGCATGGCCTGGTTGGCGGGGGTCCCTGATGATGGATGCTGCTTTCCTGCGACAGCTCTCCACGTAGACGCGCTCAGTGGTGGACACATCTACATGGAATATCCATCGACTTGGAAAAAGTGCAGAGAAATTTTGCGAGGATGTTGCCGGGACTTGAGAACCTGAGATATAGGGAAAAGCTGAACTGGTTAGGACTTTATTTCCTGGAATGCAGGGGAAAGAGGGGAGGTTTGATAAAGGGATACAAAATTATGAGAGGCATAGCACAAGTACATGCAGGCTGTTTGCCCTCAGAGTGGGTGAGAAGAGAGCTAGGTGTAGGGTGAAAGGTAAAGATACTTAGGGGGATTCTAAGACAGAACTTCGTAACTCAGAGCGTGCTGAGAGTGTGGAAAGAGCTACTAGTGGAGGCGGTGGATGTGGGTTCAATTGTGACATCTAAGAGAAGTTTATGTGTATATAGATGGGAGGGGCATGGAGGATGTGTAGGAAGATGGGACCAGGCATAAGACCACATCAGCAGAGACTAAATGGGTCAAAGGGCTGTTTCTGTGCTGTAGTGCTGTATGATTCTGACTTTCTAAATTCTTCTTGGAGACTTAAGAGACTGCAGATGTTGGAATTCAGAGCCAAATACAAACAGCTTTTGGAACTCAGGGGTACAGGCGACATCTGAGGGGGAAATAGCCAGTCCAGAAATGTCGACCCTTCACAGGTGCTATCTGTCCATCTGAGTTCCTCCTTCAGTTTGTTTTTTTGCTTTAAATTCTTCTTGTTTTCAACATTCTCCAAGGTCTCACCCTTCCCTATCTCTGCGACCTCCTCTGGCCCTACCACCCTCAGCCTTTTTCGCTTTCCTCCAGTTCTGATTTTCTGTCTTTGTCTGTGTGGGTGAGTGGGTGCCTATGAGAATTTACTGTACATACCCAGATCAAAAACCAGGGATGAACCAGGAGGTCAGGAGTCTGCCGAGGTCTAGATCTGTGGCATTTAAGTCTGGTGACCCAGGCCTGTACAAGGAAACTAGCTATGACTTGGGGTGAGGTATTTCAAGAGCAAAGGAACAACTCTGAGTGAAGTTGGAAGTGACATCGGACGCTTGTCAACTCTGGCAGGACGTTACTTCCTACAAAGCGAAACCCAACATAGTGAGTGGCAGCGATGCTTCACTACCAGATGAGCTCAATGCCCTTTCGCTCGCTTTGAAAGGGAGAATAAAACAATAGCTGTGAGGGTCCAGTGACCCTGTGAACTCTGTCTCAGAGGCCGACGTCAGGCCGTCTCTCAAGAATGTGAACCTCACAAGGTGTTAAGTACCAGGCTCTGAAAACCTGTGCCAACCAACTGCCTGGCATATTCAGACATTTTCAACCTCTCACTGCTATGGTTGGAAGTTCTCACCTCTTTCAAAAGGGCAATAATTATACTAGCATCCAAGAAGAGCTGCCTTAATGACTATCATTCAGCAGCACTGGACGAATCAGCTATGGCTAGAATCAGTTCCTATTCAGCAAGGACCCGGACTCACTGAAATTTGCCTATCGCCACAATAGGTCTATGGCAGACACGATCTCACAGCCCTGGATCACCTAGATGATACTACGTCCGGACGCTGTTTACGACTATAACTCAGCGTATAACACCATCACTCCTACAGATCTGATCGAAAAGTTACAGAACCTGGGCCTCTGTACCTCCCTCTGCGTCTGAATCCTTGACTTCCTAACCGGAAGACCACAATCTGTGCAGATTGGAAGTAGCATCTCTACCTCATTGAAAATCAACACTAGCGCTCCACAGGGATGTGTGCTTAGCCCACTGCTCTACTCTCTCTACACCCATGACTGTGTGGCCAGGCACAGCTCAAATGGCATCTATAAATTTGCTGATGACGTAGCCATTGTTGGCAGAATCTCAGTTGGGGACAAGACAGCATACAAGAGTGAGATACACCAGCTAGTTGAATGGTGCTGCAGCAAAGAGCTGATTGTGGACTTCAGAAAGGGAACACAAACCTACCCTCAGAGGGATCAGACGTGGAGAGAGTGAGCAGTTTCAAGTTCTTGGGTGTCAATATCTCTGGGGATCTAACCTGGACCTAACATATCGATACAGCTACAATGAAGGCACAACAGTGGCAATACTTCATTAGGAGCTTGAGGAGATTTGGTATGTCACCTAAAACACACAAATTTCTACAGACGTACTGTGGAGAGCATTCTAACTGGCTGCATCTCCATCTGATATGGGGGAGTGTCTACTGCACAGGATCGGAGTAAGCTGCAGAGTTGTAAACTCAGTCAGCTCCATCATGGGCACTAGCCTCTGTAGTATCCAGGACACCTTCAAGGAGTGATGCCTCAAAAGGTGGTGTCCATCATTAAGGGACACCCATCACTCAAGACATGCCCTCTTCTCATTGCTACCATCAGAAGCCTGAAGGCACACATTCAATGATTCAGCAACAGCTTCACCTCCTCTGCCATCAGATTTCTGAATGGACATCGAACCCATGAACTCTACACCTCACTACTTTTATTTCTATTTCTATTTTTGCACTACATATTTACGTTAACTATTATATGTGTATATATCTTCTTTCCTCCTCTAACACTCTCAACACCAAATGCTTTGACGAGATGTTTAGACTCACATACTGATGGCTTCTCCATTGACCCAGCATCAGTTTACTTTACCCCATTGTTTTCCTGAATGAATCCCCTTGGGACGCCTTTGCTGGCAGTTATCAATGTTTAGAAGTAACCAGCTGTGACTGGATGCTGACTGGTCCCTTGAATAATCAGAGGGTGCTCCATCCAGACAGTAGGTCCTTGTGATTTCTCAAACCAATTTTGATTGCTATGGATCTCATAGTTGAATTTACCACTTCAGATCCTGGCTGACAGAAGCTGGAGGTCCTCATCTGGGGAACGGAGGTGTTTGCAGCAACTCACTGTGTTGCTGCAAACAGCCCTGGTGGATCCCAGCCTGAGGTTTCTCTGGGCCAGGACTCCTCTCCATCAATCTAACCCTTCCCTCCTACATAGCCCTCCATTTTTCTGCCTACCTGTGAGACCTCCATTAGTCAGAGTCAACTGTGGATATTGGATCCTGGCTGGCTAGATACGCAAGCCTGGGCAGTACGATACGGAGGGCAAGCTGTTGCCCATGTAGCAAGCTCCCCCCTCCATGCATCTGATGAACCCAAAGGAATGTCAGAGACCGATACACCAGCAGAGTCGCAGGAGTTCACAGTCACCGTTGAACTCAATGTAGGACTGCCCTAGGAACTCTACCTCTGGAATTTCCCCTCCGTGTTTCCTCCTGAAGCCTTCCCCATAAGTGGGTACGGATGTGAGGCAGCCGAGGTTTCAGATCAGGGCTTTTCTTCTCCTCAATGAGCTGATGAGCCCCATCTGCCCGAAAGCGACTGGTTTTAAAGAGCCAGCAGCCCACATTTGCCCCTCCTCCTGTCGGTAGAAATGGCTCCTCCAAGCTTAGCTGTCAAGCCTCACGTGAAGGCCAGGAGCTGGACTTGGTTGTCACGGGTTATTTGAGACGCACATAATAAGTAATGGGAGCTTATCCCCACTGCCACCCCTGGCTATAACAACCTTAAGGAACCATGTGCCTATCTCGGAGTTACTTAAATGTCCCTAATGTATCTGCCTCTACCACCACCTTACAGACAACGGAAGGATCTGACCTTGTGGGGGTGAAGAGATATTTGGTTAATTAGTTCAGCAGAAAGCAGTAAGCACTGTGGGCTGAAGGGCCTGTTCCTGTGCTGTACTGTTCCGTGTTCTATCCGGAAGCTGCACTGAAGCTTCTCTAACCAGAAACACGCATGGATTTTACCATTTTCAGTCACAGTCAAACCTGGCAGTGCTTTTTGCGCTTACATTTTAAATTTCCAACCTATGTGTTGAATCCCACGCTGTGACCACTCTTTCCAAGAAAGGAATCAGAACCAAGTAACTTGTGGAACTGCATTTGCTTTGATCGAGCGCCTGACAGACGTGCTTCGGACCTTCAAGATTCAATACTGCTTAACTATCCCTATTGACTGTAGCTGAGCTTGGTGTGAGGACGGGAGGCTGTCAGACGCTTCCCAGTCACACTTCTGTACACCAGTCAATTACTGTCCATAACATCCCTCACTTCACCACCTTAAAGAATCAATAATCGCCACCAGCAATCAAAAGCCTAACAGAACCTCGGGTGGAACCAGGGAGAACGAAAAGACAGAAGTGTTAGAATTTCAGGCAAGCAATTTAAATATCGAAAACACTCGAAGTAAAGAAGCAGAAGTCCGAAGGAATCATTATCAGAATCACTGACAAATGTTATGAAATTTATGTACCGTGGTGAGAATTCTGGTTGGTTGCATTACCACCAACTAGTGTAGAGACTCCACTACACAAATTTGAAAGGTGAGGGGGGGAGGGGGGGTGTTGTAGACTCAGGCAATTCTATCACAGGCACAATCCTCCCCACCATCAAGAACATCTTCAAAAGACTGCGCCTGAAGATGGTATCATCATCATCGTCATCACGTGCTGTGTCGCTTGACGTAGGTGATCATGGTCTTCACTATCACTGTTCTTGGCAAATTTTTCTACAGAAGTGGTTTGCCATTGGTGCCTTCTAGCCAGTAGCTTTATAAGATGAGTGAGCCCCAGCACATAGCAATACTCTTCAGAGATTGTCCGCCTGGTGTCAGTGGTCACATAACCAGGACTTGTGATCTGCACCGGCTGCTCCCATGGCTTCACGTGACCATGATTGGGAGGTTAAGCAGATGCTACACCTTGCCCAAGGGTGGCCTGCAGCCTAGCGGAGGGAAGAAGTGCCTTACACATTCTTTGTTGAAGATGTCTCCGCACCCCGCCACCCATCAAGAAGGTAGTATCCATCATTAAAGACCCTCACCATCCAGGCTGTGACCTTTACTCACTGCTACCCTTGAGGATAAGGTACGGGAGCCTGAAGACACACACTCAACATTTCAGTAACAGCGTCTTCCCCTCCACCATCAGATTTCTGTACGGTCCATGTACCCATGAAAGCTACCTATTTATTGTAAGTTATAGTAATTTTTCATGCCTTGCATTGTACTCCTAACAAACTTGATGACATACGTCAGTGAAAATAAACCTGATTCTGATTCTGAAAGAACGATGCAAATGGTCCATTGAACCTGTTCTTCTAGGACATGGTTTACTCCTTTACAATACCAATCACTCTATTCAACCCTAGGAAATGTTACCCCGAAAACAAAGTAATTTCAGGAAAAAAACAAAAAATGGTGAAAATGCGTGGGCAGGTTAGGTAGCATCATTAAAAAAGATATAAAATCAACATTTCAGGTAGAAGACGTACTTTTAGGAATTTGTCTCCGAATCTGTAGAAGAATCAAGTAATGCTCCAGAACAGGGTTTCCAACCTTGTTTCTGCCCTGGACCAATACTATTAAGCAAGAGGACAGTGGACCCTGGACTGGGAACCCCCTGCTCTAGAACATTGTGAGAAGCTTTAGTTTGCACGCCTGTCATGAAATTTGTTGCTTTGCAGCAGCCGTACAGAGCCATAAGTCGCATAAAAAGTAAACAGGTCATGCTGAAAGAAAGAAAAGTGGTGAGGTAGTGTTCCTGGGTTCTTCGTCCATTCATAACTCTGATGGCAGAAGGAAAGAAGCTGTTTGTAAAACGTTGAGTGTGTGTCTTCAGGCTCCTGTACCTCTCCCTGATTGCAATGAGAAGAGGGCACGTCCAGGGTGATGGTAGTCCTTCAAGACTGATGCTGTCTTCTTGAGGCTCCACCTTCAGAATATCTTTACTGCACAAGAGCTTTATAACAGCAGGGTATAAGCTGTTGAGTCTAGAGGTGCATGTTCTACAGCTGTTGTATCTTCTGCCCAGTGGAAGAGTGGAGAAGAGAGAGCAGAGATGATGGAGAGTACATGACTGCTGACCTTCTCTCTTTGTACGGTTGGCTTGGGCTGTGATGGTTCTCACCATGTAATGCCCAATTAACTCAAATTGTGGATGACTTAGATCCTATAATGTTCATGTTACCTGATAAATACTCCCAAGATCTGGCCCTATCTTCAAACTGCCAACTTGACCAACTCAACACACACTCCCCCATGAATTTCTGCAATTCTTCTCCGAAACCTGTTTACACTCTCAAAGCAAGATTTGTTATCAAAGTACATTTATGTCACCATATTGCTGTTGCTTCTTTTCGTGCATTGGGGCACAACGGGCAGCAGCTTTGCCATTCCTTTAGCGCTTATCCATTTTTTTAACGAGGCTGAGTTGCTAGCTCGACACTCAACCCAGCAAGGATGGAAAATGTGCAAGGAGCCGGCTGGATTTGAATCCAGGACCACTCACCTCGAAGTCTGGAGTGGATGCCACTACACCGCCAGCCGGCTATGTCACCATATGCTACCTTGAAATTCAGTTCCTTGCAGGTATTTAAAGGAAAATGTAGAAATACAACAGAATTTACAAAATTAAAGAGCATTGGGAAGTGAAGAGGGGAAGATTAGACTGGTTGACTCATCAATAGCGTAGGCCCATCTTTTTGCAGTGTACAAATCTGAGAATCCTGCAGTGACCTGTTCTGCAAAGTAATTTTAATGGAGAAATCTCTTTTCAAAGACTAACAAACAGCCAATGTGCAAAAAAAAGGACAAATTGTGCATATAAAATAATACTAAGAAAATAAGTTGTAAAGAGTCCTTAAAATTAAATTACAGATCATAGAATCAGTTCAGAGTTAAGGTAAGTTAAGTTATCCACACAGGATCAGGAGTCTGATGGTTATAGGGTAATAACTGCTCCTGAATTTGGTGGTGTGGGACCTGAGCCTTCTGTACCTCCTGCCCAATGGTAGCGGTGAGAAGAGAGCATGGCCTGGATGGTAGATGCTGCTTTCTACTGTCAGTGCTCCATGTAAATGTGCTTATTGTGGGAAAGGCTTTCCCTTCACAAACGTGTCAGGCAGCACTTATGGAAATGAGTATAATGTTTCACGCCAAGACCCTTCTTCAGGACCGGAAAGAAAGGGGGAAGATGCCAGAGTAAGAAGGTGGGGAGAGGGGAAGGAGTTGAAGCTGGAAGTTGATAGGTGGAGCCAGTTGGGTGGGGGATGACTGATGTAAGAAGCCAGAAGGTGATAAATGGAAAAGGTAAAGTTCTGGAAAAGAAAGAATCTGAGAGGAGAGGAGAGTGGACCATGGGAGAAAGGGGAGGAGAGAGGTAAGAGGCCATAGTGAGGAACAGAAGAAGAGAGAAGTGGGAAGGAAAAAATTACTGGAAGGAGAAATAGATGTTCATGCCATCAGCTTGGAGGTTACCCAGATGGAATATGAGATGTAGCCAAAGAGGAGGCCGTGGACTGACATGTCGGAATGGGAATGGGGATAGGAATTAGAATGGTTGGCCACCGGGAGATTTCTCCTTTCCAGCAAGGTGGAACGTGGGAGACCACAGGCAACTTGGCGCCGTACCGTAGAGGCAGAAATGAGGACCCCAAGCCACATCTGGGGCACAATGGAGAAGGTGGCTAAGGACAGACGGAGACGGAAGACCTTCGCTGCTGCCCTAACCCCAGTGGCTTAACAGGCAGTAACTAAGTAACAGAAAGATGGGCTGATTGCTCACTATGCCATTGAGCAGTGGTCCCCAACGGACAGGCAGTGCTGACCATTCCAAACTGCGTTCAGGCGACAACCACACGGCATGAATCACAAAGGGCCATTACTTGCTGCAAACTGCTCCGGCTTCTCAGTGTTGTGATTCCAATGTTGCCAACAGGTCAGGGCAATCCTTAGCTGTAGGCTGGCATTTACTTGATATAACTATACATATATGTATATATTTGACAAATAATTGAATTCCCTTCTAAATCTAATCCTGAGATATTCAGGTTTAAAGATGGTGTATGACTACTTGTGTAAGGGAATGGAATATAATTGAAGTCCATGCACACATCTCAGTAAAAATGGTGCCTTTATCAGTACTGAGAAGATCTCAGTAATGACCACTTACAAATATGACAAAGAGATGCACCAAAATTAGGTTTTGACCAGATTATTATCCAAGATATACCTTTTGGATTCATTGGCAATTTCTCCTCTTAAGTGCTTCATAAAGGTTTCTTTTATCAGACGTAATCATTTACAGAAATGTTTCTCCTTAAGGTCAAATTTTTACTGCATTAAAGAAAAACAGAAATCTAATATCCATTGGATTTCCATTTACTGAAGACAAAATTTTTCTGTTAATCTTGATCAAGTGATTCATCTAGTCTGCTCTCCCCCCACCCCACACAGCACCCCATCTACTTCCTTCGCTTTCAGCTGCTCTGCGGTCTCTTGGAATATCAAGCATTATCAAATATTAACCTGAATTCCGTTCTCTGCCCTAAGTTGAAGTTGCAAACATCTTCTGCATTCCCTTTGGGGGAATCGATAGATGTGACTGGTATAATCACCATTCAGTCCGACACAGTGAAAATTGCTCAAAATGCCATGCTTCATTTTTTATTGCAATCAATACGTTTTTCCTTGGGCTTCGCATTGCCTTTTTGCCATTGTCTTCGGTCTCCTTGCCACTGCGTTCAGTGTCGTTCCTCAGCAAACGGAGTTAGAGAGAGTCGAGCAACTTTGGTGAGGGTTCAGGGGCAGGAAAGCCAGCCGGACCTCCTGAATACGGGGTATTGGACTGTACCTCAACTCGCTTGTTCTCCGGCTGATCTAGGATCCAGCGTGCAGAAGGAAGGAGCCAGAGCTCTGATGCGCCTACTCTCCTCATCCCGGGAATCATACATACAATCTTTGGTTCACTTACGAACATTGACGCATGCTTAGAAACCAATGATTGGTGCTAATACACAGCTGCAAACATCTGTAGATATTGACAGTCTCCTCCTGTAAATATTCATTCACCCCTTGGGGTCATCTCCTGGTATGAACAGACTCATAATGTCCACCTGCAATTATGGATAAACCTCGGGTGATCACTGGTAAATATCAAGCATTCCAGGGGGTTCCAGCGAAACAAACCTCAGGTGATCATGACTAAATATTGAAGATCACAGGGATTTCCAGTGAAGGTGTGTCGCCTGTCATGTACTTTCTGCAACGCTCAGCTTTGTGGGCACGGGACGTCGGCCACGCTTGGGGGCAGCCCCCCCGGCGCGGCATCGGATGCGTTGGCTGTTGATGCAAACGGCGGACTTCACTGCCCCCCCCCCCTTTTTGATGTGCGTGTGGTAAATAGTCTGAATCTGGGTGGGTGGGAGGGAGGAAAGGGGCTTGTTTCGTCGTTGCTGTCTGGCTGCTGACGTTCTGCTGTTGTCGTCGTTCCCACTGACTTTGGCGGGACGCTGTTCTGGCGTCAGAGTGCCTGGGGACGCTTGCGGGCTGCCCCAAGCACACCCTCAGGCGCGTTGGTTGTTCACGTAAACTGTACACACGTCTGTGTACTTCCGGTAAATAGATGAATCTGAATCCACTTTCAAGGCTGCCCTTGTGGATGCTGGTGCCCTGTGAGTCCACTGCACGCCCCCAGAGAGTCGTGCCGTCTCTACGTGCTCACTTCCACGTGCTACAGTTTTCTCTGGGAACGCCTGGAGAAAATGAACCTCCCATTATTTCCTCTGTCTTCCCCGCATCTGTGCACAGGATGGGGCTTTTCGTTCCAGAACTAATGAGATGTCCTCTTTCATCAAAGGAAGGGGGCATTCCTTCCTGTACCATCGACATTGTGCTCACCCACATCTCTTCCATGTCTGCCCTAAACACATCCTCCCACCACCCCACCAGAGATGGAGTTCCTCTTGTCCTCACCTATGTGTCCAGCATGTTATTCTCCGTTAATGTCGCCTTCCTGTCAGCTTGAACCAGTCTGGCCATTCTCCTCTGACCCTCCTCTCATTAACAAGGCGTTTTTGCCCACTCACTGGATGCTTTTTGTTTTTTGTGCCATTCTCTATAAACCCTAGAGACTGTTGTGTGTGAAAACCCCAGGAGATCAGCAGTTTCTGAGATACTCAAACCACCCCATCTGACACCAGCAGTCATTCCAAGATCAAAGTCACTTAGATGACATTTCTTCTCCATTCTGAGGTTTGATCTGAATAACAACTGAACCTCTTGACCATGTCTGCATGCTGCCGCATGATTGGGTAATTAGATATTAGCATTATCGAGCAGGCGTACCTAATGAAGTGGCCATTGACTGTATGTGGTGAATAAGGTTGGTGTTTCAGCAAGATTATCCACTTTATTAGACTACTTCATTACCTGACATGGTGGTGACTGGCATCTGTCTGTCTCGAAGGACAATGGGTGATGATTATCATCACAAGCCTGGGCAGAAGGCTTGGAGATCCTGAGATGCCCAGTCGTCAAGGTTCCCTTCTCGGTCTCACCAGTGTAGTCCAAAAGAAAGCTTATGAAGCAATACATTTGGCAGCAGCGCGGCTGCAGGAGCTGCCAGAAGGATTTCAATGACGTCCACTCCGGACTTGCTGTCTGGGT
Organism: Hemitrygon akajei; assembly: GCF_048418815.1. Classification (NCBI taxonomy): domain Eukaryota; kingdom Metazoa; phylum Chordata; class Chondrichthyes; order Myliobatiformes; family Dasyatidae; genus Hemitrygon; species Hemitrygon akajei. Next base: position 9,666,124 of record NC_133131.1, read on the forward strand.
TTACTCCCGTAGCCTTCTCACCCGAGGCTGCCCATAAGGCAGCGGGGCTAGTTACCCATAGCTGGTGATCTGGTTCGCAAGCACCAGGGCAAGTCCACACACCTGCATCCTTACGTGTGCAGGGGCCAGACCTCCTCCCTGTCCTCTGTAGTTCAGCCTGAGTCCGAAAGGAGTTCAGTTTGTGTCTGGCGCCAGCGAGGAGGCGCTACATGAGGCTTGCTGTCGGAGAGGCCGTGTACTGGCGGGGAGAGACTGACACACTCGGCTCTCCTTTTTGTGAGGCTACTAGCCAGTGGTGAAAGCTGAACGTGAGAGCGACGGGCACTACCCACTACAGTTGATCACACTCGATGCATCACAACAACCATTTTGACACCATTACCTGACATACTATTGGGTATTTATGCACATCTTACTGCATCAGGATCTAGATTAGCGACGAGATTTGTTACATTTACCCAAGAAGAAAGATGGTCAGTTTATTTATTTAGAGATACAGCATGGTAATGGCCCCTTCCAGCCCAAAGAGCTCACATTGTCCAATCACACCCATGTGACCAATCAATCTACTAACCCGTACGTCTTTGGAAAGTGGGTGGATCGTCTGGAGGAGACCTATGCAGTCATGGGGAGATTGTACAAACTCCTTATAGACTGCGGTGCAAATTGAACCCAGGGTCGCTGGCGTAGTAATAGTGTTAGACTAACGGCTACGCCACCATGCGGCCTGCAAGAGTCGTATTCGAATTTTTAATTCAAGTTCAATGTCACGTCCGAAACAGTGCAGACACAGCACCGGCTGTGGACAGTCAGCCTAAGTCACATATTTGCAGTAGCTCCTTTGACTTAAGTTGAACTTGAAAGCATCCAACTTAGAGACAATGAGCTGTCACTGAGTTAAGCCAAGCAGCAGCCATTGGAATCTTAACACCTGACCATAAGACATAGGAGCACAAATAGGCCATTTGGCCCATTGAGTCTGTTCCGCCATTCCATCATGGCTGATTTATTATCCCTCTCAACCCCATTCTCCTGCCTTCTCCTCAAAACCTTTGATGCCCTGATTAATCAAGAACCTATCAACCTCTGCCTTAAATATACCCAATGACTTGGCCTCAACAGCCAAACGTGACAATGAATCCGCAGATTCACCACCCTTTAGCTGAAGAAATTCCTCCTCAATTCTGTTCTAAAGGGACGTCCTTCTATTCTGAGCTTGTACCCTCTGGTCCTAGACTCCCCCACTACTGGAAACCTGAGGTCACCTCTCCAAGGTTCTGGCATTTCTGACTAGTACAACTGGAAACTTAGACCACTGAGGATGCCAGGCAACAAAACTTTGAAAGCAAAATCCTGCCTTTTTTAAATGGTAGGATGATTAATCGTAAGACTGACCCAAGCTTCTCTCCATTGTTGTTCACACCAAATAGGAACTTTGCAATTAGACCCCCCCCCCCCCCCACCGCCTGGTGCCTTGTCCAAAAGTCCTCACCATATGATAATATACAGAAGGAGCTACAAATAGAGCATTAGCAAGAGCTGTCTTGTTGTTCCCCACCTCCAACTCTCTCCCCATCACCTTCCAAATTCTATCAGAAAGGATATTCCAAATCACAGCCACTCACTGTCAACAGATCAGATTAACCCATCTACCCGTTTCTGATTTAAATATAGTTTTTTAGAACCTCGTGCACTACAGTGCAGTACAGGTCATTCGGTCATTTGTTGTGCTGACCTTTTAACCTAATCTAACTCTTCCCTCCTACAATTCCCTCCATTTTGGTTCACCCATATGTCTTCCATTTTGTTTTTGTTTACTTTGAAGAGTTCATTTGAGACTGACCATTTAGCCATCTTTTTGCTGTGGAATTTCTAAAGTTCAAAGTATATTTATTATCGAAGTATCAATAAGAGATAGGAGCAGAATTAGGCCGTTCAGCTCATCGAGTCCGCTCCACCATTCGATCATGGCTGATTTATTCTCCCTCTCAATCCCATTCTCCTGCCTTCTCCCCATAACCTCCAACACCCTGGCCAATCAGGAAACTGTCAACCTCCACTTTGAACATTTTCATGGATCAACATCGAAAGACTGACCTTTCCTTACTATTGATCCAAAGGAATGCGGACCTGAACACTACATTGGACCCAACGCAACTAGAACATCTAGGGAATCTCCAGGAAGAAGGGAAAAGTTTCAAGTCGGACCATGAATTCCAACACAGTGCACCCAGATTCTCCTATGAAGGGTTAATTGAAATCCTGAGCTGAATTAATGTGTTTTTGAAAACAAAATACTTTGTCTCCTCCTCCTTCCAGTTCTCCCCTCCCACCTGTAAAGTGTTTGACTCAGGTGTGTTTTCACTCACTCACCTGTGGGCCGGGGTGCCAGGGTTCGCTATAATGATGGATTCCAGGTGAAAGCGCCCGTCGCCTAGGTGAATGTTACATTGTTACATCCACAATGCAGTATACAACCCTGAAACTCGTCTTTGGACAGTCCCGAAACAAAGAAGAGCCATGGAACAGCAAATCCTTCTCTCCCCCCCCCCCCCCACTTTCCCATGTGCAACCATCGACCAAAAAAAACCTATCAAAAACACAGAACATAAAATACAAACAACATGTTTCAGTACAGTTCAGCTCGGGGTGAACATCCTCTACATAGCACCATCCAGAGACAGAGAAGCAGTTTCAGCGACAGGTTACTATCGATGCAATGCTCCTCAGACAGGATGAAGAGGTCAATACTCCCCAATGCCATTAGGCTTTACAATTCTACCGCCAGGACTTAAGAACTTTTTAAAAGCTATTATTAATGCTTTTTGAGATAGTGATTTAGATGCATATCATTTTTTTACTGAGTTAAGTATTGTATGTAATTAGTTTTGCTACAACAAGTGTATGGGACATTGGAAAAAAGTTGAATTTCCCCATGGGGATGAATAAAGTATCTATCTATCTATCTATTATCTGCAGGCTGCCCGGATTCAGAAATTGCCCAGAAGCAGTAACAAAAAAACAGAGCTATCAGAACTAGAATGAGAAATACTGAAAACTGAATCAGAGTCCAAATCTGCCCCTTACCAAATAAGAGGAAAGATATGAAGGGGACCCATGGGGCAAATTTTTCACACAAAGGGTGGCGAGTATATGGAATGAGCTGCCAGCAGAAAGAGTTGAGGCAAATGATCATTTTCGAAGCATTTAGTTAAGTACATGGAGGATCAGAGCTTAGAGGGATATGGGCCGAATGAAAGAAATTGGGACTAGTGGGCTGGGCACCCTGGTTGGCATGGAGGGACTCTATCTGTGATATATTGCTGTGTGGTTCTATGACGCTAACATGTAGGGATGGGTTTTTTCATGGGGAGAGACAGGAAAAACATTGGGCAGCTGTCCTAATGCATCCTTAAATGACTTGGTGTCAAATTTAGTTGGATGAAAATCCTACGAAGTGCCTTTGAGCACTTTACTCATTTAGGGGCACTACATTGCAAATGTTGTTCTGTGCAATAAGTGTCATAAATGATTCATGTTTTGGCAGAATGTCGGATCGTTCTTACAGAGACAATGTTTCGGCTGGCTTCCTGGTGTCAGGACGCATTCACAACGCCGTGGTTACCAGCAGCGTCCAACTGGCCACCAGTGGGTTCCGAAACATTCTGCAAACAGAGTCTTAAGCAAAGCCTGGCACTAGCCCAGAGTATGTTGGAGAACACTCGACAAGCAGGCCAGCATCTGTGAAGGGAGACACAGAGATGACACTTCAGATTGAGGACAACCGGGAAAGGGGAAACAAAACTGTCAACTCCTGGTCAGAGACAAGAAATGAAACAGATCCCATGAAGGACACACAAGGCAGAAGAGACGGATGAAAATGATCCCAGGAATGAAAGGGTTAACATAGCAGGAGCATTTGATGGCTCTAGGCCTGTACTCACAGATATTTAGAAGAATGGGGGGGGGGGGGAATCTCATTGAAACCTATCGGATGTGGCGGGCCTAGATGGAGTGGATGAGGAGAGGATGTTTCCTATAGTGGGAGAAGTCTTGAACATAGATGAAGATGAATTCCTTTAGCCAGTGGGTGGTGAATATTGAAAGCCATAGACACAGTGGACATGAAGAGGATGTTTCCAGTAGTGGGGGAGTCTAGGACCAGAGAGCACAGCCTCAGAATAGAAGGACTTCCTTCTAGAACAAAGGTGAGGAGGAATTTCTTTAGCCAGAGGGTGGTTAATCTGTGAAATTCGTTGCCACGGGTGTCTGAGAAGGCCAAGTCATTGCGTATATTTAAAGTGGAGGTTGATAGGTTCTTGATTAGCAAGGGTGTCAAAGATCGTGGGGTAAGGACAGGGGAATGGGGTTGAGAGAGATAATAAATCAGCCACGATTTAATAGCAGAGCAGACTCAATTGGTCGAATGGCCTAATTCTTCCCTTACGTCTTATGTTTCTTGTATGAGGCTGGGTAATGTGCACAGGGGACTGCATAGCTCCTGGCATTAATTCAGAGGATGAACAGGATTACTGAGAAGGCCCCTTCAGGTACTAACCCATAAGATCTGTTCATTAATATTGTCCTTCCTTATAACAAGTGAGTGGGAGACAGGACCAAGATTTTGGCCTCGCAGCTATCAGGACATTTGCTTTATAGATCTAGCAGATACAATTAGAGCTTTAAGAAGCTTTGCAAGTTCTGAAGTCGGAACAACAAAAATTCAACAGTTCATCCATGGTCAGAGTGCATCCATCCATTATCAAGGATCCCCACCACCCAGGCCATGCTCTCATCTCACTAACTGAAATCAGGAAGAAGGTACAGGAGCCTCAGGACTCACACCACCAGGTTCAGGATTAGTTATTACCCCTCAACCATCAGGCTCCTGAATCAGCAAGGATAACTTCACTCACCTCAACTCTGAACTGATTCCACAACTAAGGATTCACTATCAAGGACTTCACTACACGTGTTCTCAATACAATTTATTTATCTATCTATTTATCTTGGTATTTGCACGTTGGTCATTTGTCTGTCTTTGTGTGTGGATTCTGTTGTCATTCTTTGTACTGTATCTACTGTGAATGCTACAAGAAAATAAACTTCAGGGTAGCAAACAGTGACATACTCCATACGTACTTTGATAATAAATTTACTTTAAACTTGAATGGTCATTCAGAATGAAGAATGCCATTCTTTGTCACCATTTCTATATGTGATGCCTGATTATTTGGTCTATGTTCCCTCTTATCTCTCTCCCTTCTCTTCATAAATAGTAGTCACATTATGGGTGTCAGGGTGGAGATACATCTCTACCAAAGGAGGTGTAAGGTGCTCCTTCCCTCTGCTAGCCTGCAGGTCACCCTCGGGCAAAGTGTGACACCCGCTTTAGTCCCCTGATCAGGATCATGGGAGCAGGTGGTGCAGATCACAAGTCCTGGTTATGCAACCACTGACGCCAGGCAGACAATCTCTGAAGAGTATCGATAATGACTGGGGTCACCCGTCTTCCAAAGGCACTGCCCAGAAGAAGGCGATGGCAAAGCACTTCTGTAGAAAAATTTGCCAAGAACAATCATGGTCTTAAAAGGACCATGATCACCTACGTCCTACGACACAGCAATTAACAAACGAGTGAGTCATGTTTACAACTGCCAGTTCCAGTCTGTGGGAACTGATCTATAATGCATGGAATTCTGGAAGATGACAGGCGGTGTGTCCCATTATCTCTAGAACAATGTCCTTCAGGTTATTAGGTCCTGGAGATTTAATACTTTTTGGTCGCATTGTTTTCTCCAGTGCTGGCTTTCACTGATGCTAACTTATTCCAGCTCCTCGTTCCAATTACAAACACAAAAGATTCACAGATCCCGGAAATCCAGAGTAACACACACAAAATACTGGAAGAACTTAGCAGGTCAGGCAGCATCTATGGAGGGCAATGAACAGTCAACAGTTTTGGGCCGAGACCCTTCATTAGGAGTGGAAAGGAAGAGCACACACCCCTTCTCATCTCCTCACCTGCCCATCACCGTCCTTCTGTTTCCTCTTCTTCTTCCATGCTCTCCCCTATCAGATTCCTTCTTCTTCAGCCCTTTTCCTCTTCCACCTATCCCCTTCCAGCTTCCTACTTCAGCCCCCTCCCCACCCACCCACCTTCCCCTTCACTTGGTCTCACCAGCTTGTACTCTCTCCCCTCCCACTTGCTCCCTCCACCATCTTATTCTAGCTTCTTCCCCCTTCCTTTCCAGTCCTGATGAAGCGTCTCAGCCCGAAACGTCGACTGTTGATACTGCCTGACCTGCTGAGTCCCTCCAGCCTTTCGTGTGTGGTGGTCCCAATTACAAGTAGTGCAAGATCAGACCTGAGGACCTGGAGGATGTCGCTGCTGACCGTAACACTTGGCAAGAGGTGTGTAGGGATGGGGTTCGTATTCTGGAGATGGAAAGAACAACCAGAAGACAGCGGAAGAGAGCCAGGAGAAATGCAGCCATGGTTGCCATCACTACCACCACCACTACCACATATACATGTCCCACCTGCAACAGAACTTGTGGGTCCAGGATAGGACTGTATAGTCATCAAAGATCTCACCGTTAAAGGAGTGGATGTCATCATCGGATTCCGATGGACAACTGAAGAAGAAGAAGAAGAAGAAGAAGAAGAAGAATGATCCTTAGTGAGAACTGGTCAGTTCACTCCCAAACTATTGAACTAGATGTTGAGTCTTGAGGGCTGCGGGACACCTAGTCGGAAGAGGAGGTGCTGTTCCTCAGGGATTCATGGCAATAATGGGAGAAACCAAAGACTGGGGCTGGAGTGTGTACAATAGGTGACTGGTTGCATTCTAGAAACCGACTGGTATTGTGACTTTCAATTGCAGTAACCCTTGGAAAAAAATGACAAAATGTCTTATTTCTTTTGCATTTTAAGCCTAGTTATTTTTTTATCTCATAAATTCCACAAGAGCACTTTCTTTGTTCCATATCTCAAATGTTTCACAGTGATTTGCAAATTCTGTAAGAATGAATTGACATTACATGAAGTGTTGTAGCATGAGGTACACTAACTTCTGTCTCTCATTTATGCATTCCTTTGATAATATTCCTGTAGAACATCCTAGGGTGATTTGCTATGTTATAATGCTATATAATTGCAAATTGTTGTTGGAAATTATTATGCGCTTTATGTCAACTTGTGCATCTATGGAATATTATCTGTTATTATTGTTAATATTATATTATGAGGTGTATGTACTTTATTTTGCACCTTGGTCCCAGAGGAACATAGTTTCATTTAGCTGTATACATGTGTATGGTTGAATGATAATAAATTTGAACTTGAACTAAAACAACAGAGTTTATACAACACAAAACAGGCCCTTCAGCACAACACGTCCATCCGACCAAGACCTCCATCTAAGCTTGTCCCATTTGGTCATGCATTTGGCCCATTTTATATGCTGTTAGATAGAGAACAAACTCATGGCCAAATAGGACTAGCTTAGATGGAAATGTTGGTCAGCATGGACGAGTTGTGCTGAAGGGCTTGGTTCCATGCTGTGTAACTCCATGACTTAATGAAACCTTTTCCTTTCAACAAACATTTTGGCTGAACTCTCCCTCCTAATCCCGCTAGAGTTTAAATCCAAGAACATCGTCCAATGCCTCTGGATACTGCCAATGGAGTCCACATGGAGATTCGAATTGTGTAACAAGGCTTGCGGGAAAAGCCGGTCTATTCCACCACTAGATGTCGCTAGCTCTGCTGTAACGACAGCCGTTCTGGTGGATTGACAATGCCCACATTTCTAAGCGGGTCAATATTTAGTTTTATTCCTGGGTCGATGTAATCTTTTATTGGTGATGGAACGTGTGCTTTTGAAGCAGAGAAGATGCGAGATAGCAACGCGATGCGCCATCGATCCAGTCACTGCTCCCAGGTAACTGTAATTCTATATTTAAAACAGCGACAGTTCACCTTGCCAGGTAACTAACTAACTAACACACACACACATACTCACATACACAAGCATACAATACATAAATCAGGATTTGAGACTGAGGTGATCAACCAGGTAACTTTCTGAACTTTTTTTAAAGGAATAAATGTGTCCGACTTTCACCATCGAAATTCCCAAAATTTCACGCCTTCAGATTGCAGCCCGGCCACAGAAACACGCCTCGACCCAAAGATTCCGTTGCGAGCCCTGTGCTTTCCTGTCGAGCGCGGACAGTGTCAAAAGTGCCGCAGGTAGGGGAGAGAGCTCCACCTCACTCACCTCCTTCAGTTGTCTCCAGGGCAGTCTGAACATTATCTCTCCGTTTTACTTTTCTAATCTATTTTCAGCTGATTATAGATTGGGGTGAGGTCCGGCGAAGGGTTGGGCAGTGTGCTGGGAGATGTGGCGGTAGGTAGGTAGGGGTGTGTGTGTGTGTGTGTGTGTGTGTGTGTGTGTGTGTGTGTGTGTGTGTGTGTGTGTGTGTGTGTGTGTGTGTGTGTGTGTGTGTGTGTGTGTGTGTGTGTGTGTGTGTGTGTGTGTGTGTGTGTGTCTTTTTATATAAAGCAGACGCGTCCATCACTCCTTATAAGGCGAAGCCTGTTATTTTCCCTTATACCCGGCGCCGTTTGCACGTCAGTTCCCTCCCCCGTCTGAATTAAACATTTCAACACTGAACTCTAGCCTGGCACTCCGGGGAACGCGTGTTAGTAACAGGTTTATATTTTATATATATAATAATAATATATACAGATTATTTTATTTTACCAAAAAAAGAAAGAAATTGGGCTGCTTTGTTCTAACTCTCCCCACCCCTCTTCATCCCTCCTTCTCCTGCGCTGTAACACCTCCTCCCCCCGGGTCGAACCCCTCAGTAAGCCGGGCTCGCTGCGTCTCCTACCGGCTGCAGTAGCCGGCTGCGAGCGCTCTCTCCTCCTCTCCCTCTCTCTTTTATCGCAAGCACTCAGGATGCGGAGGAGCTCGTTCAGGATTTCTGTGCAGCCACCCAGGACCCGTTTCCCTCTCCCGGATCGTTGCTAGTCCGAGGTGATTACTCCACACGGCACCAACTTTCCTTCGAACTGCACCCGGGCGAAAATGAGCAGGAAAGGTAAGTCAAACCCGTAACGTTAAATTTAATTCAGTGGGCTAAAGCAAACCAGACGTGGTGTTTGATTATGGTTCAATCATGTGATTTTATAGTTATCAAAAGAGCATAAAATATTCATATAACATTATATATAAACAATACGCAACATTTATTAAATAAAGCAGAGATCGCCGCAGTGCGAGTTTTTAAGATTGTGCGGAACGGTTCCCTTTTATTTAGTGACAGATTGCGGACTCTTAACATAAGTTTTTGAGCTGTTGAAGATGCCATTTATGGCTGTTAATTAAAAGCGTCTAAACGCAGCCTTAATCGACGCGTTATTACAAAAAACAATCCTTGTTTGGCTCCCCTCCCTCCTTGTCCCTCCAGGTTTAAGTGTTCTGATTTCATTTCGAGGGTCAGAATGGATGAATGTTGCTGCTTTTTGTTTTCGATAGGGTACCCTCTCTTATTTTCCACCACCTCGCCCTAGATTAGATGGCGAGCTTTCAGCTCGTACAGACATCAGATACCAACAGATTAACTCAGCCCGATACGGGGCTATTCCTTGCCCACTATTTATCTATTATCTCTGTTTATAAATATCTGCTTGTTAGTTGGCATCTGGTTTACTTTCCGGGAAAACGGCGCACCTGGTAATTACTAACTTCCAAGTGTTTCTTTGTTACAATTTGCATCGGGGGATCTCAGAGCCTGTGTGTGTTTTTTCTTTAAAAAACTGAAGATATATGCTGTGCCCTATCTTTGTTGATGTTGTCTTTTGCCTGACACTCTCGGGTGCTGATCCACTATTCTCTGTTATCGAGCGCCTTCAGTGGTTCTAGTGCTTAAAGAGGATTAGGCGGATAAAACTTGGTGGCATGCTGCGTGTCAAAAACCCCCTCATCTCGCGAAACCCGAAAAACAACGCCGCCGCCCGCTAAACCCCAAGAAAACACTAATTCCGGCCAGAATGCAAAAATAAATTAAAACTTCAATCTCCCAAACACCGTGTTTAACCCTTTTGATTCGTCGACAACCCCTCCCTGATCAGACGCTGAAACCCAATCTCGAGGAAATCATATCTGTTTATGTCAATGGAAGGCTAATCGGTTGAAATGGACATACTGACATGAATTGCAAAGGTAACTTTACATAACAGTGTCTGGCCGTCGTGGGCTTTAGATTCTTTCCAGCGCATTATGCAGGGAGAAGGTTTTGTGTGTGTGTGAGGGTGTGTTTGTGTGTGGGAGGGGTGGGGGGGGGAACGTTATTCTGTGATACAGTTCAGTTTACACTTTTGGACACATGACCCGTTGCTATTTAAAGCGCAACGTTAAATTTAATATGTGGACTCCAACCATCTCCACCCCCCCCCCCCCGCCCCTCCCATTTCAACCCTCAACACTCCCGCCAGAAAACGGGATGGGAAGCGATCAGTCATGGGAATACTGCCGAGTCTTGGCTTGTCATCTCCGGATGCCTGAATTTAATTCAAAAACCTCGGAGAAAATGGGCGAAAGAATCTGACAATGACCTGGTACCGCATCAGAGGCGAGGAGGTCATTAAAAAAAACAGCCTTGGAGTGCCGGTGCTAAAATAAACCAGTTGTCGGGTCAGTAGCAGGAGTGCTCGATATTAAACGCACGCAAGGACTTTAAGGATCTCACGCGAAAGGATGTGTCTAGCTGCAGGACTCCGATCTTATTGTTACATCCCCAGCATTGGTCCACTAAACCTTTTACCCACCTACAGTGCGTCTTGTGGAGGTTTTCTTTGCTAAAATTGCAACATCAAACTAAGTATCTCTTAGTTACGGCATGATTAAAACGCGAAACATACAATAGTTCCAGTTTTAAACCCTTGCCGGAGAGAATTCGGCTACTTTGTTACAAGTGCGTTGTAACAAGAGCCCGAATGCTGTTGTTTATAACCCCACCGTTTCAACATCTCAAGATAGACGGGCGAGGTACAGTAAAGTGTCACTGACTCCCTCGCTGTCCAGTTCCACTTCGCCCAACAGTATGTGACCCTGGATCTTTACTAAAGGCGGATTCTTGTGGAAGGAAAGTGGAAATCAGCGCGCCGCCCCGACGCGAAACGGCAAGGGAATCAGACACGCGAAGTTCGGGCGCCGGTCGCTCCAGTACGAGCCGCCGGGATAACCAGCACTCCCCAAGCTCCCGATCACTATCGTTTACCGAAGTCGAAGAGCCGCCTGCCAATTTGACATTGTGAAGCGCTGTCTCTGGGATACAAGGGCGGCGGCGGCGCCGATGAAGTTCGATGGTGTGTACTCGGAGAAAGGGGTTCTCTGGAAAAGGGGATACCCCGGGGATCGTCACCTGGTCGTGGTGGAAGGTTTGTGAGTTCCTTACGAGTTGTGAGAGTGATGGCGTCCTGGAGTTTGGCAGAGTCTGGCGCTGTAGGGTCGCCCGTGGCGCTAATGTCAGCGGGATGGTTCCAGACAAAGCGAGGTCCAGCCAAGACCTCAGTGGTGGAGCTGGCGGAAGATGACAACGGCAGAGGGAGCAAGGCTGCAGCAGGGAAGGGTCCCCATTCACCATGGCGCTGGACCCTGACTCCGTCCTGTCAACCGTGCATTCAATCTCACCATGTTAAGCAGAGTCATTTCCACGAGGGGAATCGCCCTGAGGTCCCGTGGCGATCAGCAAGTGGTGAAGGGGGCAGGACTGCGAGCTCTGGACCCCGGATCGGCCTCTAAACCACCTGAGGACCCAGGACTCGAGTGATCGCACCACTACAACTAAGGAAAGGGAATTAAAACATTTTTCAGCTCCATCAGAAAATTGAGCTCGAGTCAGCGGCCTCCATCTCCTCGCTGTCCTCTCTGCTCCCCAAGCACAAACGTATTCAGGATAGTTTAAGGTCATTTCCAGTACTGAAGTGTAAAGGAGAACGAAATAATTGCTGCTCCAGATCCGATGCAGCGCCAAAAAACACAATAAAATAAAGAACACAATAATAAAATAACAATAAATATAAAATATAAGATAGCTTATATACATAGATTGATTGTATGTCCACGTGGTGACGTTGGAGTTTCTGTACCTAAGGTGAGTGACAGGAAATCATAACCCAGTGGTGGTGGGGGGTGTGGGGGAGCGTGTGTACAATGTGTATTAAAGGACGCTTCAATATGTTCCAGATCAAAGATTTTTTTCTTCTTCAGTTGTCAATACGGTTCGCTTTGGAGTGTGAAATCTGGAATGAGATGGGTGATGGAAATTGCACACAGGAGTCATTAGAATGAAGCGGTTTCCCGTTATAACGTGGCTAACAACTGCTGGGCAGCAGAAGATAAGGGGAATGTATGTAATTATAGACTGGCTGTTAGGATAGCATTTTAAAAAGAGTTGGGTGGCGTTGTAGAATTGGAACATCTTGGGGATGGAACTGAGGATTCCACTGGACGGTGTGTTTGATAACACAAGGGAAGAGGGCCGCGCTAGCTGGGAGAATTGGTGATGGAGTGTGTGAGATGACATGAGGAGACTGAAAATGCAATTATGTGGTGGCAATAGTGAGGTACGTTAGATGGAATGGAAATAATGGGCTGAGTTAGACAGACTGTACGACATAGAAGCAGGATTAGGTAATTGTCCTTTGAGTTATTCCTTCATAGCTGATGAATTTCCCCCCCTCAACCCCATTCTCCTGCCTTCTCCATGAAACTTTGACACCCCTACTTATCAAGAACCTATCAACTTCATCTTTAAATATACCCAATGACTTGATCTCCACAGCCAAGGCAATAAATTCCACAGATTCTCAGCCTCTGGCTAAATTAATTCCTTCTTGTATCTGTTCTAAAGGGCTGTGCTTCTATCCTGCGGTTGTGCCCTCTGGTCCTAGACTCCCACTAAAGGAAACATCCTCTCTCTATCTCGGCCTTTCAACGTTCAATGAGATCCGCCCTCATTCTTCTAAACTCCAGTGAGCACAGGCCCAGAGCCATCAGACACTCCTCATGCATTAACACTTTCCTTTCTGGGATCATACTCGTGACCTCATCCAGACCCTCTCCAACACCTGCATATACTTTCTTAAATAAGGGCAACAAAACTGCTCACAATGCTCCCAGTGTGGTCTGACCTACACCTTTTAAAGTCTCAGCATTATAAGACATTGGTAAGACTACAGATTAGACTGGGAATAGTGGGGTGTGTTAGAGAGAGTGGGAATAGTGGGGTGTGTTAGAGAGAGTGGGAATAGTGGGGTGTGTTAGACTGGGAATAGTGTGGTGTGTTAGACTGGGAATAGTGTGGTGTGTTAGAGAGAGTGGGAATAGTGGGGTGTGTTATATGGTTCATATATTATTGATCATTACTAATAATGTATTGAATTAGATGGAAGTCATAGAATCGTAAAGCATTACAACAGTCTAGTCTATGTCAAACCATTAATATGCCTAGTCCTATCGACCTGCACCTGGACCTTAGCACTCCATATCTCTCCCATCCAAGTACTTATCCAGACTTCTCTTAAATATTAAAATCGAACTTGCATCGACCCTTCCACTGGCAGTTCATTCAACACTCACACCTCTGAGTGAAGCAGTTCCCCCTCATAGTCCCCTTAAACACTTCACCTTTCACCTTTAACCTATGACCTCTATTCTAGTCTCAGTCAATCTCAGTGAGGAAAGTCTGCTTGTATTTAACCTACCTACACCCCTCACCATTTTGTATTAAACCCTTTATTCTCCTATGGTCCAGGGAAAAAGTCCTACGTCCCTATTACTCAGGGCCTCAAGTCCTGGTAACATCCTTGTAAATATTCTTTGTACTCTTTCAATCTTATTAACAACCTTCCTGTGGGTAGGTGACTAGAACTGTACACAATCTCCAAATTAGGCCTGAACAATGCCTTGTACAACTACTTCAACATAACATCCCAACTGCTGTACTCAATACCTTGATTTATGAAGGTCAGGGCACCAGAAGCTCTCGTTATGATCCTGTCTACACTGTAACAAGTGCTGGATCAAGGTGCAGTGTGATAACAGAGAAAATATCGGGCGGCAGTGGCAACACAACAACAACAATAACAATTGAATGGTGGTTGGAACAGTGAAAACGTTGGGCAGGAGTGGCAAGTCTAGAGTAACGGGCACAAAGTGCTGGAGGAACTCTGCAGGTCAATTAGCATCTATGGTGAGGAATAAAAAGTTGATGGTTTGGTCTGAGACCCATCATCGGGTGGCAAATCTTGGCTTTGGTAGAAAGGGTGACGCTGACAAATGGTACAGCGTGTTGGATGATATTGTCAGTGGCTGCGGAGAATGAGATGCAGGTACAGTAATGGTGGGCTGTGTTATTAATTGTGAGCAATAGTAGGGTTCACTTGTTCTTTCTGAAATAAAGACCTCTTGGGTTATGTAATAGCCACAGGAGATTCTGTAGATGCTGGAAATCCAGAGCTGCACACAGAAAAATGTGGGAGGGACTCAGCAGGTCAGGCAAAATCCACGGAGAGGAATAAACAGTCAACGTTTGGGATAAGACACTTCTTCAGGACCTCAATGACGAGCTTCATCGGGTTATGAAATAAATGTGGGTGTGCTGCACGTTGGAGTATGAAGAAGATTAAGTGATTTGGAGTTCAGAGGTAAAGTGCTTCAAAAGAGGGCCTGCATTGAATACATAGCAGCTATTAGATAATGTATAATTGATTAGACAATATATGCAATTTATTTGGTGATGCACTGTGCTGATGTGCCTCGTCTGATCTGTAGTTCATGCTCCCTGTCAATTCCTTCCGGGGCTCAGTGATGGTCCCTTGGTCCCTACTTGAATTTATTGGGTCTGGAAGTTTGCATTGGGAGTGGTAGTTGATACTCCCAATACCCCACGAACACAGATGGAGGGTACACATTATGTAATAGCTCCTACATATTCAATGCTGCCCCTCCGTTGAAGCACTTTGCATCTGGAGTCCAAATCATTTCATCTTCTTCATGCTCCAACAACAGAATCAATGAAAGATCGCACCCAACACTACGGAACGAACTGCCCAAATGCACAAGAAAAAAAAAAGAAAATAAGAAATAAATATCGGGAATGTGAGGCGAAGAGTCCTTAAAAGTGAGTCCATAGGTTGTGGGAACAGTTCATCGACGGGGCGAGAGAAATTGAGCGAAGTTATCCACACTGGTTCAGAAGCCTGATGGTTGAGGGGTAATAACTGTTCCTGAACCTGGTGGTATGAGAGGATTATTCCACTCTATAGATCTGCTGATTTCCCCCAGCATTTTGTAAATGCTACACCTACATCTGTAACAGAACTCAACGGCTCCTTATTGCAGAAGCAACGTGGACCAACGTTACAGAGATCCAACTCCTGCATTCATTGGACGGCTACTGTTTATAACGAGAGGGCTGCAACTCCCTGCTGGTAAACCTGATTAGCTGCCTATTAAAACACGTGTGCTCTCAGCTGTATTTTCCGTCAGAACCTGAAGTATTGGAAGAAACGTTTTGTATAATAAAGAACAAAATATCTCTAACGCTGCTCTTTATGCAACCAACCATGTTTACACAACATTCCCTCTTTATTGAGAATTGCCCTCTTCCCGTAACCTCGGCTCTTGGGGCTCTCACATTTGGTCACTTCGAGTATTTACACACACACACACACACACAAGGAACTCAGTCAGACAGCATCTATGAAGAGGAACAAACAATCGTTTGGGTCCGAGACCCTTGACCAGAACTGGAAAGGAAGGCGAGCGGAAGCTGGAATCAGGAAGTGTGGGAGTGGGGAAGGGGGAGAGTACAAGATGGCAGGTGATAAGGTGAGACCAAGAAATCTGGGGACGGTGCGGGTAACGCGGAATGAATCGTTTCGCTGGAGTGCAGGCGTGTAGACTAATTAGACACCCGGGAGCAGTGTGAGTGAGCGGTCGGTAGGTATGCAGAGTAGGTGTACCTATGGGCGGCGGATCTTTGGCACCTGGGGAGGTGGGCGTGTGGGGTTGTGCGTTGTTGGGGGGAGGAGGAGAAAATGCCGAACATCGAAAGCGGACAGAACAAGAGACGGGCAAAAGATGCGGACAGCATCGTACCAGATCTAATGTATTACTATGGAGGGTGAACAGATCCCGAGAGGACAGTCAGTAACTGAACTTGCAGGGACCCATCTGAGACACGTTTGAACAGAGTCCCAGGGAGGACACGAACAATTGACCCCGATTCGGGGGACACCGTCTCCCCGATTTGGAAAGAAGTGCCTTTCCATTCACGTACTGTTTCGTTTCCCACCCCCCGCCCCCCGCCCCGACCTCACACAGTCCGAATGTTTCCAAAAAGAAAACGCCCCAGTGATTTTCAACGCCTTTTACCCTTTTTCTCGGCCACCTCTCTCGGGCGAGGAAGGGGTCAAACGGATGAGTACGCTGCCGTACATACCAACGCCGAAGGCTCGCTGAAACCCTCTCCATTCTCCTTCCCCTCTCGTCCCCTGACAGTTCCCGAAACGGACCGATCTCCCTCCCTCACCCACCCCCTGGTGATACAAACCGAGCCAGGGTGGGGGGGGGGGCAGGCGGAAGAGGCGATAAAAAGGGGTAACAAGAGAACAAAAGACAAGCGTCACCTCGGAATTGAGGGAGGGGGGTTGATCCTTCTCCGCCTGGGAGACGGCGGCGAGGTGCCGGTGGCCCCACAAACGCGGATCGGGGTTCACGGCGCTTGCAGAGCGGGTGCCGGTAACGTTGTCGCGGGGAACTGGGTCAAAGGGTCTCCCGGGAACTTACACAACGCGCCCAACGATGGCTGTCTGAAATGTTACCGACCACATTCAGCAACAGATAATCTTTCAACTTTGAGGAAAGAGAGAGAGAAATAATAATGTTGAATTTCACAAGAGAGTTAAGCAGGGTGTATATGTAACTCTCCAGCGCCATAACCGACTCTATTAATATAACAATATAAATAAAGTGGTACTATCGTTAAGCCGGTGCTGGTCGTGATGTCTGGACTGAACTGGTTGACAATGGGAGGGATGGAGATAGCATAATACATTACTTATAACAAGGTCACTTTGGATAGCCGTTGACAGAGCAGAAGGTTGTTAAAATGTTAGAAGAGCGTAGAATCATGTCTCCATCAATTGGAGACGTCCTTTTAAAAAAGCACGCAGGCTGTTGTAATTATTTCATGAAGGAGCCATCAGGACATCTAACTAGATCTATGCTCTTTAATAAAAAAAAATCCTTACAGCATAACTGACTCGTCACTGCCATCTACACCGTCCAGGCTTCAAGTGTCTGATGCTGAGCAATTGGCAAAGTTTTTATTTTAAATCAGAAAGGAGATGAGGTCGTGGAGAGAATGGTTCCAATAGTGAGGGAGTCTAGGAGCAGAGGGCACTGCCATAAAATAGAAGAAAATTTCTTTAGAACAGAGCTGAGGGGAATTTTTTTAGTCAGAGGATGATTAATCTGCGGAATTCATTGCCACAGACGGCTGTGGAGGCCAAGTCATTGGGTATATTTAAAGCGGGGGTTGATATAGGTTCTTGATTAATAAGGGTGTCGAAGGTTACTGGGAGAAGTCAGGAGAACGGGGTTGAGAGGGATAATAAATCAGCCATGATGGAATGGTGGAGTAGATTCGATGGGCTGAATGGCCTGTTCCTTCTTCTATCTCTTACGGGCACTATTTCAAAAGCTTCAGAAATAATTCAGAGATCAACATCATTGTTGTGTCTTTTTTTTCCCCCTCAACTTAGCTTTAATTTAATTAGGAAATCTGCTTCACACATCTCCTGGTTCCTAACTCAAAAGCACAACTGACTGTTACTGATACTGAATTTTATTTTTTTTCAATGCAGATGTGATAATACTGAAATAAAGACAGAAAGTGCTGGAGACACTCAGCAGGTCAGGCAGCCTCTGCTGAAGAAGGCAAAGAGTTAATGTTTCAGACGATTGAAGACACAGATTCTCCTACTGCAGATGCTGCCCGACTGCTGAGTTTCACCACATTCTCTGGTTTTATCCCTGTTACTGATAATTTGACAGTTTTCATTAAACACTAAGCCCCAATTTTGACGTCTTATTTTCTTTGATTCATTACTGGATAATTTAATATATTTATAGGGTTTAAACGACTTTCAATTATCTAGAGGAAATTGAACA
This sequence comes from Hemitrygon akajei, assembly GCF_048418815.1. NCBI lineage: Eukaryota > Metazoa > Chordata > Chondrichthyes > Myliobatiformes > Dasyatidae > Hemitrygon > Hemitrygon akajei. The sequence goes on from NC_133131.1 coordinate 9,684,380, forward strand.
GGGCTTTTTTCCTTTCTCAGTAAGTGATACCTGTATAATGGGAATCAGAATCCGGTTTATTATCACTAAAATACATCATGAAATTTGTTATTTTGCAGCAGCGGTACAGTGTAATACATGAAAATACTCCATATTACAATAAGAAACATTTTTAAAAACTTAAATAAGTAGAACAAAAAGTGAGCAGAAATAGTGAGGTAGTGTTCATGGGTTCAAAAGGGGGAAGAGGCTCTTCCTAAAATGAGGAGTGTGTGCCCTGTTCCCATCTCTAGGGCTAGCATTGGGTTGCTAGAGATCCCCCCCCCCCCCCAAAGGGAAGAAAATAGTCCCTGGTCCTGTTTAATTTTACTTCTGTCCTTTGGGTTTTGGAGGCTCAGTAACTTAAAATGCCACAGCTAAAGAAATCCACATAAACCTTTGACTAATATATCGATTCACAATATAGTATGCTACAGGAGCAATCCTTACACGCTAACAGCATCAGTCATATTAAGTGTATGGTGCCATCACGTGTGTGTGTGTGTGAGAGATTGGTGTGGAAGGGGTTGTGTGTGTGTGTGTGGTGTGGTGTGGAAGGGATTGTGTGTGTGTGTGTGTGGGGTGTGGAAGGGATTGTGTGTGTGTGTGTGTGTGGGGTGTGGAAGGGGTTCTGTGCATGTGTGTGTGGGGTGTGGAAGGGATTGTGTGTGTGTGGTGTGGTGTGTGTGTGTGGTGTGGAAGGGATTGTGTGTGTGTGTGTGGGGTGTGGAAGGGGTTCTGTGCGTGTGTGTGTGTCTCTCTGTCTGTCTGTCTGTGTGTGTCATTGTCACACAAGCTTTCCTGGTAAACGACTGGAGGTTTGAGAGGATGAAAGCTCTCTCAGACAGAGAAGACTGCAAATGGAAACTGCGTCCTGATTAGATTTTTTTTCTGGGAGTTTAGGGAAAGCTGTATGTAGGTCAGACAAACAGGATAGAGTCTCTGAAGCAAACTTGCGGATTAGCTCTGAATCTTTAAAACTGAAGCACTGGTCTAAAAAAAACGCTCTGCAGTTCTTTATTCCGGCAGAGAATTTTTTATTCACTCGCTTTGCTTGCAGCAATCACAGCAGAATGCAGAGAGGGACTTTGACAACCTACTGATACAGTCCATTCCTCAGCCCTGCAACATCATAAAATAATCATTCTTCACTCCTCTGTCCTCAATTAATAGGAAAGATAGCAGCCAAAGTGACAGGAAGCATTGGAGTTTGGATTATAAGACATGGGCTCAGAATTAGGCCATTCAGCCCATCAAGTCTGCTTCACAGTCTGGTTTATTTTTCCTCTCAACCCCATTTTCCTGCCTTCTCCCCATAAACTTGGACACCATAACTAATCAAAAACCTGTCAACCTCTGCTGTACTTCCTGCTGCTCTCCATAAGGAGTCTGTACATTCTCCCTGTGACCGTGTGGGTTTCCTCCACATGCTCCGGTTTCCTCCCACAGTCCAAAGACAAACCAGTTGGTAGGTTAATTGGTCATTGTAAATTGAATGTGATTCGGCTGGGATTAAATCGGGGGATTAATGCACAGCACCGCTTGAAGGACCAGAGGGGCTTATTCCACACTGTATCCCAATAAATTAAATTATACCATGGCACAGCTCCCAGTATGGAGGAAGATCTGAAATGCATTCAGATTTTGACTGTTAAAATGAAGGAAGATTCATATAGTTTCTGTAGATGTACAGTGGAGAGTATCCTGACTGGCTGCCACACTGCCTGGTAGGGAAACACCGATGCCCAAGAACGGAAAAGCTACAAAAAGTGGTGGATACAGCCCAGGCCATCACAGGAAAAGTTCTCCCCACGTCTCCAAGGAGTGTTGCCACAGGAAAGCAGCTTCCATCGTCAGGGACCCCCCCACCGCCAAGTCCATGCTCTCTTCGCACTGCTGCCATCAGGGAGGTGGTACAGGAATCTCAGGTCCCGCACCATCAGGTTCAGGAAGAGTTATCATCCTTCAACCATCAGGCTCCTGAATCTGTGTGGATAACTTCACTCACCTCAGCACTGAACTGATCCCACAACCGACAGTATGGAATCACTTTTAACAACTCGCATTCTCAATGTTATTATTTATTTATTAGTTATTATTATTTGTTTTATTTTGCATTTGCAGAATTTGTCTTCTTTTGCACATTGCTTGTTTGTCAGTCTTTATTTGTGTGTATCACTGTGAATGCCCACAAGAAAATGAATCTCAGAGTAGGATATGGCAGCATAGATAAACGAGCTCTTCGGGCTTCTGCGGGGAACTGGAGAGGGTAGGGCTCCGAGAGTTCACAGAGCACCTAAGTTGGTTAATTATTGGTTAACAAGAGTCATTATTCGTTACTTGTGCTTTCTTCTTGAGCGAGTAGCTCTTTGTAACGTGGTTTCCTGCTGGGCTTTCTGTTTAAACATGTTATGTTTATTTTGATGGGCTCAGGGATTCCATGTTACTGGTACTATTTCAGCGGATGCCCGATTAGCGCTAATCGCGGGGTCCTAGTTTTTGAGAATGTTACGTCTCGCGCTGTCACTTGGCTGGGTCACCGATGTTCTGCTGGAATTCCTATGGATGAATTCTGGTCGCCGTCTCCACATCGGAGTCTGTCTTTTCTCCGCACTTGGGTTCTGACCTTGGCAGTGCACATCCTGACACATAGTACAAGAACTTTGATGATAAATTTACTTCGAGGTTCACATCATGCATATGCTCAATGGAAGCAATTTAACATAACCACCCAAAAAAGAACACACCTGCTACTCTCATTCATAATCTATTGCTTCCCGAGTAGTTGCAGGGATCTTGCCTCCATGTAGCCCCTTCCTTTGAGTGAAGACAAACCTCCTATATCAGTGGCTTGCGCTAGTTAGACTTACCCACTGTCTCAGTAACACATCCACACTAATCACCACAGTGAACACTTTATCAGGCTCATTAATACAAATATCTAATCAGCCAATCATGTGGCAGCAACTCAATACATAAAAGCACACAGACGTGGTCAAGAGGTTCAGTTGTTGTTCAGACCAAACGTCAGAATGGGGGAGAAATGTGATCTCAGTGACTTTGACCGTGGGATGATTGTTGGTGCCAGATGGGGTGGTTTGAGTATCTCAGGAACTGCCGATCCCCTGGGATTTTCACACGCAACGGTCTCTAGAGTTACAGAGAATAGTATGCGAAACAAAAACCATCCAGTGAGCAGCAGTTCTGCAGACAAAAAAATGCCTTGTTTGGGAGAGAGGTCAGAGGAGAACGGCCAGACTGGTTCAAGCTGACAGGAAGGCGACAGTAACTCAAATAACCACACGTTACAACAGGGGTGTGCAGGAGAGCATCTCTGAACGCACAACAGGTCAAATCTTGAAATGGATAGACTACAACAGAAGGCCACAAACATACTCTCAGTGGCCACTTTATTAGGTACAGGAGGTATATAATAAAGTTGCCACTGAGTGTAAATACAACTCTTTATCATTCCCTCCAAATGGTCCAGATAAACAGTTAATATATGGGATGAAAGAACGCTGTTTACTACAATCCCCAATCTCCCCTTAACCAATTCCTTGTAATTGACACGCTGATTTGGTTTTTAATTAACTGCGTCCATGTAATTCAACACAGATCTGTGTGTTTTATTTTGCCATCTGCCTGTCTGTCTGTCTTTATTTGCACTTTAGCTTTAAAAACGTATTTGTCATTATTAGCGAGAAAGGTCAAACATCGATGTAATTTAAAGTCCCGTTGACGCGTTTGTAATTTCCTCTGCCCTCTCAAGTGACAGTGCTCACTTTGCTGATAAGGAACCTGCGCGGAGACAGGTACATTAGCCCGACATTGGCTTCTGGGCAAGCCCGCCACCGTTGCGATCGCAGTGGCTCCAGATTTCTGCGGCTAACGAGCCTCGAAAAGGGTGCCAAATATAGATAGCGCACCTCAGTACACGGTTCCAGTTTCCTGTTGAGAACCAGCTTTAGAGAGCAGAGTGTGACATCCTCAGCTAACCTGACAGTGGAAATCTTCCAGACTGTGCTGGCTAACTAAGCTTCTGTGACAGTTCCAGATTTCTGTAATTAATCAGCCCCGGGAGCTGTTCTAGATAATTTGCAATTAACCCATCCTTTGAACCGTTCCAATGATTCGTACTTAACCCATCTTTGAAATTATTCTAGATAAATTATACTGAAGTCATCTCTGGAACTGTTCCAAATTATCACAGTAAATCGATCCTTAAAATTGCTTCAGATTTTCCTGAACATTAAGCCTGGCTTGGGGACAGCTACAGTTTCCAAATGCCAATTTTTAAGTTGTTGAGTTTTAAAAATGACAAACTTCTTCAGATGATAATGAAGTTTTCATGAAGTGATATACTTCTCTCTTATGGATTATCTACTCATTTCTACTGTAATAAGACCATAAGACCATTAATCATAGGAGCAGAATTGGGCCATTTGGCCCATCAGCTCTGCTCTATTATTCCATCACGGCTCATTTATTTCCCCCTCAACCCTATTTTCCTGTTTTCTGCCCATAACCTCTGATGCCCTTACTGAGCAAGAACCTATCAACCTCCACTTTAAATATACCCAAAGACCTGGCCTCCACAGCCGTCCGTGGCAACGAATTCTACAGATTCACCGCACTCTGGCTAAGGAAATTCCTCCTCATCCCTGTTCGAAAGGGACATCTTTCTATTCTCAGGCTGTGCCCTGTGGCCCTAGACTCACCCACGATAGGAAAATCCTTCCAGTGACAAGCCCATCCCCACCCTGGTTTTGATTCCCAGCACAGGCAGGTTCCACTTTTTAATAACTCTACCCTCAAGCTGAGAACTGGTTAAAGCAGCAATACTGCTCCTCATGCAGGGTCGGACTCTTGGGAATCTGACCATGTGTGTGAACGTCTGATGGAATCTGAGGAATTCATTGCCACAGACTGTTGTGGAGGCCAGGTCTTTGAGTATATTTAAAATGGAGGTTGACAGGTTCTTGATTAGTAAGAGTGTCAAAAGTTACAGGGAGAAGGTCAGAGAAAGGGGTTGAGAGGGAAAATAAATCAGCCGTGATGGAGGGGACTCAGTGAGCAGAATGGCTTTATGGTCTAACTGGCACATGGACTGTTATCTATAAGGCTGGACCATATCAGCTCTGAGTCTCAGTACAGGAGATGGAGCATTCACAGATAATTTAATACATCTGACACAATAGGCAGGTACGGGTTTTGGAAGTGACGAAAACTAATTGATGAAGGTAGAGCAGTGGATGCGATGTATATAGATTTTAGGAAGGCTTTTGACAACATTCCCCATGGCGGACTCTTTCAAGAAGTCGGGAAGCACTCTAGAGCAAGCTAGAGATTTTCTCTTTGGAGTGAGGGAGGATGAGAGGTGACTTGATAGAGGTGTAAAAGATGAAGAGGCATAAATGGAGTGGACAGCCAGAGATGATTCCCGAGGGCAGAATTGGCTGAGGTGAGGGGCCATAATTTTATGGTGGTTGGAGGAGAGTATAGAGGTGATGTCAGAGGTCGGTTTTTCCAACACAGACAGTGGTGGGTGTGTGGAATGTACTGCCAGGGGTGGTGGTAGTAGAGGCAGATACATTAGGGACAATTAAGAGACACATGGATGAAAGGAAACTGGAGGCTTTGTTGAAATGGAGGTGTTGAATTGATTTTAGAGAAGGTTAAGAGTCATTACAACAGTCTGCTGAAGGACATGTACTTTGTTGTTCTATGTTCTACAGTACTGAGCAAAAGTCTTGGGCACATACTGTATATAAACCTAGGCTGCCTAAGACTTTTGCACAGTACCGTAGTAATTTTATGTATTGCACTGTACTGCTCCTGCAAAAAAAAAACCTTATTTCATGACATATGTGGGTGATTATAAACCTGATTCTGATCTGGGTCTCTATTGTGGACTGAGAGTGGGAAGGGGGCAGGGAGAGCGGAATCATGGCTAGGAAAAGGGGAAGGGAGAGGGAAGGGAACAGGAAGCACCAGAGAGACATTCTGGAATGATCAATAAACCAATTGTTTGAATCAAATGACCTTGCCCGGTGTCTCAGGGCTGGGTGTATCTGCACCCGCGTTAAACCTCTACCCCGACACTCCTTCTCTGCCACCTGTCCCACACCCCTCCCACAGTACTCCATCCACACCATTCCTAACATCCTTTGCTCCCACCAGATTTATAAATTCACTCTCACTTCACGTTGACAAATACAGTACTGTGCAAAAGTCTTAAGCACCTTAGCACCCTAGCTATATAAACACACGTGTGTGAGTGTGAGTGTGAGTGTGAGTGTGAGTGTGTGTGTGAGACTAGCTTTTGCACAGTTCTGCATGTACTGGTAATGGTGAATCCGCTGAATGGACATAACACCCAATGGGTTCATGAAAATCATTCAGAAGGGAACTAACCACCCTTACCCAGCTTGGCAATGAGGTAGCAGAGCCCAGTGAGAGAGAGACCAGCCAGCTATTGTGTTTCGGGGGCCATTCTGCCTTCGGCAGGACTATTCTTGGGCTTGACTGCACCTGGATGGGAAGACATGACTCAGTTCATTACATGGAGGTTGCACTTCAGGGGAAGAGAACAACTCCAGGCTCCTACACGTTTTCTGTGGCTGTTAGCCACATGCAGCCATGAATTTATAAAGTGATTCATGCAGCTAGGGACTTGATGCTAAAAAAGGGACCCTTTTAATGACAAGAAGCTCAGTTTAAGAGAAAATAAACCTCAGAATCTACTAGAACAAACCATCAATGGATTTAGATCTTGAATACATGGACAGGGATAGACTCTCAGTCCTAGATTCTGCATATATATCATTGTTTGCAACCTACACTCAATGGCCATTTTATTTGGTGCCTCCTGTACCTAATAATTGGCCACTAAGTGATTGTTATGGTCTTCTGCTGCAGCCTGTCCACTTCAAGGTTCGATGTGTTGTCCGTTCAGAGATGCTCTTCTGCACACCACTGTTGTAACACGTGGTTATTTGAGTTACTGTCACCTTGACCTCTCTCATTAACAAGGCATTTTCACCCATGGAACTGCCACTCAAAGGATTATATTTTTTGTTGTTTTTCACATCATCCTCTGGAAACTCTAGAGGCAGTTGTGTGTGAAAATCCCAGGAGATCAGCAGTTTGAGATACTCAAACCACTCCGTCTGGCACCAGCAATCATTCCACAGTCAAAGTCACTTAGATCACATGTCTTCCTCTATTGATGTTTAGTCTGAACAACAACTGAACCTCCTGTCCACGTCTGCATGCTTTTATACATTGCTGCCACATGATTGGCTGATTAGATATGTGCATTAATGAGCAGGTGTACAGGATTATACCTAAAAAAAGTAGCCACTGAGTGTAGATCTGGATTTTATGAACAGGGCCGCAGACACAAACTCTGCCTGTGTGTTACAGACTGCAACGTTCAGTAGATATTGTTCCATCCGGAACCCCATCAATTCAGCTGCATTAAGATTTTAATTCATTCTGTGATAACTGAGCCTGTACTCAGTTCAGAAGGATGACATCTCATCGGAACCTGCCAGATAGAGTGGACGTGGAAAAGATGGTTCCATTCGTAGGAGAGCCTAGTATTATAAGGGCACAGCCTCAGAATAAAGGGACTTCCTTTCTAAACAGAGATGAGGAAGAATTTCTTCAGCCAGAGGGAGGTGAATCTGTGGAATTCATTCATTGCCACAGATGGCTGTGGAGATCTGTGATTGAATGCTTTGAAGGTAGATATTGATATATCGGTGATTGGTAAGGGGGTTAAATGTAAGAAGGCAGACACTGTGGCCTTGGACTTTGCTCTGTGCAAGCTCCCTTTCTGTTACTGAAGTAACTTAGTGTCATTCCACCATGGTGAACTTTGCTTTCCCTCCTCATTTCTGTCTTCCACGCAGAACTTTCCATCCTTGGATTCCCATTTATCAGAACCTTTCTCCACAAAGGCTGTTTCCCTTTGAAAACTCTGGGCCTCCAAGTTGGCTTTGGGGCTGATAGCAAGATTGAGGCACCCACAGGTAAAACGTGCAACTCTTCTGCACCTTCTCCTTGGCCCTTCCCTTGTGAATCTCAGAGCACCCACACACCACCCGGTCCACAGTGGGGGCCAACCAACGCCTCATCTAATAAACAAAAAAGCAGCTGGGTGGAAGTCAGCAGTTCAGGTAGCATCTGCTTAGTTAACATTTTGGGCACCCTGACTGTTCGCATTGTGGCCTGGTGTGGAAACACCAAAGCCCAAGAATGCAAAAACCTACAGAAGGTAGTGGATACAGCCCAGTGCAAAAGTCTTAGCCACATATGCGTAGCTAGGGTGTCCAACACTTTCAAAGTACTGTAGTAATTTTATGTATTGCACTGTACTGCTGTCACACAAAAAAAACTAATTCCATGATATATGTGAGTGATGATAAACCTGATTCTGATATGGGTCTCTGTTGTGGACTGAGAATGGGAAGGGGGCAGGGAGGGGGGAATCATGGTTGGGAAAAGGGGAAGGGAGAGGAGAGAGAGCAGGAAGCACCAGAGAGACATTCTGTAATGATCAATAAACCAATTGTTTGGAATCAGATGACTTTACCTGGTGTCTCAGGGCTGGGTGTGTCTGCACCCATGCCACACCCACCCCGGCCCTCCTTCTCTGCCTCCTGTCCCACACCCCTCCCGCGGTGCTCCACCCTCACCATTCCCAACATCCTTTGTTCCTGTCTGATTTACGAACTCGTCCTCCGCTCCACGTTTACAAATACAGTTCTGAGCAGAGGCCTTAGGCTCCTGAGCTATCTATATGCGCCTCAGACTTTTGCACAATTCTGTACGTCCCAGTCCATCGCGGGTTAAACCCTCCCCTCCATTGAGCACATTCACAAGGAGCGCTGCCTCAGGAAATCAGCATCCATCATCATCTCCCACCACCCAGGCCATGCTCTCTTCTTGCTGTTTCCATCAGGGAGGAGGTACAGAGCCTCAGGTCCTGTGCCACTGGGCTCAGGAACAGTTATTACCCCTCAACCATCAGACTCCTGAGTCTGTGTGGATAATTTCACTCACCTCAACTCTGAACCGATTCCACAACCTATGGACTCACTTACAAGTACTCTACAATTCAACAAGGACCATCTGTAGTCCATAAAACTATAAGATACAGGAGCAGAATTGGGCCATTCAGCCCATCGAGTCTGCTCTACCATTTGATCATGGCTGATTTATTATCCCTCTCAACTCCATTCACTTGCCTTCTCCCCGTAACCTTTGACAACCTTACTGATCAAGAACCTATCAACCACCACTTTAAATATATCCAATGACTTAGCTCCATAGCCATCTGTGGCAATGAATTCCATATACACCATATATATTTGCCATATACATTTTTCCCCTATATATTTACATGTGCTGTATTAGGAATTTGCTGTGGTATGTTGGAGTGACATGCAACAAAATATTCAACAATTAAACAGAATAAAGAATTATACAAAATTAAAGTTAGAAGTACAGATATGGAATAAAATGTACATAAATACTAGCATGAATTTGTAATGCAACCGAAGTTATAGATCATAAAGCACAATGTTCTCAGTATTAATTTTTTCATTTGCACAATTTGTCCTTTTGCACACTGGTTGTTTGTCAGTCTTGTTCATGTTTCAATGTGATTCCTCCTAATTCCTCTTAAATTGCAGCGAATACAGGCCCAGAGCCATCAAACACTCCTAATGTGTTAGCTCTTATAATTCCAGGAATCTTGTAAACCTCTCAATCCTCTCCAATGCCAGTACATCCTTTCTTAGATATAGGGCTCAAACCTGCTCATAATACTCCAAATGTGGTCTGACCAATGCTTTCGAAAGCCTCAGCATTACATTCTTGATCTTATATTTTGACTCCATAAACCTACGTTCTTTGTTCCTGAAATTATCTCCCCTTACCAACCCCTCCAATTATCACAAACACCCTGCAAGTTTGTTTCTGAAATTATCTACCAGCACCAATCTTTTTAATCACCTCAGATTCCTGAGGTTTTTGTTCCTGAAATCAAGAATTCCATTTCCTTCACGTTTTACTTACTCAGGAGCTCCTTCCTTGACAAAGGCCGGTGAGAGCAGCAGATATGAAATTTCTTAGTCTTTGCAAAAAGCCGAAGGAAATATTATCATGAAAATTGAACGACTGTGAGGCAAAGGTATGTAGATTGTCTGTGGGACTGTTGTTGATTGCCAAGATAGATTTTTCAATACAGCATCTGAAAAAACTGCAACGCTTGAATATTGGGATAAGAGAGAAAATTACCAAAGCGTGAAATATCAGTTGACCTGGAAACTGTGTGAGGCCTATTCTTCAAGTGGATGGTTTTAGTTAAGATTTGTGCTTCATATAAAGCAGACCAAAGAGAACTGAGCTCAGTATTTCCATAAAAGAGAAGGTTGTGACTTCATATTTCATTTCAGAATAAAATCCATACTGGAGGGGAAAGAAAACATTCCAAATCTTAACTGGGTAAATGTTAAATAAGCCAATAAATAAAGAGTATTATCTGATTTTGTCCTTATTATTGCACCAGTCAGAAGTATCAGTAAATACAAAGACCAGTATAAGAACACACCAGAGTCAAGTGAACCAATCCAACATTTTAGGTACATACGCCATGGTAGAGTAATGGTTAGCATGGTGTTATTACAGCTCATTGTGCCCCTGGAATTTGTACGTTCTCCCTGCTGATCACGTGGGTTTCCTCTGTGTGCTCCCATTTCCTCGCACAGTCCAAAGAGTACCGGTTAGTAGGTTAATTGGTCATTGTAAGTTGTCCTGCGATTAGGCCAGGGTTAAATTGGTGGGTTGCTGGACAGTGTGGCTCAAAGAGGCAGAAGGACTCATTCCACTGTATCTCAAAATAAATAAATGCCTGGAGTACAAGGTTTATACCAAGCACGCCATTGGGGGTATGTCTGATTAGTCTGTGAAGAGCAAGAGCTGTACAGAGATGTGTGGCCTCCGTCGGTCGTGGGCGACCATAGGTACTGTGTCTCTGGTAGTCACTGGAGTGGCCTCTCCAGGGTGCAAGCCAGGGCAGAGTTGATATGGAGATCCGTCTGTTGCCCATGCAGTGGGACCTCTCTCTCCATGCTGATGACAGGTCCAAAGAAATGACGGAAGTCGATACAGTTTGGTGCCAGCAGCATCGCAGGAGTTGCCGTGCCGGTGCTGGGTACAGCAGTCAGCTGCCTTCGGGACTCTGACTCCAGATTTTTCCTCGGAGTTTACTCCCAAAGCCTTTCCCGTGAGCGGGTATAGCCGCAAGGGAGCGGAGGTTTGAAATCGGAGTTTTCCCGCTCCTAGATGAGCTTCCGTCCGTGGTTAACAAGCCCCGAGCAATTAGTTTTCAGGTGCCAGTGGCCCGCCCTTGCCCCTTCTCCTGCCAGTGAGAACAGCTCCGCCGGGCATAAGAACTATGCCACACGTGAAGGCCAGGAGTTGGACTTGGTAGTTAGAGGCTGTTTGAGACGCACGGCATGAAGAGCATCTGTTTAGCAGTGGGAGCTCGTCCCCACCACCACCCTTCGGCTATGACTACCCTTGGAGCCTGTACAGAGAGATTCTGAATGAAAGGACACAATAAAAGCAGGGATGTAATGCTGAGGCTTTGTAAGGCATTAGTCAGACCGCATGTGGAGCATTGTGGGCAGTTCTGAGCCCCTTATCTAAAAAGGGATCTGTTGGCATTGGAGAGGGTCCAGAGGAGATTCCCATGAACGATCACAGGAATGAGGAGCGTTTGACGGCTCTGGGCCTGTACTTGCTTGAATGGGGAGGTGTGGGTGGCATCTCATTGAAACCTCTTGAATATTGAAAGGCCTGAATGAAGTGAATGTGGAGAGGATGTGTCCTGCAGTGAGTGAATCTCAGACCAGAGGGCACAACCTCAGAATAGACATCCAGTTAGAACAGAGATGAGGAGGAATTTCTTTAGAGGGTGGTGATTCTGTGGAATTCATTGCCACAGACGGCCGTGGAGGCCGAGTCATTGAGTATATTTAAAGCAGAGGTTGATAGATTCTTGATTAGTTGGGGTGTCAAAGGTTACAGGGAGAAAGCAAGAGAATGGGGTTGAGAGGGAAAATAAATCAGCCATGATGGAATGGGAGAGCAAACCCAATGGGCTGAATGGCCTAATTCTGCTCCCATGTCTATGGGTCTTATGGAAAACAAGCACTTGTATAACACTATTCTCAACATCCCCAAGTGGTTCACAGTCAATTGCTTTAAGATTGCAGTCTTTGTTGTAATGGAGGAAACACAGTGACTGACAGCAAGCTCTCTCTAGCTGATGACCAGATAATCTATTTGAATGATGTTGGTTGGGACGGGGTGGCAAATGCTGATGTGACACCATCCGAAATATAGACACAAGAGGCTGGAGACACTGGGATCTCAGCAGGTCTGACAGCATCTATGGAGGAAGGGCAAAAATCAATCCAGGTGAAAGGTCCTGACCCGAAATACTGACTGTCCATTTCCCTCTATGGATGCTAGTTGACGGGCCGAGTCTCCCCCCAGTTCCATCAATAAGGACCCCCAAGGACATGCCCTCTTCCCACTGCTGCCACCAGGGAGGAGGTACAGGAGCCAGCTGTTTTCAGAGACAGTTTCTTCCCCTCTGCCGCCAGACTTCTGAACGGTCAATGAACACGACCTCTCTGATTTTCCTCTCTCTTTGCACTACTTTATATCTATTTTAAAATATTTTTCTTATTAATATTTATGGTATTTTTATGTATTGCACTGTAGTGCTGCCACCTAACAACAAATTTCACAATGTGTGTCAGTGATAATAAACCTGATTCCGATTGTGCTTTTCGTGTTTTCCACCATCAGAAATACTGTGTCGTCTCTCAGTGTTGTGCAAAGGGATTCTTATCCCCTGCCTGAGAGAACAGATGAGGACCTTGGTTTGACGTTCCGTTGGGAGGACGGTAGCTCCAACTGTGCAGCTCTCCCTCATCGCACTCTGCTGTCAAACCCGGCTTCAATCATAAACTATACACAGAGTTGGGCATGGGTGTGTCAGAGGTGAGGGGACGCATCCACACAGAATGACATTGTTCTGCTTTTCCAGTGCAGTCAAATGCTCCATCCCCCTAATCCCGTGCAGATTCCCAAATATCCTTCCCTTTTGCTTTATTTTGGTGTGAGTGTAGAACAGTACTGCTCAGTTTGTGGCCCTTCGGCTGTAAGTGTCGGGCTGATCTATGTATATAAACCTACTTCACAATCAATCTAACCCTTCCCTCCTACATAGCCAAAAGCCGGCCATTTTTCTTACATCCATGTGCCTATCTAAGAGTCTCTTAAATGTCCGTAATAGTATCAGCTTCCACCGCCAACCCCTCTGGCAGTGTGTTGCACGCTCTCCCCATTCTTCGTGTAAAAACCTAGCTCTGACATCTTCCCTAAACCTTCCTCCACTTACCTTAAACAGATAACCTCTGGTGTTGGCCATTTCCACCTTGGGAAAATCTCTGCCTGTGCCTCTTATTATCTTGTACACCTCTATCAAGTCACTCTCATTCTCTTTTGCTCCAAAGAGAAAACCCCTAGCTCAAACTTTGATCTAACTTCTTGCGGAAACCTGCTTCTGCCCTTCAAACAGTGGGTTGTCGATCACAACAACTTGTGAGCAGAAGATAGTCACTTCATTTCCCAACTAACTTCCTTGCCACAGTTTCCTCTCACGTACTCTGAACACTTGTGGATAATTTTACATAAAACAGGGTACACTGAGCTGGTCAGGCAGCAGATGTGGAGAGAGAACAGAGACAACAATTCAGATCTGAATTTTCAAAAAGGCTACTGATTTGGAACATCAGTTCCGTTTTTATCTCCACAAATGCTGCCTGACCTGCTGCGTATTTCCAATAGATTCCATTTTACTTTAAGAATGTCCACCAATGGCAGCAATCTCCATTCTTTTTCAGATAGCATTAACCCTTCTGATCACTAAACATCTTTTGGATCTTGCTATTTTTAGCAACTGCAAAAATGATATTTCTTGGAGGAATGTTGATCTTGTCTTGAGTTTGGATGACAGCATGAGAGCTGATTAAAATTCATTGAATGCTCCGTAAATAATTCAGACAGGGAAGAAAGCAGAAATAAAGGCTAGAGGGTCCCTGAGCTCAAAAGGGGGAATAAAATATCAGTCCGACATCCTGCCTTGGTCAGAATCAATTGATACTTGTTAGAGCAGCTCCACGTCACTGCTACCTCTGAACAGATTAAGAAATGCATTGTGGCTGAAGTGGTAAAAGGAATCTTCAGACACTGAGGAGAGCATGCTAGCAGTATTGTGCGCTTTTCTGGTTGCCCTCTCCAGGAAAGATGGAGAGAATGCAAAGGAGATTCGCCAGAATGTTGCCTGGATTTTTGGGAGAGAGATTGGATAGTCTAGGCTTGTTCTTTCTGGAGTGAAGGAGGCTGAGGGACTGGTGGAATTGTATTATAAACATGAGACACAGAAAGTTTAGACAGTCAAAATCTCTTCCCCCATGGTCGGGGTATCAAGAGCAAAAGGTCATGTTTTAAGGTGTGTGGAAGGAATTTAAAGATGAGTTTTACTTGTCACATGTACTTTGAAACATACAATGAAATGTGTCACTTGAACCAAAGACCAACACATACTGAAAATGTGCTGGGGCGGGAATCGAACCTCGATCGATTTTATAGCTGGCACTGTGAAGCGTTATGCTAACCACTACGCTACCATGTAGGACCCTCCCCCATGCTGCATTTTAAAGGAGATCTGAGGGATTTTATACACAGAGTTGTTGATATCAAGAACTCACTACCAGGAGGGTTGGAGATGACAGATACAATTGATGCATTTGAGAGGCATTCAGACAAACACTCAGAGCAGTGGGGCATACGAGGACACTGTCCCAATGTGTGCAAGTGGGATGAGACCAGATGGGACAAAGGTAAGCCAAAGGGCCTGCTTCTGGACTGCTCGTCTCTGAGACTCATTTTACACTATGACTGCGAGGTCAAGCTCGGCTCCAAAGCCATATTCGAGTTGGCTAAAGACACCACTGTCATTGGCCAAATCAAAGGTGGTGAATCAGCATGTCGGAGGGAGATTGAAAATCTGTCTGAGTGGTGCCTCAACAACAACGTCTCACTCAATGTCAGCAAGAGCAAGGAGCTGATTATTGTCTTCAGGGAGGAGGAAACCAGGGGTCTATGAGCCAGTCCTCAGAGGATCAGAAGTGGAGAGGGTCAACAACTTTAAATTCCTTAGTGTTAGAGTTTCAGAGGACTTGTCCTGGGCCCAGTATGTAAGGGCAATTATGAAGAAAGCATGGTGGCACCTCTTCTTCCTCAGACTTGGTATGGCGTCTAAAACTTTGACAAGCTTCTACAGAAGTGTAGTGAAGTGTACACTGACTGGCTGCATCACGGCCTGGTATGGAAACACCAATGTCCTTGAATGGGAAAATCCTACAAAAACTAGTGCAGATGGCCCAGTCCATCATGGGTAAAGCACTCCCAACCACTGAGCACAATGGAGTGTTGTCGTAGGAAAACAGCATCCATTATCAGCAACCCCCAGCATCCAGGACACGCTCTCTTCTCAATGCTGTCATCAGGAAGAAGGTACAGGAGCCTCAGAACTCACACCTCCAGGTTCAGGAACAGTAATTACCCCCTGAGCCATCAGGCTCTTGAACCACAGGGGATAACTTCACTCAACTTCACTCGCCCCATCACTGATACGTTCCCACAACCTATGGACTCACTTTCAAGGACTCTTCATCACAAGTTCTCAATATTTATTGCTTATTTCTTCTTATTATTTCATTTTTTCTTTCTTTTAGTATTTGCACAGCTTGTCTTCTGCACACTGGTTGTCTGCCCTGTTGGTGTGGTCTTTTATCAATTATATTATGGTTATTGGATTTACTACTTATGCCTGCAAGAAAATTAATCCCATTGTCGTATATAGTAACATATATGCACTTCGATAATAAATTTACTTTGAACGTTGACTTTAATTATGGGGGATAGCCTACCAATGCATTGAAAAGCAGAGTGAAGATGCTTTCTAATTTTGGCTATTTTACACTGCTTTATTAACTCTTGATTGGGCTATTGCATTTGCTATGGCCATTTGCAGTCTTCCATAAATTAAACTGGTACTGACCCTCTATCTTTTTATATTGTCATTATTAATTCATTTCACCACATGTGCTGCTGGTGTGGGCATTCATTGTTTTCCCCTTATTGTCCCTGAACTGAAGGGAGGGTGGGCTAGCATATACACATCAGCTACATAGATAGATCAGGAGTCACACATAGGGAAGACCAGCTTAAAACAGGGGACTAAGGCAGAAATAAAAACAGAAAATTCTGTTTCTTCTGCAGTGCAGGATTCCTCGGCACCTTGTCTTCCTTACTACCAACTCAACATGAAAATTAACCTTCAGGGAACCCTGCACCAGGACTCCCAGGCCCTGTTGTGGCTTTGCAATCTCAGGGTGGAGGTGCGTCTGGGTAGCCTCCAGCCTGCTGGCATGAATATCGATTTCTCCTTCTGGTAAAAAAAAATGATTCCTCCACCCCCTTCCTCTGTTCCCCACTCTGACCTTTTAGCTCTTCTCACCTGCCCATCAATTCTGCCCCCCCCCCCACACCCCGGTCCCCTCCTCCTTCCCTTTCTCCGATGGTTTACTTTCCTCTTATCAGATTCCTTCTCCAGCCTTTTCCCTTTCCTACCCTCCTCACTTCACCTGTCACCTTCCAGCTATTCTCATTTCCCTCCCCCTTTTTTATTCTGGTGTCTTCCCCCTTTCCTTCTCAGTCCTGATGAAGGGTCTCGGCCTGAAACGTCAACTGTTTAGTCATTTCCACAGACACTGCCTGACCTGCTGAGCTCCTCCAGCACTTCGTGTGTGTTGCTCTGGATTTCCAGCATCTGCAGAATTTCCTGTGTTTATTATATTGTGTTTTTAACCCCAATTACGTAAATCTATATCTTTCAGGTGATAGGTATTTAACAACTGAGAACTCATTCTATTTACTTAAAGGAGGAGGAATTTCTTTTGCCAGAGAGTGGTGAGTCTGTGGAATTTGTTGCCACAGATGGCTGTGGTGGCCAAGTCATTTGGGTATATTTAAAGCAGAGGTTAGTAGGTTTTTGATTAGTAAGGGTGTCAAAGGATGAAGGCACGAGAGTGGGGTTGAGAGAGATAATAAATCAGCCATGATTGAATGGTGAAGCAGTGTTGATGGTAGAGCTGACTCGATGGGCCAAATGGCCTGATTCTGCTCCTATGTCTTATGATCTTATTTTATGTATTTTCTGAGTTTCTGATAATGTAATCATGCTTTAAACTTTACTTGCAGATGCAGTTCCCTGGGAGTTAGAAGGGGAATCACATTGAAACCTACTAAATATCGAAAGTCCTAGTTAGAGTGGATGTGTAGAGGATATTTCCTATAGTGGGGGAGTTTAGGACCAGAGGGCACAGCCTCAGAATAGAGGGACATCCATTTAGAACAGAGGTGAGGAAGAATTTCTTTTCACTGAAGCTGGTGAATCTGTGGAATTCATTGCCACAGACGCTATGGAGGCCAAGTCATTGGGTATATTCTTGATTAGTAAGAGTGTGAAGGTTTATAGGGAGAAGGCAGGAGAATGGGGTTGAGAGGGATGATAATAAATCAGCCACAATGGAATGGCGGAGCTGACTCGATGGGCCAAATGGCCTGATCCTGTTCCAAGCTCTTATGGTCTTACTGTCACAGGTGCTGAGATACATCCTGGATGTGCTGGGACACAATGATGTAACCTGGTCCTTCGGGCGTTTCAGACCCTTCAGTGTGAGACGCTCACCCACGTGACCCAGCCAGGGCTGATGAGGCCCAGCAGCATGGGTCCACGGGTCACACCCCTTGATCCAAAGCCGCCTGGAGGTTCACTTGGAGGCCACTGTGAAGGTCCTGATGGCTCTTCTCTTTGCAGTCACTGTAATGCCAAGGCGAGAGTAGGTTCTGCACAGTGAGCAGACATCAAAGTCCCTAAACCCCACCTCTATAGGCTCGCATCATGCCCTCCACCCGTCTCTGGCACTGCCCTGCCAGCTCCTGGTACTTGGCTTTCTTACGCTCAAACGCCTCTTCAATCCGGTCTTCCCAAGGCATTGCCATGACCACCTGTTCTGATGTTTCTGATAGAATGACCATGTCAGGCCTCAGGGATGACAATTAAACCCTCCTGATCTTAATTACCTCCAGCAAATCTCTTTTCAGGGAGAACAGCTCTGACTTGTCTTGTCTAACCACAGGACTGGGATGCTTTATCCCTGTAGCTATTCCAATGACCCAAAGGTTGGGTCTATTGTCGTGGGCACAAGTGCATGTTAACACTGCAAAGGTGCAGTAAAATTCCTGCAGGTGCGTCACAGGCACGCGGCATCATATAAGCAGCGCGTAAAGCATGAATTAAACTTACACACAATCTCTACACAGAAAACAAACAGTGTTTATTTTATTGTGACGTGATCAAAGTGGTTCTGGTGCTGCCAAATTGTTGTGCTGGCTGGTTCGAGGACCGAATGGTTGAAGGGAAGTAGCCGTTCTGGAACTCGGTGGAGTTGGACTCGCTCTTGCCCGATGGTAGCTGCAGGAACCCCTGGGCTAAGCTGAAGTGTGGTGGCCAATGGGACTTCATCTCCCCTCCAAGACGCCTCTTTGATTCAGTCGTGGCTCAGCTGATCCAATACTTCCTTAGTGAATTTCTACCGATGTACTGGGGAAAGCCTTCTAACTGGTCGCAATGGACAGGATCGGGAAAGCCTGCAGAGGGTTGGAAGCTCCATTGTAGGCATTAGCCTCCCAGCACTGAGAACAACATCAAAAGGCAATGCCTCATGAAGATGGCACATTATCAGTACGGACCCTCACCATCCAGGACATGCCTTCTTCTCATTACTACCATCAGGGAGGCCCAGACTCAGTGTTTTAATAACGGCTTCTTCCCGTCCACTGTGAGATTTCTGAACAGTCCATGAACACTACCTCACTATTTTGCTCACCTTTTGCACGACTTATTTAATTTTATCTTTCTTATTGTAACTTACGAGGGGTGATTGATAAGTTCGTGGCCTAGGGTAGAAGGAGTCGATTTTAAAAAACCTAGCACATTTTTCAACATAGTCCCTTCCTACCTTTACACACTTAGTCCAGCGGCCGTGGAGCATACGGATCTTTGATCTCCAGAAAGTGTCCACAGCAGGGGTGATTGATAAGTTTGTGGCCTAAGGTAGAAGGAGGTGAGTTATACAGCTCTTGTTACATGCACATGCAATTGAACTTTGAGTGATTATGCAGAAAGTTTGAAATTAATAACTCATCTCCTTCTACCTTAGGCCACAAACTTATCAATCACCCCGGATGAGTTATTAACTTCAAACTTCATGCATAATCACTCAAAGAGTTGACCTGCATGTACATGTAACAGCACTGCTCTGGTACAGAGTGACCTACAGCCAACAAACAATCTGCTGAAGGATCTCAATTATGTATGGCAGCGGTGGGGGAGTGCCAAGAAAGGAACTGTCAACGTTTCAGGTCACGGTCCTACATCGGGACACAAACGGATGCAGGGTTACAACTGAAAATGTCAATAATTCCTTTCTCACGCTGGCGAGTTGCTTGTTGCTCCAGATGCCAGCGTCTGCAGTCCCTTGGGTCAGACTTGTGGCCACTACTGCTTTCAGTCCAAGTCTGATTCAGATTAATTTATCACATGTACATCGAAACATAGCCGGCCCATGGTGTAGTGGCAAAAACACCAGGCTTTGAGGCAAGTGGCCCCCGGTTCGAATCCGGCCGGCTCCTTGCACACTTTCCATCCGTGCTGGTTCGAGCGTCGTCCTAGCAACTCGGCCTCACAAAAAAAAAGACGAAAAATGCTGAAGAAATAGTAAGACTGTCGCCCGATGTGCCACAAGGCGCGGAGCGGAGCGGCAAGCAAAACATCGAAATGTACAGTGAAATGCATTAACCAACCAACTTGGGGGCAGCCCACAGGTGTCACACACATTGCAGCCCCGCCTCGGGGAACACAACACACAGCGACAACAGAACAGCAGCAGCAACGAGCAAAAGTGGCTCTGCGTTCAACAAGGTGCAGGTCAGTCCAGATGCTGAGCTCCCCCAGGGGAGGAGAGTAACGCGAGGTTGGGGAATTATGTACTGAGAGCTCCAGATTGCAATGCGTGCAGATGATGTTCCTCGGGTGTATGTTGGTCCTCACTGAAACAGTTCAGGAGACCCATGTGCAGAGAGACCAGACTGAGAACGGGATGGTGGATTAAAACGGGCAGCCAGAAGTGTCTTCCTCCAACGTTGAGAGCTTGCCCCTAACTACAGAAAGGCCATAAGATATAGGAGAAGAATTAGGCCATTTGGCCCATCAAGTCTATTCTGTTGTTCCAACTTGGCTGGTTTATTAACCCTCGCTGGCCTATTCTCCTGCCTTCTTCCTGTAACCTTTGACACCCTATCTAATCAAGAACTTACCAACCTCTACTTCAAATATACCCACTGTCTTGGCCTCCACAGCCCTCTGTGGCAATGAATTCCACAGATTTCCCCACCCTCTGGTCAAGAAATTCCTCCTCTGTTCGAAAGGCCGTCATGAAGCTGTGCCCACTGGTCCTAGACTCTCCCACTACAGAAAACGTCCTCCCCATGGTCCCCCTTTCTAGGCCTTTCAGTATTCAATAGGCTTCAGTGAGATCCCCTCTTACTTTTCTAAACTCAAGTGAGTATAGTCCCAAAGCTATCAAATGCTACTCATCCATTAACACTTTCATTCCTGGGATTATTCTTGAGAACTTCTACTGGACAGTCTCCAACGCCAGTACTTCCTTTTTAAGACAAGGGGCCCACTGCTCACAATATTCCAGGCGTGGTCTGACCAATACCTTACATAGCCTCAGTCCTAGTCCTGGGCAAAATAAACAGCTCACTAGAATTCCTCTAATGCTGCCCCTGTATAATTTGCATAGTGGCTAATTCCAGAAGGTTCTAGCTGGAAACCATAGGGAGGGAGATGATTTTGGCCACACCTCGGCCTCATGTCTTTGTTGCAGAGAATTGTTTCTTTTTCCAGCAAACCACCACTGAATTATTTTTTCTGGTTGCCTAGCAGGTGTGGCACTGCTGAATATAATCAGCTTCATGGCTTCTTTAGTCGCCAGATGGAGAAACCTGAGAAGAAGCTGTTAAGTGTTTTGTGGGATGACACCCCAGGATTGACACAGGCAAGGTGCAAACATAGTGCAGCCTGACAATTAGTGCCTCTGCTGTTGAGAGTTCTCGCACTAAAACCACACTGATTTAATATTTTTTTAAAAATCGCTTGAAACACCTCAGCACCTGTTCTGTTACTGATGAGGTCTGGAGTTTCAAAGAAAGAGATGATTGCATTGAAATGTCTGCAGGACACTGGACAGGACAGATGCCGAGTTGTTGCTCCTCCTGCCAGAACTAGAAGTCACGGGAATACTGATGGAATCCAAGGATATGAAAGAAAGTGGAATTGGAAATGGTTTCTATCACGCCATAAAACCATGACACAGGATTAAAATTGGCCCATTCAGCCCATCGAGTCTGCTCAGCTATTCCCACCATGGCTGATTTATTATCCCTCTCAACGCTGTTCTCCTGCCACCAACACAGAGGCTGTGTACAAGAAGGGCCAGAGTTACTTCCTGAGGAGACTGAGGTCCTTTGGAGTGTGCAGGCCTCTCCTTCACGTGTTCTGCCATTCTGTTGTCACCAGTACAATCGTCTATGTGGTGGTGTGTTAGGGCAATGGCACCAACATGGGCAATGCCAACAGGCTCAATAAACTGATTAGAAAGGCTGGCTCTGTTATAAGAGTCAAACTGGACACACCAGAGGCTGTGGTAGAACAAAGGATCCTACGGAAAATCCTTGTAATTCTGGATAATGGTTCTCACCCTCTGCAGGCCACCCTGGTTGAACAGAGGAGCATGTTAGTAATAGACTACGACAACTGCGCTGCTCCAAAGAGCGCTATATGAGGTCATTCTTACCCTCGGCCGTCAGATTCCATAGTCGGGGAAGTGATGACCCCTCCTGTCAAACTGTTCTTTCTACTTCTCTTCTAATACATATATCTGTGCACTTGTAATACGACTGTGACACTAATTTCCTTCAGGATCAATGAAGTATCTACCTATCTATCTATAACCTTTGACAGCATGACTAATCAAGGATTTATCAACCACTACTTTAAATATACCCAATGACTTCACCTCCAAAGCTGTCTGTGGCAACAAATTCCCCAGATTCACCACCCTCTAGCTAAAGAAATCCCTCCTCATCTCTGTACTAAAGCCAGGCCCCATTCTGAGGTGTGCCCTCCGGTCCTAGACTCTCCCACCACAGGCAATATCGTACTGAGATGCAGAGGAAAGTTTTTGATCTGCTTGCTGTACAGACAGGTCATTCCATACATAAGCACACTGAGGTTATAATGGTGTTAGAGTGACAAAGAAGGTTTAGTGCGTGCGGGTAAGTAAAATGCAGGGGCCACAATGAGGTAGATTGGGATGTCCGTGGTTCATATTTATCATATAAGAAAGAAGAGTCTGATAACAGTGAAATAGAAGCTGTCCTTGAGTCCAGTGGTGTGTGGTGACATGGTAGTGTAGCGGTTATAGCACCAGCAATCACCAATTGGGGTTCGAATCCCGCCGCTGCCTGTGAGGAGTCAATACGTTGTTCCCCTGACCACATGGATTTCTTCCGCATGCTCCAGGTTCCTCCCACATTCCAAAGGTGTATGGTTAGGGTTATTGAGGTGTGGATATTGGTATGTTGGTCCTGGAAACGTGGTGACAATCCTTGTTGATTTGATGCGAATGATATGTTTCACTATTTTGTTTTGATGTTTCCAAGTACGTGTGACGAATAAAGCTAATCGTAAGTTTTTTGTAACTTCCTCTGCCTGACGGGAGAGGAACCAAGAGAGAATGACTGGGATGGGAGGGGTCCTTGATTACTTCGGCTGCTTTTCCGAGGTAAGTGCAGACAGGGGCGATTGAGAGGAGGCTGGTTTGTGTGACAGACTGGGCTATGTTCGCAACTCTCTGCAGTTTCTTTCAATCTTGGGCAGAGCAGTTCCCGTACCAGGCTGTGCTTCATCCAGATAGGATGCCTTCAATAGTAATTGAGATGGTTAGACCCAAATTTGGGAATGATACAGGGCAGGTGTCAGAAGTTTGTGCAGGGGAACACTTCGCATCTGGCGATCACAATGGCATTCGTTTCAAGGTAATTATTGAAGAGGATCGGCCTGGTCCCTGGCTTAAGATTCTAAGCGGAAGAAAGGCTAATTTTGATGGCATCAGAAAAGATCTGGTCAAGCATGGATACTTGGGACAGGTTGCTTACTGGCTAAGGTGTACTTGGTAAGTGGGAGGTCTTCAAAACTAGAGTACAGAGTTTGTATGTTCCTGTCAGAATAAAAGGCAAGGACAACATGTTATGGAAAAAGTGTGTAAATGTAGGAGGGGACTATGTTGAAAAATAAATGTGCTAGGTTATGGAACCTTAGGTTTGAGTCACTGGTTTAGACAAAGATGGAGGTGCCTAGTGGATATAGGCAGATAGGAACAAATAGGGTACTGGAGTATAAGAAATGCAAAGGAGGGAAATCAGGAGGGCTGAAAGCAGACACATTTGCTCTAGCAGACAAGGTGAAGAAGAATCCTAAAAGTTTCTACAAATACATTAAGAGCAAAAGGATAGCGAGGGACAAAATTAGTTCTCTAGAAGATCAGACTGGTAACCTTTGCTTGGAGCTGAAAGAGATGGGGGAGATCTTCAGTGGCTTTTTGTGCCTCTCTAATTACTTGGGAGACAGACACATAGCCTATGGATGTGAGGCAATGCAGTAGTGAGGTCATGGGTCTTTTACGGATTACAGAGGAGGTGTTTGCTGTCTTGAGGCAAATTAGGATGGATAAATCTCCAGGGTCTGACAAGGTATTCCCTCAGACCCTGTGGGAGGTTAGTGCAGAGTTATTTCAAACATACTTAACTATGCCAGAGGATTGGAGGATAGCTATTGTTTAAGGAAGGCTCTAAGAATAAATCAGGAAGTTAAAGGCCAGTGAGCCTGATGTCTGTAGTGGGAAAATTATTGGAAGGTATTTTGAGGGACCGGATAGACAGGGACTGATTGGAATAGTCAATATGACTTTGTGCATGGCAAGTCATGTCTAACCAATACTATGGAGTTTTTTGAAGAAGTTACCAGGAAAGTTGACAAAGGCAAAGGCAGTGGATGTTGTCTACATGGACTTTAGCAATGCTTTTGACAAGTCCTGCATGGGAGGCTGGTCAAGAAGGTTCAGTCGCTCGGCATTCAAGGCGAGGCAGCAAATTGGGTTAGACATCGGCTTTGCAGAAGAAGCCAAAGAGGGTTGCAGATGGTTGCCCTTTGACTGGAAGCCCGTGACTTGGGGTGCCACGGGGGGGATCGGTGCTGGGTCCGCCGTTGCTTGTATCTGTATCAACAACCTGGATGATAATGCAGTTAACTGGATATGCAAATTTGTGGATGACACCAAGATTGGGGGTGTAGTGGACAGTAAAGCCGACCGTCGGAGCTTGTGGCAAGATCTGGGTCAGTTGGATAAATGGGCTGAAAAATGGCAGATGGAATTTAAGTGCAAAGTGTTTCTCAACCAGGGAGTGTCTTACACGGTGACCAGTAGGGCACTGAGGAGTGTGGCAGAACAAAACGATCTTGGAATGAAAGTCCACAATTCATTGTAGGTGGTGTCACAGGTAGCTAGCATTGTAAAGAAAGCTTTTGGCACATTGGCCTTCATAAATTAGTGTATTGAGCACTGGAGTTAGAATATTATGTTGAAATTGTACAAGACATTAATGAGGCCTAATTTGGAGGTATTGTGCCTAGTTTTGGTCACTAACTACAGGAAAGATGTGAATAATATTGAGGGAGTGCGGAGAAAATTTACAAGGATGTTGTTGGGACTTGAGGACCTGAGTTACAAGGTCAGCTAGGACTTTACTCCCTGGAGCGTAGAAGATTGAGGGGGGATTTGATATGGGTATACACAATTACGAGGGGTATAGATAGGGTAGATGCAAGCAGGCTTTTTCCGCCGAGGTTGGGTGAGATTAGAACTAGAGGTCATGGGTTAAGGGTGAAAGGTGAAATGTTTAGGAGGAACATCTTCATTGAGAGGATGGTGAGAGTGTGGAAGAGCTGCCGACTCAAGTGGTGGATTTGGGGTCAATTTGAACATTTAAGATATTTGGATAGGTACATGGATGGGAGGGGCAGGGAGGACTATGGTCCGGGTGCAGGTCGATGGGACTAGGCAGATTAATGGTTCAGCATGGACTAGATGGGCTGAAAAGCCTGTTTGTGCTGTACTGTTCTATAACTATGATTTTATATTATTGATTATACAGAATTGCTATATCTGAATCAGAAAACTGACCAAAGGAGACCTCTTTCTAACATTTGGTTACATCGCATCTTGTCTCTCTCTCTTTTTTGCATCTGACTGTGCCACACTCCCTCACCAATTTATTCACGTGTACATCTGCAATTTGAGCCTTTTGTAGATGTAGAATCAGAAATATCAAATGTTATACTACAGTTACCTGGACATGAGCGTTCTGCACTCAGTAGTCAAGACTCCTGCCCGCTGACCCCTGCTCTCTGACGCTTTGCAGATCCCTAACACCTGACCTTCAATTGACCCCTGACCCACAACTGACACATGACCCCTGACCTACAGCCAACACCAGCCCTTTGACCCTGGACCCACCATTGACACCTAACCCCTGATCAGCAGAAGGATTGAAGGCAGGAATAGACAGACTGGTTGAAATAACAGGACACAGAACTCTGCCTTCCTGTTACAGATACTTGTACCATAATCTGAAATGTTGCCTTCAAACAGGATTGGAGATGTCACATGTGGTATAATGAACCGGCTTGTCACCGTGACGAAACTAACAAATACTACAATGTACTCTCAACAAAGCAAATGAAGCAAATTCAATTAACAGAAAAATCCATAACTTTACAGATTTAAATAATAAAATACACAAAGCAAATCAAAATTAATTACAAAATCCATTCAGTGGAAACAGGCCGGCCAGAGAGGGCAATGAATAATATCTCTCTGCAGATCAATTGTTACAAACACCGATTTTGGTCTCATTTAAATCTTTCCCTTCTTACTTTAAACCTCTGTTCCTTAGTTTTAGAATTCCCCACCATGGGAAAAAGATTTTAATCATCAGTCTTATTCAACACACAGAAAGCACTAGAGGAACTCAATAGATCAGGCAGCATCTATGGAAAAGAATACACGTTTTGGGCCAAAACCCTTCTTCAGGACCGGAAAAGAATGATTTGAAAGGGTGTGGGGAGTGGAAAGGGGCTAGCTGGAAGGTGACAGGTGAAGCCAGGTGGGTGGGAAAGGTCAAGGGCTGGAGAAGAAGGAATGTGATAGGAGAGGAGAGTGGACAATAGGAGCAAAGGAAGGAGGAGGGAACCCGGGGGAAGTGATAGGCAGGAGAGAAGATAAAGGTCAGAGTGGGGAATACAGGAAGAGGGGAAATTTGTTCTCCGGAAGGAGAAATCGATTTTCATGTCATCAGGTTGGAGGCTATCCAGATGGAATACAAGGTGTTTCTCCTCCACTCTGAGGGTGGCCTCATCTTGGCACAAGAGGAGGCCAATGATCAACATGTCAAAACAGGACTGGGAATAGGAATTAAAATGTTCGGCCACTGGGAATTCCTGCTTGTGGCAGAGGTGTGGAGGGGCTCTTCTCTGCCATCCATCTTATTAATGTCTCTTGTGGTCTTACAAGTTCCAGTAAGGTCACTCCTCAGCCTCCCTTGCTCCAGGGAGAACAGGGACAACCTACCCAGCCTCTTTGTTGTAACTCAAACCCTCTGGTCCTGACAACATCCATGTGAACCTTTTCTAACCTAATTACATCCTTGAGTACATTGAGTACAATGTTCTCCACAGGGGCTGACTATTGGTTGGTCCTCAGGTGTCTGTGGGGACCAATCCGGGATCCACATACTCTGGTACACTGTGGCAAGAGTGGCTGTGGTTTTTGTTGGGTATTTTTGGTCATTCAGTCTGTCATAAGGTGGGCGCTGGGAACGGACCCAAATGCAAGACAGACACTGAAGTACTCGGAACAGGACTAGGTGTGTCAGGAAAGCAAGGGAAGAGGGGAAAAAGCAACACTGGACAAGACACAGACCCTGGACGAGACTAGGATACAGGGCCTGGGCTAGGACTAGACCAGGAAAGCAGGACCTGGATGAGGAACTTGGAACCTGGACAAGGACTCCGAGCCAGAGACTGGACAAGGACCCAGAACCTGGGTCTTAACTCGGGCTCAGACTCCGGATCTAGGCAAGGAGAAGACGTGGCAAGGCAACAGGACTGGACATGGGGGCAGGACACGGGACTCCTGGGGCAGACAAGGACATGAAGCTCAGACTTGGACTTGGGAGACAGGAATGCAGAACACAGAGCCGGGACACCTCCTTGGGAACAAGACATAGGGCCAGGACTCATACACAGAAAGCTGAACACAACAAGACAGCTCCCAACACGAGGTAGCAGCAAACAGCCAGACCTACCTAACAAAAGCGTGGACACAAAGAGACAGTTCCAAACAACGAAAGACAGTTCTTTATCTAGACACAGCAAGGCTCCAGTCTTGCTCCAGCAGTAGGACTTGACAGCAAAGACACAGGCAAGGCTCCAGACAAAAGGTAGCAGGTGAGGCTTCAGCCAAGGGCTACAGAAGGAAGGGGGAGGGAAGGGAACAGTCCAGCCTCAGGGTCACAGCAAAGACAGCCTGACTGACCCAACAGAGACAAGGACAGGAAGGGACAGATCCAACCACAGGGTAACAGCAAAAACCAGCCTGACTTACCTCACAGCAGCAAGGACAGGATACTGACAAGACAAACCAGCCCCCACACGCGAACCCAGGGCCACTTATATTCCCAGCCCCAAGACGAGCATCAGGTGCCTATGATTAAGCCCAACTGAAACAAGGGACAGCTGGAAGACCCGGAGTCTGGACTCTACGGACCGGACCGTGAACCAGAACGTAGACCAGGGACTGACCATGACAGTCCCACTTGCTCTCCGCTTGTGTTGGTCAATATGTTGTGGGCATACTATGTTGGCACCAGAAGGCACTTGGAGCCCAGCTCAAATCTCGCTGATTCGATTTGATGCGAACAAAGCATTTCACTGTATGTTCTGATATTCGTGTGACAAATATAGTTAATACTAATGTTATCTTGAATAGTGGACCGCTCAGAAATCTGTTGGAAGAAGGGACGAAGTTGTTACTAAAACATTCAATGTGCTTCCTCAGGCTCCTGTACCTCTTTGCTAAAGAGAAGAGGTGGTGAAAATTCTTAAAGATGGATGCTGCTTTGAGTATCTCAGAAACCTCTGGGGTTTTCACGCACAACAGTCTCTAGAGTTTATAGAGGAGGAGGAAGAAGGTCCTCCATCTCTGGCACTGTTCTTCATCATAGCTTCCTCTCGGTTTTCACTGCTGTCAGTTATGCAAGTCCCGGGTGGAGACTCAGGGATACCGTCGCACTCAGATGTAGAAGGAGTCTTCATTGCTGTTTCCGTAACAATTTTGTTTTACCAGTGTTGTTCACCAAGCTGAACCCCCGAACCTGGAGGACTGATAGACAACTCTTAGTCTGGCTTCTAGTCAAAATCTTATTCCCTTGGTTGGGGTATCAAAAACAAGAGGGTACAGGTTTAGGGTGAGGGAGGAGAAACTTTTTACACAGAAAGATCAGAAAGGTGCTATCCAGATGAAGTGGTGAAATCAGATACAGTCGGTATTGTTTAAGAAGTGTTTAGACCAGGGATTCACAAACTTTTTATGCGATGGGCTCCTACCCTTAGCCGAGAAGTCCGTGGACTCCAGGTTGGGAATCCCTGATTTCAACAGACACTTAAACAGGCAAGGTTTAAGGACTCAGTCCTAATGTGAGCGAATGAGATTAGTGTAGATAGGGAAAAGGGTCAGCATGAACATGAGGGGCTGAGTGGCCTTTTCCTGTGCCGTACAACTCTATAGTTTGGGGATTTTATTGAAGGGATCTGTTCACCTACATCTCCGTTGTCTTGAGAAAAGGCACCAAGAGGGTGACCCGATTGAAGTCCTTAATGGGGGGAGGGCTTCCACTTATAAAGAAGAGTTAACCAGTGGGGGAGTCAGGAAGGGAACTGGGGAATTGGTGAGAATGTTGAAGTTTCTTGCCAGGGTTTCCATGTAGGACCCTTGATCTCATAGTCTACCTTGCACCTTATTTTGTCTGTCTGCACTGCCCTTTCTTCGTGTCTGCATTGTTATTGTTTTATCTTGTTCTATCTCAATGCACTGTGTCATGATTTATTCTGTACGAAGTACGTAAGACAAGCGTTTCAATTACCGCAGTACATGTGACAATAATAAACCAGTTCCAATGAAGCCAGTGTTATTGAAGCATAGTCTTGGGAGTCCTAGTCTGGGATTCCCTAAAGGAGAACTTGCAGGTTGATTCATTAGAAAGGAAGACAAATGCAATGTTAGCATTCATTTCGTGAGGGCTAGACAATAAGAGAAAGAATGTAGCGCTAAGGATTATAAGGCATTGGTCACTCCACGTTTGGTGTATTGTGAGCTGTTTAGGGCCCCTTATCTAAGGAAGGATGTGCTGGCATTGGGAATTTCCTACAGTGGGGGAATCTAGGACCAGAGGGCCACAGCCTGAAAACAGAAGGACATCCATTTTGAACGGAGATGAGGGGGAATTTCTTTAGCCAAAGGGTGGTGAATCTGTGGAATTCATTGCCACAGATGGCTGTAGTGGTCAAGTCATTGCATATATTTAAAGCAGAGGTTGATAGATTCTTGATTAGTAAGGGCATCAAATGTTATGGGGAGAGGGCAGGAGAATGGGGCCGAGAGGGATGATTAATCAGCCATGCTGGGATGGCGGAGAAGACTGAATGGGTTGAATGGCCTAATTCTGCTCCTATGTCTTATGGTCTTATGGTTTAATGGTGGAAAAAGAAATGGCGGATGAACTTAATAAGTATTTTGTGTCAGTCTTCACTGCGGAAGATGCTAACCAGAAAGTTGAGAGTGTCAGGGGGCAGAAGTGAGTGTGGCTGCCATTACTAAGGAGAAGGTGCTTGGGGAGCTGAAAGGACTGAAGGTGGATAAATCACCTGGACCAGATAGATTACACCCCAGGGTTCTAAAAGAGGTAGCTGAAGACAGAGTGGTGGGACTAGTAATGATCTTTCAAGAATCACTAGATTTTGGAATGGTTCCAGAAGACTAGGAAATTGCGCACGTCTCCCCATTCTTTAAGAAGTGGGGGAGTCAGTTAGCCTGACTTCAGTGCTCAGGAAGATGTTGGAGTCATTGTTAAGAATGAAGTTTTGGGGTACTTGGAGGCACATGGTAAAACAGGCCAAAGTCAACATGGTTTCCTTCAGGGGAAACCTTGCCTGACAAATCTGTTGAAATTCTTTGAGAAAATAACAGACAGTATAGACAAAGGAGATTTAGTGGATGTTGTGTACTTGGATTTTCAGAAGCCCTTTGACAAAGGCGCTTCTTAACAAGATAAGAGCCCATGATATTACAGGAAAGATACTAGCACGGATAGAAGATTGGCTGCTTGGCAGGAGGCAAAGAGTGGGATTAAAGAGGGCTTTTTCTGATTGGCTGCCGGTGATGTATGGTGTTCCACAAGGATCGGAGTTGGGATCGCTTCTTTTCATGTTATACTGTATGCCAGTGATGTGGATGATGCAATTGATGGCTTTGAGGTCAAGTTTGCAGATGATACAAAGATATGTGGAGCGGCAGGTAGTGATGAGAAAGCAGGGAGTCTGCAGAAAGACATATTGGAAGAATGGGCAAAAAAGTGGCAGATGGAATATAGGTCAGGAGGAGTATGGTCATGCAATTGGTAGAAGGAGTAAAGGTGTGGACTGTTTTCTAAACAGGGAGAAAATTCAAAATTCAGAAGGGCAAAGGGATTTGGGAGTCCTAGTGCAGGATTCCCTAAAGGATAACCGGCAGGTTGAGTTGGTGGTAAGGAAGAAAATTTGATTGTACTCACTCTTTTCCATAGATGCTGCCTGGCCTGCTGAGTTCCTCCAGCATCTTGTGTGTGTTGCTTGGAGTTCCAGCATCTGAAGATTTTCTCTTGCTTGCGATGTTAGCATTCATTTCAAGAGGACTAGAATATAAAAGCAAGGATGTAATGCTGAGGATTTATAAGGCACTGGTCAGACCGCACTTAAAGTATTGTGAGCAATTCTGGCCCTTTATCTAAGAAATGATGTGGTGGCATTGAAGAGGGTCCAGAGGTGGTACGTGGGAATGATTTTGGGAGTGAAAGGGTTAATATATGAGGAGCATATGATGACACTGGGTCTGCATTTGTTCAGTTTAGAAAAATGTGGGGGGGGGGGGAATCTTATTAAAACCTCTCGAATTTTGAAAAGCCTAGATAGAGTGGATGTGGAGCGGACATTTCCTATAGCGGATTAGTCTGGGACCAAAGGGTAGAGGGACGTCCACTTATAGCAGAGATGGGGAAGGAAACATTTCTTTAGACAGAGGATGGTGAACCTGTGGAACTCATTGCCACAGAATGCTCTGGAATCCAAGTCATTGAGTATATTTAAAGTAGAAGTTGATAAGTTCTTGATTAGTGTGGAAGAAAATTAAATGTTGTTGTCAAGCATGACTAGCTAAGTATTGTCCAAGATTTGGGTTATGAGGGTGACCAGGTATGACGCAGACTCTGTCTTGCTTGTGCTAGCTAGCAATAGGTCATGCTATAATGAGTTATTGCTGACCTTTGTCAAAAAACCAAAGTGACTTACAGCCTGGCTGTCACATGCCAATAATGAGGTATTGCTAAACTTTGTCCGAGTCTCTCTGGCTAATAGGGAAACTGAATGTGGACATGCGTTTCTAATTTTGTGTACACGTGGAACCATTTGTAGACTGGATGAAACCTAGCAAGTGCTTCTAGAAAATTGCTGACCAAGTATGTTTAGCTGTTGGCTATTGCCAAAAATTTACCACATGAAACCTGACATTGGTGGAGTTGTAAGGCAACCAGTTCCCGTGATCACATACTAAAGGATTAACCTTATACAAAAGGTCTGTTTCTTTGTTTCTATTTGATAACAAGGTAAATTCTCTTACAAGAGACTACAGTAAAATGGTGATTTTTTTTTGACAATTTGTCAGAGTGTCAAAGTTCAAGGGGAGAAGGTAGGAGAATGGGGCTGAGAAGGATAATATTTCAGCCACGAAGGAATGGTGGAGCAGATTTGATTGGCCAAATGGCCTAATTCTGCTTCTTTGTCTTACGGTTTCATGGTCTAATCTGGGATGCACCCAGGCAGAATGCTCTCAATGGGGCGCTGATAAAATTTGGTAAGGGTTGACAGAGACATGCCAAATTTCTTTAGCCTCTGAAGAAGTAGAGGCTTTGGTGAGCTTTCTTGACCGTAGCATCTACACGGTGGTGTTCACTCCAAAGGAGTGGGAGCTCTGGTTTTATTGGTTTGTCACAACTTTGTGGGCTGAAGGGCCTGTTCCTGTGCTGTACTGTTCTGTGTTCTGTGTTCTCTCAACCTCAGCACCGTTGATGTAGATAGGAGCACGTGCACCGCCCCCTTCCTGAAGTCAATGACCAGCTCGTTTGATTTGCTGACGTCGATGGAAAGGTGGTTGTCTTGGCACCATGTTACTAAGCTCTCAACTCCCTCCTGTGCTCCGACTCATCGTTATTTGAGATATGGCCTGCTACGGTAATCTCTACCGGTGTGTAGTACAGGGCCATCTCAGGTGTTATACAGCAATCTCGTTTACAACAAGGCTTTTAAACCCGGGAGGGACTTCTAACCATGCAAGATAAGCAACGCGATGCCCAATTTTGAATCGGAATCAGAATCAGGTTTATTATCTCTGACATGTCGTGAATTTGTTCTTTTCTGGCAGCAGTACATAAAAATACTATAACAAATATTAAAAAAATAAATCAGTAGTGCAAAGACGGAACAAAGTTGTGAGGTAGTGTTCACGGGTTCATGGACCATTCAGAAATCTGATGGCGGAGATGAAGAAGCTGCTCCTGATACATTGAATGAACGTCCTCATCACCATTGGTATTGATGAGAAGGGGGCATGACCCGATTGGTGAGGGTCCTTCATGAGGCACCTCCTTTTGAAGATCTCCTCAATGGTGGGTAGGATTGTGACCATGATGAGGCTGACTGAGTATGCAGTCACTTTCAACCCAGTGCATTAGAGCCACCATACCAGGCAGCGATGCAGCCAGAGTGGTCTTTAGACAGAGAATGGTCAACCTGTGGAATTCATTGCCACGGGCGGCTGTGGAGGCCAAGTCATTGGGTATATTTAAGGCAGAGGTTGATAGATTCTTGACTGGTCAGGGTATGAAGGGATACAGGGAGAAGGCAGGAGATTAGGGCTGAGAGGGAAATGGATCAGCCATGATGAAATGGTGGAACAGACTCGATGGGCCAAGTGGCCTAATTCTTCTTCTATATCTCCTGATCTTATGGTCAGTCAGTGTGGTGAACTACATATACCTGTCTGGACATGCCCCCCCCCCCCCCCCCCGCTGACTGCTCCTGTGGCTCCTCCCACGGACCCCCTGCTGACTGCTCCTGTGGCTCCTCCCACGGACCCCGGTATAAAGGCAATTGGAGACACAGCCCCGGCCTCAGTCTCCAGGATGTAGTGTGGTGGTCAATTGCTGTTTGTTCTTTCTTCCAGCCAATAAAAGCCTATATCTCACCTCACGTCTCCCAGAGTTATTGATGGTGCATCAGTCAGAATGATACATCTGTAGAAATTTTCTGGAGCCTTTGGTGACAGACCAAATCTCTTCATGCTCCTAATGAAGTATAACGGCTAGCAGCCTCCTTTGTGATTGCATCAGTACGTTGGTCCCAGGATAGATCTTCAGTGATGATGATGCCTAGGAACTTGACATTGCTCACCCTTTCCACTGCCGACTTCTCGATGAGCACTGGTGTGGCCAGCAAACTCCCACAAGCAGCAACATAACGATTTTGCTTTGTAATGTTAGTTAAAGTCAAAGTCAAGTGTCATACGCACAGGTCCAATGAAGTCTAACCTGCATCAGCATCACTGGTCTAGAGTGCCATTTACTCCGCACTCTGTTGTTGTTTTCCTTCAATGCACTGTTGCAAAGAAATAATCTGTACGGATGGCATGAAAAACAAAGTTTTCACTGTATATCTAACAAAAATAAACCAACTCACCAATTTAAAAGCAAGATTCACTGGTAAAATATAGTTTATATATAAGCTATTCACATTTTTACAAGAAAGAGCAGAATCAGAACAGAAGAAGTTGATTTAGTGCAAGGTGGTCAAAGTGGTCCAGGGGTTAGTGTTGTCCTACCGAGGTGGTGATTCAAGTTGTGCAGGTTGGTTCAAGAACCGAATGATTGAAGGGATGTAGCCGTTCGTGTATCTTGTGCTGCGGGACTTTGTGGTTCTGTACCTCCTACCCGATGCTGGCTGTGAGAAGATGGCATGTCCTGGATGGTGGGGATCGTAGATGAAGGTTGTTGACTTCTTAGGTAGCATCTCCTGTAGATATCACCAACGGTGGCGAGGGATGTGCCTGTGATCTATTGAGCTGAGTCTAACAAGTTAAGAGATAAAAATGTGTTAGATCAAGTGGCCAGTGTCAATTAACTAAGGGAGGTGGATGACTGCAGGGAGAACTTCCTTCCTTTTCTTTCAAGAAACATCATGGGATTGTTTATATCCATGTGAGGAGATAGATGGGTCCTCAGTGTGACATCTTCTATCTCATGCAGCACGGGCAAATGTCTTAGACACGGGCAAAAAACAAACTCTGTAAAGCCAAGATGCTTTCAAAAATAATGAAATGGAATATAAAAAATATCAAAATATAAAAAAATATCAAAGTATCAAAAAATACTATAAAGAGCAGTAAACAGTAAAAAAAAACTAAATCAAATCAATATCTGGTGTGACCTTTAAAACTTAGGGACACTACCATGCTGTTTTATAAGAAAATCGGCTGGTAGGTTGCTCTAAGCATCTTGGAGAACTTGACCCAGTTCTTCTGCAGACTCTGGCTGTCTCGCTTGCTCCTGTCTCTCAGGTAATCCCAGACAGCCTCGATGAGGTTGAGATCAGAGGCCATACCTTCTGAAACCGTATAAAAAGTTAGGGTAACGAAAACTTTTGCACAGTACTGTACATCCACACAACAGAGAAGGAGGCCATCTGGCCCATCTATTTTAGCTCACAGAGCAACCCCATTCTCTCACTAACTTTCCCTGGAGCAACACACAAAGTGCTGGAGGACTTCAGCGGCTCAGGCGGCACCTGTGGGGGGAAATAGAGAGCTGGCGTTTCAGATGAAGATGCTTCCTCCAGACGGAATGACAGAGGGGAAATAGAATACAAAAAGTGGAGGGAAGAGGTGAGCAAGAGCTGGCGGTTTGCGGGGTGGGGGTGGTATCTATCACCTCTTTCAGTCCATGTCTTAACTTGCACCATTGACTCTCTATTTCCTATCTCAGAAGCTGCCTGACCTTCTGAGTTTCTCCAGCATTTTGTGTCTCCGGATTTCAGCATCTGCAGTATCTCTCACGTCTCCTCTTGCTGACAGTTGCACATTATAATGATAAGAGTTGCTGACGCCTCTAATTTTCTCTGAACCCTATACTCTCAACATACCCATCAGTTCTATAACCCACCTACACGTGGCCAGCTGACCTACCAACCCAGGCATCTTCAGTTTGTGGGAGGGAACCGGAGCACCCGGAGGAAACCCGTTTAGTCACAGGGAGAACATGGAGCCTCTGCACGGACAGCACCCAAGGCTGAGTTTGAACTCACGTCCCTGGAGCCTGGAGGCAGCGGCTCTACCAGCTGCCTCTGGCAATGATCGGCTTCTACCCAAACCACAGTACCATAGCCGTTAGCGTGTGCTAATAGAGCTGGGGGCGTCGGAGGTCAGAGTTCAATTCTGACATCATCTGTAAGGAGTCTGTACTTCCTCCCGTGGAATGTGTGGGTTTCCTCCTGATCCTCGGGTTTCCGCCCAGAGTCCTAAGATGTACCATTTAGTAGGCTAGATGGTCATTGTAAAGGGTCCCGTGATTAGGCTAGGTTGAAATTGGGGGTGCTGGACGGCGTTGCTCGAAGGGATGGAGGGGTCTGTCCCACACAGTATGTCAGTAAAATAAATAACATGCCTGGCCTTCAAATAGTGTGT
The DNA here is from genome assembly GCF_048418815.1 of Hemitrygon akajei. Lineage (NCBI taxonomy): Eukaryota > Metazoa > Chordata > Chondrichthyes > Myliobatiformes > Dasyatidae > Hemitrygon > Hemitrygon akajei. The sequence goes on from NC_133131.1 coordinate 9,720,904, forward strand.
TAAGCTTTATTAAGAAAAACTGACAGAGATTAACTGATGACCATCTTAGTCTATTGACCATATCCCCAGAAGTGGAGGGCAATGTGGGAGGGAAGGGTGAGAGATTAAAGGTTCGGCACAAGGGGCAAAGATGGAGTGGTCTAAATAAACAAAATAATAAATAAGCCATTGGATTGTAGGACATACACTGCAGAAAGGCTATTCAGCCCAACTAGTTAACTGCTGGCAGTTATCGACCACTCGAGCCTTCTCCGAGCTTTTCCCATCAGCACAGCCCACTCTTCCCTTCCCTTCCATATTATTGATCCGTTTCCCGAAGGAAATTCACAATCTTTTGCTTCCTGTCACACAATCAGTTCAGGAGCAACAAGATAGTCAGGCCTCGTACAGCGTGCCCCTCTAGAGCGACTATACCCAGGAGAAGAGGGAGTGAGTGAAAACAGCATGTGGGATAAAAGAAGCCGAACCATCCAAAAATATAAATACCAACTCCACCTGCGATTGATAGAGAGGAGGCATCGGGGAGTCAGGATATTTACCCCACTGTGCCACTGCGTGTGTGAGGATGTACACGTTTGTGTCTGTGTACATATGGGTGGGAGTGTGTGAGAGAGTGTGTGTGTGTTTGTTTGAGAGAGTTTGTGTGGTGTGTGTGTGTGTGTGTGTGTGTGTGTATGTGTGTGTGTGTGTGTGTGTGTGTGTGTGTGTGTGTGTGTGTGTGTGTGTGTGTGTGTGTGTGTGAGTGTGTGTGTGTGTGTGAGAGAGAGTGTATACATGTTTATATATAGAATTACTGATGATTAGGACTGAGTAATAAAGCTGTAATTTAATCGTGACAGTTTATGGAAGAAATTTGATCTTCCTGATTAAATTACTATCTTTTGCTCCTTCCTTATCATCTGTTATTCTTTTTGGTAATATAAAGTTTGAGGAGGTTGAAATGAAAACAGTGCTAATGACAGCAAACCCCATTGAAGATCCATTAACGCAATGTCAGGATGAAGTGTGGAGCTTGCTCACACCCAGAGCCCAGGGAACACGATGGCAATTTGTCACAAGGGTGAGGTCATAATTCGTACATTCAAAAGAGAGCACACCATTATCACAGTCAGAGGATGCCCCAAAACATTGCAATTCCGAGAAGAACGCACAGAAAGCAAATAAAACGGGCTGTTTGTATACAGAAGTATCCTAAGGCTGGTTGAGGGAGCGTTATTGGCTGTGACACTTTGTGGACTCAAAGTTCAAAGTAAGTTTATTATGTCACCTTATACTGTACAACCCTGAGATTCATTGTGTGAGTATGCTCAATAAATCTATAAAATAATAACCAAAACAGAAAGACCACCCAACTAGGATGTTCAAACATTGTCCAAAAGACCACAAACTGTGCAAATACAAAAATAATAAATAATAATAATAAACAAGCAATAAACATCAAGAACATGAGAAGAAGAGTTCTTGAAAGTGAGTCCATAGGCTGTGGGAACATTTCAGTGACGTGGCAAGTGAAGTTGAGTGAAGTTATTCCTTCTGGTTCAAGAGCCTGATGGTTGAGAGGTAATAGCTGTTCCTGAGCCTGGTGGTGTGAGTCCTGAGGCTCCTGTACCACCTTTCTAACGGCAGCAGCGAGAAGAGAGCTTGTCCTGGGTGGAGAGGATCTCCGATGATAGATGCTGCTTTCATGTAGATGTGGTCAATGGTGGGGAGGGCTCGACCTGCGATGGAGTGAGCCACCTAGTGTTCATCTGCAATTAATTACATGGGATGAGAGAGGCCCTTCAGCCCACTGATTCTGTGCTGACCACCCACTCACACAAATCTGGTTCAGATTAGTTGATTGTCAGAGCCCTCAGGGTGCAATGAAATTGCCGGCTCACTGGAAGCTCGCAGAATGAGCAGTATGCAGGGCAAATAAGAAGTACATAAATGAGCGTAAAATAACAGCATAATGCAAAGTATGGCCGGACCAACAAAAAGCAATGCAAAAGGGACAATAATGGAAGAGGTAGAATTAAAGGTTAGAGAACATGGCCGCACCAGCAGGAGGGGTTGTAAGAGAGGTGATGGGTTCAAGCGTCTGAAAGCAGTGGGGAAGAATCTGTGCTCGAGTCTGGTTAGCCGGGCTAGGAAGCTCCCATACCTTCTCCTCGGAGAGAGGAGCCTGATTGTCCCTAGCTGTAAGGTTGAGTAACGCCTCCGCCTCACCTCAACCCCCTCCACTACCGCGATATCATTTCCTGTCAGAGTCACTTCATGTACAGACAGTCCGGTGCTTAGCCACCATCCAGAACTAGACGAGAGGTCCAGGCGTGGCCTGTGGAAGGCTATTTTAAAGGCGAAAGAAACAATTCCAATTGGTTAGAGGCAGAATCTGATGCACATCAGTTCTGGCAGGGTTTTCAGATCATTACCCCTACAAGGTGAGACCTAACATCACGAATAGCTGTGATGCTTCACTCCCAGCTGAGCTCAACGCCTTTTATGCACACTTCGAAAGGGAGAGTAAAACTGTACCCTGCAGCGCCTGGTGACCCAGTGACCTGTGTCTGAGGCCGATGTCAGAACATCTTTCAAGAGGGGGAGCTCTTGCAAGGCCTCAGGCCCCGATGGCATACACGGTAGGGAGCTGAAATCCGGTGCCAACCAACTGCTGGAAATGTTCAAGGACACCTTCAATCTCTCACTGCTACAGTCAGAGGCTCTGACCTGCTTCAAAAGGGTGACAGTCATACCAGTTCCCAAGAGGAGCAGGGTGAACTGCCTCAATGATCCTCACATCCACTGCAGTGAAGTGCTTTTGGGAGGTTGGCCATGGACCTGGACCTGCTGCGATTTGCCAATCACCACAGTAGGTCCACAGTGGATGGAATCTCACTGGCTCTCCAACTGGCCCTGGACCACCTGGACAATAGCAATACTGTCAGGCTGCTGTTTATTGATTACAGCTCAGCGTTCAACACAACCGTACCCTCAGTACTATAATCAACAAGCTCCAAAACCTGGACCGCTGTAACCCCGTCTGCAACTGGATCCTTGACTTCCTCACCAGGAGACTGCAGTTTGTGCAGATTGGAAACAACATCTCCTCCTCACAGACAACCCACACCCCGGTGCACCTCAGGGGTGTGTGCTTAGCCCACTGCTCTACTCTCTCTACTCCCATGACTGTGTGGCCAGGCACAGCTCAAATGCCATCTATGATTTTGCAGAAGACATGGGTGATGAACGTGTGGCTAGGGACAGCTCAAACACCGTCTATAAATTTGCCATTGACGCAGCTATTGTTGATGAAATTTCAGATGGTGACAAGGAGACGTACAGGAGCGAGATAGATCAGCTGGTGAGTGGTGTCAGAGGACACTCAGTGCCAGTAAGACCAAGGAATTGATACTGGACTTCAGGAAGGGGAAGTCGAGGGAACACACACTAGTCCTCGTCGAGGGACTGGAAGTGGAAAGGGTGAGCAGTTTCAAGTTACTGGGTGTCAACATCTCTGAAGATCTATCCTGGGCCCGACATATTGATGCCGTTACAAAGAAGGCTTAACAGCAGCCATATTTCACCAGGCGCCGGCGAATTTCTACAGATGTACCGTGGGGAGCATTCTAACTGGGCTGCATCACCGTCTGGTACGGAGGGGCCCACTGCACAGGATCGGAAAAAGCTGCAGGAAGTTGTAAACTCAGCCAGCCCCACCACAGGCACTAGCCTCCCCAGCATCCAAGACACCTCAAAAAAGGGTCACCCATCATTAAGAACCCCCATCACCTCTTCTCAGTGCTACCATTAAGGAAGGGGTACAGAAGCCTGGAGAGAGAGAGAGAGAGACACACACACACACACACACACACACACACTCACACACACACATACACAGACACACACACACACACACACACACACACACACACACACACACACACACACACACACACACACACACACACATTTTAGGAGCAGCTTCTTGTCCTCCACCATCAGATTTTTGATTGGTCAATGAACCCATGATCACTACCTCAGTACTTTTCCCTCCCTTTTTGCACTACTTACTGAATTAATTTTTAATATATACTTCTTACTGTAATATATCATTTTTATTATTATGTATGCATTGTACTGCTGCCACAAAACAACAAATTTCATGACATATGCCAGGGATATTAAACTTAATCTGATTCTGATTCTGACTTCATGGACTATGTATAGAAGATATCTTATGTATTAAATTTATAGTGTTTTTTTATTATTGTGTTCTTTATCTTAATGTGTTTTTTTGTGCTGTATCGGATCCAGAATAACAATTATTTCATCCTCCTTTACACTTGTGTACTGAAAATGGCATTGAACAATCTTGAATCTTGAATCTGGAATTGAATTCTTTGAGGAAGTGACAACACAAATTGATGAATGCAAAGCTTTGTGTGGGTCTATATTGATTTTATTAAGGCACTGCACAAGGTTAGGTTCATTCAGTAAGTCAGGAGACACGGCCATAAGGCATAGGAGCAGAATTAGGCTATCTCGCCTGTCAGTTCTGCTCCGCCATTCAATCGTAGCTGAGACCCACAGAAAGTGGATTCAGAAGTGCCTTGCCCAGAGAAGGCAGAGGATGGTTGCAAATAAAGCATATTCTATCCGAAGATTGGGGACGAGCGGTGTTCCACAGGGATCCCTGTTCTTGCTGATATAAAAAATGACTTGAAAGAGGAAGTGGAAGAGTCGGTTCATAAGTTTGCAGAGGACACGAGGGTTGGTGACTTTGTAGAACAGGGGCTCCTAACCTGGGGTCTATGGACCCCTTGCTTAACAGCATAAAAATAACTGGGAACCCCTGGTGTAGAAGGTTGTTGTAGGTTACAACGGGACGTTGAGAGGAAGCAGAGTTGGGCTGGTAAGTGGCAGATGGAGATCAACGCAGAAGAATGTGAAACGATTCACGTTGGAAGGTTAAACTTGACGACAGAATGGCAGGTTTCTGAACAGCCTGGAGGAACAGAGTGTCCATAGATCCCTCAAAGTAGGACCTATACTGTGCTGTATGGTTCTATGTTATGTTCTTCAAGATCAGCTTCATTTGTAACATACCACGAAATGTGTCGTTTGAGTCAATGCTCAACATAGTCCAAGTGTGTGCTGGGGGCAGCACGCAAGTGTCGCCATGCTTTGAGTACCAACGTAGCATGCCCACAACTTACTGTCAATAACCTGTACGGCTTTGGCACACGGGAGGAACCCGGCACACCTGGAGGAGACCTACGCGGTCACGGGGAGAAGGTACAAACTGCTTACAGGCAACGGTGGGAATTGAACCCAGGGTTGAGCTAACCACTACACTTTCGTGCGGCCTTACACGCCCTGTCTTGTGGTTACAGCCATTTCGTTGGTTGTTCGTACCAAATAGAACAGTAAAACGCAGCAAAGCTAACTAACTGTAGCTATAACCAACTCATTCAAACGAAGAACCTTCCTTGTGGTCTTTCTTCATGCTGGACAGATAAGGGAATCTTCTCTGATAAGAAAACCATGTGAGACAACAAATACAGTCTTGATTTATACTGCAATGACAACTTCAACTTACAGAAGGTATACAGAGTATTTCTTGAATCGGAATCAGGTTTACTATCACTGACGTATGCTGTGAGATTTGTTGTTTTGCAGCAGCAGTACAGTGCAATACATAAAATCACCGAAAGTTACAATAAGAAATATAAAAAACTAAATATGTAGAACAAAATAGTGAGGTGGTGTTCATGGGTTCATTGTCCATTCAGAAATCTGATGGCACAAGGGAAGAAGCTGTTCCTAAAACATTGAGTGTGTGTCTTCAGGCTCCTGCACCTCCTCCCTGTTGGTACTAACAAGAAGAGGGCACGACCTGGATGGTGATGGTCCTTAATGATGGTTGCCAATTTCTTGAGGAATCACCTTTTGAGGTTGTCCTCGATGGAGGGGAGGCAAGTGCCTAGGACGGAGCTGGCTGAATCTACAACCCTCTGCAGCTTTATCCAATCCTGTCATTGGAGCCTCCAGACCAGACGGTGATTCAACCAGCCAGAATGCCTTCCATGGTACATCTGTAGAAATTTGACAACAATCCAAATCCCCTCAAAATCCAAATGAAATATCACTGCTGCCATGCCCTCTTGGTGATTGCATCAATATGCTGGGCCAGGGGTAGATCTTCAGGGATGTTGACCTGAAGCTGTAAGAAGTCAGCTGAACATTTACTGACAAACAGGTGATGATACAAACATATAGCCAGGCATTAAAAGTTAAACTACAAGAAAAATAACTACTTAGATCCTAATCCAATACCGGGTAATGAACAGGCTCTGTTTTCACAGAAGTCGACTTAGTCCGTAAAGTCAGAAAATATGCAAATATCACTCAATATGGTAACCAATGGGAAATGGAATGGCCCATCAAACGCCAATGGCAAAGTGAGATCCCAGTAGTCTGGGCTACACTATCTCAGTTCTAGAGGTCGAAGGTTCACACCTAACCTTTGGATCGGACTCAGTTCTTATGCTTTTGATCTTGGTGGTTTGTACTTTTCTCCCTTCCAATCAGATGACAGAGGCGGGAGGTTGGTGTGAGAAAGCTGCATGACTATTGGCAGGTATTGATCCCAGGAATGAAAGAGATAACATACACCCAGTGGCCACTCTATTAGGTACACCCGTACCTGCTTATTAATGCACATACCTAATCAGCCAATCATGTGGCAGCAACTCAGTGCATAAGAGCATGCAGACATGGACAAGAGGCTCAGTTCAAATATCAGAATGGAGGAAGAAATGTGATCTGAGTGACTTTGACTGTGGAATGACTGTTGGTGCCAGATGGGGTGGTTTGAGTATCTCAGAAACTGCTGATCTCCTGGAGTTTTTATGTTCAACAGCCTCTAGAGTTTACAGAGAATGGTGTGGAAAACAAAACACATCCATTCAGTGGTAGTTCTGTGGGCAAAATTCCTTGTTAATGAGAGGGGTCAGAGGAGAACGGCCAGACTGGTTCCAACTGACAGGAAGGTGGCAGTAAATCAAATAACCACGTGTTACAACAGTGGTGTGCAGAAGGGCAGCCCTGAACACACAACATGTTAACTTTGATGGGCAACCACTGAGTTTGTGAGAAGCATTTGGTGTCTCTGAGTCTGTCCATGCCGGATTTTAGAAGAATGAGTGGAGCTCTCTTGCAACCTACTGAATATTGAAAGGCCTAGATAGAGTGGGTGTGGAGAGGATGTTTCAGATAGTGAGGAGTCTAGGACCAGAGGGCACAGCCTCAGAATAGAAAGTCATCCCTTTTGAACAGAGGTGAGGAGGAATTTCTCTAACAGAGGGTGGTGAACCTGTGGATTTCATTGCCACAGTTGGCTGTGGAGGCCAAGTCATTGGGTATATTTAAACCAGAGGTTGCTAAGTACTTGATCAGTATGGGCTCAAGGGTTACGGGGAGAAGCGTGGAGAATGGAGTTGAATAAGAAAATAAATCGGCCATGATCAAATGGCGGAACAGACTCACGGGCCGAATGGCCTAATTCTGTTTCCTGTGGGTTATGGTCTACAGCAGGGGTTCCCAGCCTGGGGTCTAATTCTTCTTTGTCTTCGGCTGTCCATCGATTTCGATGTTGACTGAGGCCTGGGAAAGGTTGTATGGAAGACCGGCAGTTGCCCAAGCAGCAAGTCTCCCCTCTCCACACCACTGATGTTGTCCAAGGGAAGGGCAAGGGCCGATACAGCTTGGCACCAGTGTCGTCGCAGAGCAATGTGGGAGAAATGTTTGTCTGGGGTCTACGGACCCTTTACTTAATGGTTTTGGTCAATGGCATAAAAAAGTTTGGGAAACCCTGGTCTACAGTGGAGGCACTGCTGTGGGAAGGGAATCAGTGGGAGGGGTCAAAGGTGGACAAAGGTGATGGGAGGACTCAGTGAAAAGACTGATCTCAAATCCTTAATAAACTGCTGGAAATCTAGTGATTGGTTTATTGTTGTTGCATGTATCAAGATGCAGTGAAACGTTTGTCTTGCATACTTTTCATACAGATCAAATCAAATCACTGCACAGTGCATTGAGGTAGAACAAGGTAAAACAATGACAGGGCAGAATAAGGTGCAACAGCTACAGGAAAAATGCAGACAAGAAGGTGCAAAATCATAATGAAGTAGATTGTGAGGTCAAGAGTCCAACTTGTCATACTTACAGCACTCCCAGAGTCTGCTCCCAGAGTAGAGGAGGAGATAATTCCATCCGCCATCACCCACACACAAACCACCAATTCTCCCAACTTCAAGTTGTTGTCATCAGCGTGTTCCTCTTGTGTCCTAAAAGCAGCAAAACGACAAGCAAAAGGGACAATTTTCAGCAATCAATTAAATTGGTAAATTGGATTATTACGGGGAGAAGGCAGGAGAATGGGGCTGAGAGGGATAGTAAGTCAGCCATGATCAAATGGTGGAGTATTCATGATGGGCTGAATGGCCTAATTCTGTTCCTATGTACTGAGGACAGTGAAGAACTTCATACAAATCAGGTCATCACACGGTGCATTGAGGTAGAACAAGACAAAGCTGTAACAATTCAGAATCAAAGCTGCTGAAAACTGCAGTGGCTGCAAGCAGTATGGGGCGAGATCGTAACGGTAGACCGTGAGACTGAAAATGCTCAATAATTTGGGTCAGGCAGTGTCTGTGGAGAGAGAAAGAGAGAGAACATTTCTAATAAAAAAAGATTGATAAAGAAAGAATAGAGAGAGAACATTTCAGGCCAGAGATCTTTCTTTGGGCCTGCAGAATCTGGAGTGAGCAACTGCCATGAAGGCTTGAGTCAACGGGGGTGGGGGGAGGCTTTCGTCTGCAGAGGAGAAATCTTGCCGAGATGGTTAAAATGATGAAAAATTTGAGCAAAGATGTGAAATATGTCCGCATGGCCACAACTTGAAATTCAGAGACCATGTATAAACGATAGTGAGCACTATCTATCTCCCTACGCTGCACGTTCTCTGTCACTGCAACACTTTATTCTGCACTCTGCTTCCCTTCTTATGACCTTGATGTACTTGTGTATGCCGTGATCTGTCTGGGTGGCTCGCGAGCTGAAGCTTTTCACCTTACGTGTGGCAATAATAATCCGATACTGACAGCAGAAGATGCAATCAAATTCAGGACCCTCTTCCTTACTAAAACATAATGAGAACATAAGGTCCTCAGACACAGGAGCAGGGTTAAGCTGTTCAGCCCGTCGAGTCAGCTCTGCCATTTGATTGTGGCTGATTTATTACCCCTCTCAGCCTTCTCCTGTAACATTTCATACCCTGTCTTGTCAAGAATCTATCAACCTCCACTTTAAATGCACACAGTCAGCTGGCCTCCACGGCCGCCTGTGGCAACAGATTCCACAGATTCACCACCCTCTGGCTAAAGAAATTCCTCCTCATCTCCGTTCTAAATGGATGTCCCTCTGCTCCTAGACTCACCTACTGCAGGAAACATCCTCTCCACATCCACTCGCTCTAGGCTTTCAGTGTTTGATAGGTTTCAATGAGATTTCCCCCCTCATTCTTCTAAACTCCATGAATACAAGCCCAGAGCCCACAATTGAGGCTAACACTCCTAGGACATATTAGGGGAACACCACGCCATTAGGTTCAGATTCACCTCTATACTGAACTGATTCCAAAAGCTATGGACTCATTTTCAAGGACTCTGCAACTGATTTTCTTTATTTATTTGGAGATACGGTGCGGGACGGGCCCTTCTGGGAAAAGCAGTGCCACCCAGAAACCCCACGATGTACCACGAGCCTAATCACAGGACAATTTACAATGACCAATTAACCTACTAACCTGTATGTCTTTGGACTGTGGGAGGAAACCAGAGCATCCGGAGGAAACCACGCAGTCAAGGGAAGAACATACAGATAGCGACAAAATGAACTCTGACGCCCCAAGCTGTAATAGCGTCGCGCGAACCGGTACACTACCATGGCGCCCTAATATCCTCAGCTGTCAGTGTTGTTTGTTTACCCAGTTAATTTCTATTCTTATTTGTTTCTTTTTTGTATTTGCACAGTTGCCTCTTTTGCACATTTGTGTGGCTTGTAATTGATTCTATTGTAATTCTTTGTTCTACTGTGAATGCCCGCAAGAAAATGAATCTCAGGGTAGCATCTGGTGGCTTATTCATATCTTGGTCATAAGACATGGGAGCAGAATTAGGCCATTTGGCCCATTAAGTCTGCTCTGCCGTTTCATCATAACTGATCCAATTTTCCTCTCAACTCCTGCCTTCTCCTCGTATCCCTCCATGCCCTGACCAATCAAGAATCTATCAACCTCTGCCTTAAATATACATAACTTGGCCTTCACAGCTACCTGTGGCAATGAATTCCACAGATTCACCACTCTCTGGCTAAAGAAATTCCTCCTCATCTCAGTTCTAAAAGGACATCCCACTATTCTGAGGCTGTGTCCTCTGGTCTTAGACTCTCCCACCACAGGAAACATCCTCTCCACATCCACTCTATCAAGGCCTTTCACCATTTGATAGGTTTGAATGAGGTCACCCCTCATTCTTCTGAATTCTAGTGAATGCAGGACCAGAGCCATCAAGCTCTGGAACCATTTTCAAAGAAACTCCTTTGAACCCTCTCTAGTTTCAGACATCCCTTCCAAGAAAAGGGGACCAAAGCTGCTCACAGTACTCCACGTGAGGCCTCATCAGTGCCTTATAAAGCTCCAACATTACATCCTTGCTTTTATATTCTAGGCCTTTTGAAATAAGTGCTAACATCACATTTGCCTTCCTCACCACTGACTCAACCTGCAAATTAACCTTCAGGGAACCCTGCACGAGGACTCCCAAGTCCCCTTTGTGCCTCAGTTTTTTGTATTTTCTCTCCATTTAGAAATAGTCAACCCTTTCATTTCTTTTACCGAAGTGCATGACCATACACTTCCTGGCTTCAAAGTGAATAAATTTACTTTGGACTTTTAACTTTGGGATTTAATTTACTTATCACGTGTACATTGAAACATACAGCGAAATGCCTCATTTGTGTTAACAACCACACACCCAAAGGCAGCCCACAGGTGTTACCACACATTCCAGCACCAATATGACTGGTCCATGAAGTTCAGCAGATCAACAGAAGCTACAACAACAATAGAAGACCACAAACGTGTGCGTGCACGCGCACGCACGTGTGAGAAACAAACAGGGATTCTGCGACTCACAGACATTGGGTGTCCAGCTAACAGCCCTTGGCTCTGGAATCTATGACTCACAGACACTGGGCCTCCAACCTCCAACCCTTGGCTCCATACCCTACAAATCACAGACACTGGGTGTCCAGCTAACAGCCCTTGGCCCTGGACTCTGTGACTCACAGACACCAGGCGTCCAACCCCCACTCTCGTGCTCTTTGACTGAACGCTCACTGAAGTCAGAGGTACCGTTCTTCTGGGTGAGTCATTAAACCCAAGTCCAGTCTACGTGCTCAAGGGTTGTAAAATTATGAATCCATCGCACCAGTAATAGACAGCAGGAAGTGTTATCACCTAAATCACATCATTTAAACTCAGTGCTATCAGGAATTTTGTTTACAAGTGCTCTTGCCTTTACTTGTTGAATAGAGTGTTTTAAAATGAAGAAAATTGTTAAGGAAACTATTTTACACAAAAGGATCTATAACTTGAGGTAAACTGCCTATAGCTGGGCACTCTGAGATTCCAGTTAGCACCCTCCCACCCCTCTCCATCTATTACCTCAGTCAAACCACTTTTATAAAGCTGTTTACACTGTAACTACAAGCTGGTATTTATGTATTTATCCACAGTTTATTCCATATCTTTATTTTGTATATAATTCTTTACAATTGTTGTGCTGCTGTTTTTTTTTTGTTACATATCACACCCTGACCAAAGCAACACAGCAAAAATTCCTAAAACATGTACTGTATACGGCAAATAAACTTGATCCCTGATCTTTGAGATGCTCGAAATATTGAGCAACGCACACAAAATGCTGGAGAACTCAGCAGGTCAGGCAGCATCTATGGAGGGGAATAAACATTCTGGCTTGTGCCCCATTCTTTTCCAGTCCTGATGAAGGATCTCGGTCCAAACGTTGACTGTTTATTTCCTCTCCATGGATGCTGCCTGACCTGCTGAGATCCTCCAGTGTGTTGCTTTATGACTTACGGTGCGCAACTAAATCGGAGTATTAAATTGTGCAGGAACAATTGTGATACTTGTACAAGAGACCAGACCTTTTGATTGCTTCATCGCTCTGAGCTGGAGACTCGATCTCCTGTTGTCGGACAATCACAGTTTGTTTTCTTTTACACGTTGGTTGTCAGCCTCTGCTTGTTCATTGATTATATTGTATCTGTTTGTTCTACTGTGAATGCCGGCAAGGAAGTGAATCTCAGGGAAGTATATGGTGACATATACGAGCTTAGATAATAAATTTACTTTGGACTTTGAATTAAAGAACTGTCAATAAATAGTTTAAGACATAGCCAAGAGCAAAGAGATCAACGGGGAGAATAAGGTGGATTGAACTGTCTCCCATAAGGCCATGAAACATAGGAGCAGAATTGGGCCATTCAGCCCATCGAGTCTGCTCTGCCATTCAATCATTCTGCCAGCATCTATGGAGGGGGATGAACAGTCAACATTTCGGGCCAAGGCTCTTCATCGGGTCTGGGAAGGAAAGGAAATGCTGATTTATTAACCCTCTCAACCCCATTCTACTGCCTTCTCCCCATAACCTTTGACACCCTGTCTAATGAAGAACCTATCAACCTTTGCTTTAAATATACCCAATGACCTGACCTCCACAGCTGTCTCTGGCAATGAATTTCACAGATTCACCACCCTCTGTGGAGAATATTGGCAGTAGCAGATAAACTCTTCTCAGGCTTCCAGCCGGGTACAGGTATTAGTTATAACCACCGTTTCGAAGACAAACTCTGCCATCTGCTTCAGAGATGATGTCTGGGTATTTCTAGACCAGTGGTATTTATACCCCTGTAGTCTGTCCCTCTTGATTGGTTAGTCCTCATCCAATCAGGTTTCTGCTCTCCCGCCTTGTTTATAATCGAATTCCAGTTCTTACTTAGAGCGAGACCTTCATCTTTGTTAAAATTCTTTTCCTCTAGTTTTATTTTTTGTAGTTTTCATGGTTTTTAATCTGCAGTTAATGACTCATATTATCCCATAGTACAGGCTCCATTCTAGCTACTAGTGGGAGGGAAATGATCTGAGTGTCCAAAGTTTGGTTGTACCGCCATTCACCCAACCAATCCTACTTCAAAGGAGATCATCAGGTCATTATCACACACACACATACACACACACACACACACACACACGATTCTGCAGACACCGGAAATTTTGAGCAACGCACACAAAAGGCCGGAAGAACTGATTAGTAAGGGCATTAAAGGAGGTTCACAAAGATGATTCTGGGATTGAAAGCTTATCAGGTGAGGAGCATTTGATCGCTCTGGGCTGTACTCGCTGGAATTTAGAAGAATGAGGGAGCGGGACCTTGCGCCACCTGAATACAATGCTGACGTTTGCAGAGTGCATTATGGACATTGCAGCAACAAAAGGAGGTAGCTTAGACCTGGGGACCTCTGCTGCCTCTCTGTACCAAATCCAGGAGAGCATCGTGGTTGACCAGATCAGCCGTCTCAGCAAGGAGTGGGGGTTCGTATCTGCATCATTACAAAGCTCCTTATCTACAACTGCTTTTAAAATTGTATTGATGTGCTGACATTGGAGAGAGTTAAAAGGAGATTGACAAGAATGATTCCAGGAATAAAAGGCTCATCACATGAGGAGTGCTTGGTGGCTCTGGACCTGTACTCACTGGAATTTAGAAGAGTTAAACCTATTGAATGTTGAAAGGCCTAGACAGAGTGGGTGTGGAGAGGATGTTTCCTATAGTGGGAGAGTCTAGGACCAGAGGACACAGCCTCAGAATAGATGGACGTCCACTTAGAACAGAGATGAGGAGGAATTTCTTTGGCCAGAGGTGGTGAATCTGTGGAATTTGTTGCTACAGGAGACCAGTTCACTGGGTGCATTTAAGGTGGAGGTTGACAGGTTCTTGATTAGTCAGGGCATGAAAGGTTACGGGGCAGAAGGCAAGAGAATGGAGTTGAGAGGGAAATGGATCAGCCATGATCAAATGGCAGAGCAAACTTGATGGGCCAAATGGCCTAAATATTCTCCTATATCTTATGATTTATGGATTCAATTAAGCGGTATAAAAAACCTCAATGGAACCTATCGAATGTTGAAAGTCCTTATTAGATTGGATGGGAAGAGGATGTTTCCTGGGGTGGGGGTGTCCAGGACCAGAGGGCACAGCCTCAGAATAAAGGGATATCCATTTGGAACGGAGATGAGAAGGAATTTCTTTAGCCAGAGAGTGGTGAATCCTTGGAATTCATTGCCACAGGTGGCTGTGGAGGTCAAGTCATTGGGTATCTAAAGCAGAGGTTGGTAGTTTCTTGGTTAGACAGGAAGTTAGGAGGATACAGGGAGAAGGCAGGAGAAAGGGGCTGAGGAGGAAATTGATCAACCATGATGGAATGGTGGAGCAGACTAGATGGGTCGAATGGCCTAATTCTGCTCCTATATCTTGTGCTCTTATGGAACTCAACGCGTCAAGCAATATCTATGGGGAGTGGGAATGAACAGGATACGTTTCAAGCTGAGATTCTTCATCGACCGTTTATTCCTCTCCATGGATGTTGCCTGCCTTGCTGAGTTCCTTCAGCATTTTGTGCGTGTCGCTTATTATCACAACTGCTGTTCATGAGATACCGCTGTACACAGTTAGCTAGCTGTCACCACCCCCCCCCCCCACCCTCCATGACAACACAAACACCTCATCGTTTACAGAGTGCTTTAGGATGAGCCAGTCGGGTGAGAGACACGGTGCAAATGCATGTTGTTGCTTCTCCTCTGTTCTTTCTCCCTTCTTAATTCAAATTTACTGCAGTCAGGTTATCTGACGACTGAAATTTGCTTCCAGAGCTCAGCCTGCACTTTGATGTTGCAAGCTGTTGAATAATTTAAAAAAAAATTAAAGGGCAAATTGAATTTTCAGCTCAGTAAATGCAAGCACAACTCCTCCATGGACGATCCCAAGCTCGGCCGTGAAAGGAGGAGGGTTGGCCCTGGGGCTAGCAACCCCATCCCGTAAAATCCCAGAGCTACAGAAATGCCAACAGAAGCTCCAAAGACCTCAATCCTGAGCGAGAAAGGGTCTTTGCCCAGGAGACGTATGAAGTCGTGAGGTGAAAGCAGATGCCACAGAGACGGTCAACCTTTGGCCCAGGACAGAGGACTCTAGCGAGCTGCTTTCAGCGACCTTTGCCCCGGGAGGGATGATGGGCTTAAGCAAAAAAAAGCAAGCTAGGGAAATCAGTCAGCATCTGTGGGGGGTGAAGCCACACTGCAGCAGTCTCCTCCATTTTCATCCAAAGAGGAGACCGGCTTGAATAATCGGAGCATTATTTTTCTTCCAGGTGACAACTGGTTTTGTAGTCCAAGCAATTTCTATTTTTATTTCAGCATTTCATTTTTTTTTAATGATTTTTTTTTCCCCCTCTCAGTTAATCCATTTTAAACAGACATCACTTCTGCTTTCTTGCAGGATTTCAGATTCAAAATATGTAGGATGAGAGGGAAAAAAAAGACTTAAAATGTCTCTTAAATAATTCAAGGAAATATTGTTTGCTTCACAAGGTGTACGAAGCTGAAAGGTACTTGCTGAATGTTGACGTCAGCAGTATTTTTTGCTGTCGATCACATTGCATCCTTTACAAGCCTTTTGTTTTAAATACTTGTTCTCTCCAACCGTCACCCCTGTGACACTGGACCAAGCACAGCAATAACTTGTACTTATGCAGCTGTTTCTGGCGTAGCCGAACGTAGAGCCATACAGCGAGGAGTAACACACGCAGAGCGCTGGAGCGACTCAGCAGGTCAGCCAGCATCTATGGAGGGGGATGAACAGTCAACATTTCGGGCCAAGGCTCTTCATCGGGTCTGGGAAGGAAAGGAAAGTGGTAGAAGCCGGACTAACAAGATTGGGGAAAGGGGAGAGCACAAGCTGGCTGTTGATAGGTGAGAGGAGGAAGGTAGGGAAGGAACTTAGACAAATCTGGGTAGTTTTCTCTGGATCATTGGAGGTTGAGGGGAATCCTGAAAGAGGCTTATAAAATTATGACAGGAATAGTCAAAGCAACCAGTGAGAATCTTTTTTCCCCTGGGTAGAAAAGTCAAATACAAGAGGACATGCATTTAAGGTGAGAAGGAAGAAGTTTAAAGAGATTTATTTATTTAAAGATATAGCACAGTAACAGGCCCTCCCAGCCCAACGAGCCTGTGCTGTCCAGTTACACCCATGTGAGCAATTAACCTATTTACCCGTACGTCTTTGGGATGTGGGAGGAAACCGGAGGATCTGTGTTATGTTTTGTTACTTCAAAACATTAGTTAATTCAAATGAAGACACGGGGAGTCTGAAATACGGGTGTAACTTCATCTTTTACTTTATGCGAGGCCCCCACGTATCACGTGGTAGAGTGATGATCTATGCAATTAATGTACTTTACATATAACCTGTAATTAATTATTTAAATGAAGAATGCTTAATCAAAAAATGTGTACAGGTGTTCCCCCCCCCCCTTTACAAAGGTAGAGCATTCCTATGAAACCTTTCCTAAGCCAAAATGGCGTAAAGCGAAGAATTTATATGGGAAAAATTTCCGTAAAAGCGAAAATCCTCTTTGTAATGCGAAAACAGGTTACTGACGTAGGTCTTTCGTAAAAGCGAAGTAGCGTAAAGCGAACATTCGTAAAGTGGGAGGCAACTGTATACAAGATTACTCAACTCCAAAGTTCAAAGAAAAAAATTCTTATCAGAGTACATACCCTGAGATTCCTTTTCCTGCTGGCATACTTGGCAAATCTATAGAACCCTAACTGTAAACAGGATCAATGAGCAAAAAACAGTGCAAACGCGGATATAGATAAATAACAATAAATAACGAGCATGATATTAAAGATGAAAGAGTCCTGGAAGTGAGACCGGTGGTTGTGGGAACACCAGAAATAGAATTGTCCCCTTTTGTACAAGATCCTGATGGCTGAGGGGTAGTATCTGTTCCTGAACCCGGTGGTGCGAGTCCCGAGGCTCCTGTCCCCGGGTGGTGAGGATCTTGATGATGGATGCTGCTTTTCCATGGCAACCTTCCATGTAGCTGTGCTGAAATATTATTGAAATATTAAATACACTGCAGCCCAGAGGAAACATGAGCGCTAAAGGAGAACACACAAATTGCTTACAGACAGCGGCTGGACTGAATCCGGGTCACCGGGGAGCAGGGGTTCAAACCTTCTTCATGCCGTTAACGGAGGGGTCTGTGGACCCCAGGTGGGGACATAGGGGCAAGTTTGCTTGCGTTTCTTTTTTTTTACACAGAGAGTGGTAGATGGCTGAACTGGGTTGGGTGGCAATGGATACAGATTGATACTGGCGTTTAAGAGATAGACACATGAATATTTAGGGATCGAGACAGTTTATTATCATTCTTCAGTGTACGAGTGTAAAGGAGAACAACATAATGGTTACTCCGGGTCCGATGCAGCATAAATACTCAATAAGCATAAAAAAACACAATAAATATAAATATAAAAGCAATCCTATAAAATGCAATGTACAAGCAGCTGTTATACAGCAGGGAATGGAGAGAATGGGATCGTGTGCAGGCAGAAGAGATTTAGTTTTAATTAGGCATTGTGCTTAGCACAGACATTATGGGCTGAATGGCGTGTCGCTGTGCCTAACTCTTCTATGCCTTGTGTTTTAAAATCTGCCTTCCCACATCTGGGCAATTCTTCCAGTTGGAGTCCAGCTGTCTTACAGATGTGCTGGCACTTTCAGCAGGAGCAGCGACAGGAAAGTCAGCTATTTTTAATAATCTTTCTCTATCTCCCCCCACCCCCCCCCCCAGACCACAAGCCCCCTCTCTCCCTGCTCCCGTCACCACCACGCTGACTTGTTTGAATGAACGTGCCGGTGTGACCCCTCTCCACCACTGCCCTCTTTGCCACGATCCCGTTGCTATGCCGATGAATGTATTTTTAAGCACTTCCCAGGAGACGAGTAATTTAAGAAAATTCAGGTTCCATTTTCAGCTTATCCAGCGCTCCGAATCCGCAGCCCTCTGCAGTTGTACAGGCAAGAGATCAGCGCTCCCAAATAAACAAATTACATAAATACACACAACAAAGCAGCACTATTTTCCCAAACATCAATTATGAACAGTCGAGGCTGGCGAAGAGACTGCATTAAGCCAATAGCTTTTACCCATGATCACGGTTGGAAAACAAATTAAATATTTTATAACAGCGGTCTCCCCTACAATAATTTTCAGATGTGGCATTTTGTGCTGGATTGGTTGATTTTAGCTGAATATTGACAGAGAGTCCAATCACACTGAGGTGACAGAACATAGAAAATTACAACACAGTACAGGCCCTTCTGCCCACAAAGTTATACCGACATTTAACGTACTGGAAGATCAATCTAACCTTCCCATCCCACATAACGCTCCATTTTTCTTTCATCCATGTGCCTATCTTAGAGTTAAATGCCCCTAATGTATCTGCCTCCACCACCTCCCCTGGCAGGGCGTTCCACGCACCCACCACTCTCTGTGTAAAACTACCTCTGACATCTGCCCCTGTGTTGTCCATCATGACAACAGTGATGGGGACCCGCGCAGGAGAGTTTTTAAAGTGGAAAAGCTGTGGCGGTTCTACCCTCTCCACCTCAGAGGTCCAGGTTCAGTGGTACGAGCAAGCCCCACAAACTGGGGTCTTCCTAGTGGATGACCATGACGTCTCTCGTGCCTAGTCATGGCTTCGCCCTCCATGGAGCACAGTAGAACAACTTCCCTGGCCGTTGGATCTCACCCGCCCAGTCCTCCGGAGCTGACTTCGCATGCCAGGACAGGCACGCCCCTATCTCACTGGGGTATGAGGCTGCCACCACCCTCACCTGGTTTAGCCCCCCGTCGAGGTGGTGTACCAGGTGTGACCACTGTCACATGCAAACACCTTTTGGAGCCTCAGGTGAGAGCTGAGTGTAGAGTGAGGGCTAAAGGAGAGTCAACTGCTCTGGAAAGGACATGGTAAACCCCTTCACCAGAGGTGTCACCCTCCCTGGATACCACATACACCCCTATATCTCCCCCTACACCTTCCTCCAATCACCGTAAAACGAGGCCCGCTTATATTAGCCATATGCACCCTGGGAAGATGTCTCTGGCGGTTCCCTCTATGACTCCTATCATCTTGTACGCCTCTATCAAATCACCTCTCATCCTCCCTCACTCCGGAGAGAAAAGCCTTGGCTCACTCAACGTTTCCTCGTAAGGTTATGCTTTCTGAGGTGATTGCTGCATTGCAGGCTGAAGGGAGGATTGGCCATGACTTTGATCTCGCTCTTGCATGAATGAGTGAATGAAGATTTTTTAAAAATAAAGAAATTGAATTCGGCAACATCTTTTCTTTTTAAAGACGCTGTAAAGGTTGGAACCTGGTTCAGGGAACAAACTGCTGGAGGAACTTAGCAGGTCGCGCAGCACCTGTGGTGGAAGAGGGATGTAGACATTCTGGGTTGAGACCTTGCAAGCAAGATGGAGGCTTAGAGAGGAGATGGCCTCTTGGTATAAAGAGAAGAGAGGGAACGATTAGATTAGCTTTATTTGTCACATGTACATTGAAGCATACTGTGAAATGCATCGTTTGTGTCAACAACCAACGAAGTCTGAGGTTGTCTACAACTACTTACTACAACGCAGTAAGTGTTGCCATGTTTCCAGTGCCAACATAGCAATGCCCACAACTTTAGTGACCCTGACCCGTGCGTCTCTGGAAAGCGGGAGGAAACTGGAGCACCCAGCGGAAACGCAGTCATGGGGAGAACGTGCAAACTCCTTGCAGAAATTAAACTCTGATCCCTGATCGCTGGCTTGCCAGGGTAGATGTTGAGATCCTTCCACAAGTGGGAGAGTCATGAACAAAGAGACATAGCTATAGAAAATAAGGGGACAGTCATTTAAGACTGAGGTGTAGAGAGACCTCCCTGGGGGTGGAGAATCGCTGGAATTCTCTGCTCTTGAGGGAGGTAGAGGTCAGATGGTTAGAGATACTTAAGGTGGAGCCAGATAAATATTCAAAAGGTCAAAGGAATTGAGGATGATGGAGACGTGGCACACAGAGAGGAGCTGAGGCCAGCTTAGATGATGCATGATCATATTGGATTGGTCAGGTGGGAAAGGTGAAGAGAAGTGCAGACCCAATGCCATCAGTTGGGACTACCTCAGGTAGACCTCATGGTCAGCGTGAACCAGGTGGTCAACGCGATTGCGTAGCAGCTAGCGCAACGCTATCGCAGCTTTCGGGGCATTGAGGTCGCAGTTCAATTCCAGCAGCGTCTGTAAGGAGTTTGCACGTCCTCCCTGTGAATGCACGGGTTTCCTCCGGGTGCTCCCATGTCCTCCCATATTCCAATGACGTACTGGTTAGTAAGTCAGATGGTCATTGTAAATTGTCCTGCGATGGGGCTAGGGTTAAATAGCTGCTGGGCCACGCGGTTCATTGGGCTGGAAGCTCCAGTTCTGCTGTTGTATCTCGAAATAAAGAAATCAATCAATTTAAAAAGGGCCTGTTTCCATGCTGTATAGCTCTATGAACAGTGGGGCAGGCTTGAGGGGCCGAGTGGCCTTCTCCTGCTCCTGTTTTACTTGTGTAGCTGTTCTTGTGACATTCGCACCTGAATGAGACGTGCAGCTGTTTGACAGGGCAGCACATTGTGGACTTTTGACAAAGACCAAATTTCTTTCACCCCAGTTTCAAGGTGACTAGGTTTAATAAACGTCAGATGAAGTACACCAGTTATTCCAGTTTTATGTTTTATTCAATCGCACTACTGTACCGAAATTACATTTCTTCTGTCACTAATCATCCCCCACCCATAGAAAGCATCCTGTCTGGGTGCATCTCATCTTGGTACGGCGACTGCTCTGCCCAAGGCTACAAGAAACCGCAGGGAGTTTTAGGCGCGACACAGTACTGGGGCGCCATGGTAGCGTAGCGGTGAGCACGATGCTATTACAGCTCGGGACGTTGGAGTTTGGAGTTCAATTCCGGGGTCGACTGTAAGGAGTTAGTACCTTCCCCTCGTGACCCCGTGGCTGTCCTCCAGCTGCTCCAGTGTCAAAACACGCACTGGTCAGTAGGTTAATCAGTCATTGTAAATTATCCTGTGATTAGGCCAGTGTTAAATTGGTGGGCTGCTGGGCGGTGTGGCTCGTTGGGCCAGTAGGGTCTGTTCCATGCTGTATCTCTAAATAAGAACTGTCTCCATATGCACTTTACACAGCCTTAGAATGTCGCCAACATAACGAGGGACCTCTCCCACCCTGACCATTCCCCTCTCCCTCCTTCCATTGGGCAGAAGACACAAAAGCTTTGGACTCATACTGTACCGGGTCAGATGGATGGCGAGGACGTGGCGAGTGTGCACGTTTCTGTCGGCTGGGCCCCTGGCATGCGGGAGGCACTCTCTTCCGGGTGCGGGATTCCGAGTCCGCATGTTTTCATCTCGGTGAGCTCGGTTCGTAGCTCCCACATTGTAATGGCGCCTGGCGTGTGCCAATAAAAATGTTTAATCATACTGCTCTGTTGTTCTTCTTCTTCCGCGCAGGTGTAATACATACCACCAAGCTCAAGGCCGCTTATCCCCACTGATATTGGACTCGCAAACAGACCTTTTATACGATAATGATGAACTCTTGCTCCCAATTTACGGTCCTGTGCAAAAGTCTTAGCACATATATATAGCGGGGGTGCCTAAGACTTTTGTACAGTGATGTATTTGTCTATGTGGAGAGGAGAGCGAGTTTGTAAAACTGGCGGGAGCAAAGGATGTTGGGAATGGTGAGGGTGGGGCACCGTGGGAGGGGTGTGGGACAGGTGGCAGAGAAGGAGTGCCAGGGGTGGGGGGGAGGCAGGCTAGGGTGCAGACACACCCAGCCCTGAGACACCAGGCAAGGTAATTTGATTCCAAACAATTGGTCTATTGATCATTACAGAATGTCTCTCTGGTGCTTTCTGCTCTCTCCCCTCTCCCTTCCCCTTTTCCCAACTATGATTCCTCACTCCCTGCCCCTGTCCCACTCTCAGTCCACAGTAGAGACCCAGATCAGAATCAGGCTTATCATCACTCACAGATGTCATGAAATTTGTTTTTTTTTTGCGACAGCAGTACAGTGCGATACACAAAATTACTGCAGTACTGTGCAAAAGTCTTAGGCACTCTAACTATTTGTAATGTGCCCAAGACCTTTGCACAGGTCTGTAATAATGATCGTGAGCCTTGCATTCTGGTTTCTCTTCCTTTTGTACTAGCCCAATGGATTGTATACAAACAAAATCTTATTAATTTACTTTATCGAGAGGTGGAATAGCCCCTATTGGCCCTCACAGCAACCCACCAAATTTTAACCCTTGTCTAATCACGGGACCATTTACAATGACCAATTTACCTACCAGCTGGTACATCTTTGTGGGAGGAAAACGGAGCAGCCAGAGGAAACCCACGCGGTCACGGGGAGAACGTACAAACCCCATACAGGCAGCGGCGGGAATTGAACCAAGGTTGCTGGTGCTGTAAAGCGTTGTGCTAACCACTACTCTACCATGCCACCCTCTTTTCACTGTATCGTGGTACATGTAACAACGATAGACCAATTGCTAGAACAGATTAACAGTTCAGCACAGACTAGATGGGCTGAAGGGCCTTTTTTGCACTGTTGTGTTCTGTGACTATTACTAACAGAGTCACTATTAGTGACTCTAATAGTCACTATTAGAAAAGTGAAAAGAGTCACTATTCACTAACTATTTACTGAACAGAGTAAATTAGTAAATTAATACGTTTTATTGAATGGTATAAAGGCAGTACTGTGACTTACCTTGCGTCTCTCCTTCTGTTGCAGGGTGTAACCTCGAACTGTTCCTGGTGTTGCTGGGATTGGAGTTCCACGTCTCGGTCTCTTGCCCCCGACACTGTGTCTGCTACCCATCTCCCATGACCGTCACCTGCCAGTCGCATGGGTTCACCACCATCCCGGAAGGAATTCCTGCCAACAGCGAGAGAATATTCCTCCAGAATAACCGGATAACACTCCTCCTGAGGAATACCTTCAGCCCGTCCACCGTCACCCTTTGGTTGTACTCCAACAACATAACCTTCATTGACCCGGAGGCTTTCCAGGGATTCAGCCTCTTGGAGGAGCTTGATCTGGGAGACAATCGATACCTGAGATTCCTGGATGCTGAGACCTTCAACGGTCTGGAGAGGCTTCACTCCTTGCATCTTTATCGCTGTGGCTTGACTTTCTTGCCCAATGGAATTTTTGAAGGTCTCCATAACTTGCAATACCTCTACCTGCAAGACAACCACATCGAGTACCTCCAGGACGACCTGTTCCTGGAGCTGGTTAACCTCACTCAGCTCTTTTTGCATGGGAATAAGTTGTTGAGTTTGTCCCAGAACACTTTCAGAGGGCTGGTCAACCTCGATCGACTCCTGCTCCACCAGAACAAGCTTCACTGGGTTAATAAGCAGGCGTTCCACGATCTCCGCCGCCTTACCATTTTGTATTTGTTCAATAACAGCCTGAGTTTGCTTCCGGGTGAATGTTTGGCAGAGCTTGGCTCCTTACAGTACCTCAGGCTGAATGGAAATCCTTGGGAATGTAGCTGTAAGGCTCGATCCTTGTGGGAATGGCTACAGAGATTCAGAGGGTCGAGCTCCAGTGTTACTTGTGAATCCCCCAGGGATGTACAGGGAAAAGACCTCAAGGTCCTGTCTGCCCAGCTCTTCAAAAACTGCACAAGCCCAGATTCGCTTAACCAGATCCGGACGAGCCCCAAGCAGCACCCCCACCACCCGGGCAAGGTCAGGCTGGGAGGGGGGCAGCCGTCACGGGGCACAGCCCTGGTCAAAGGTCAGAACGGCACGGGCCAGCGGGACGACTCGGCCAAGAACTACCTGGGAGAAGCAGCTCCAAAGGGCGCTGCTGACGGGCAGCTGGACGGGGCGTGGGGCAACGACTACCTACCGGACGCCGGCCAGAAGGAGCAAGGCGTCCGCCCCTACCCGACCAGGCACAAGTCGCGGATTAAGTGCACCCGCCGCACCCGCCTGGAGCTGCCGCCCGGCATCCAGCAGCCCTCCGGCAGGGGACTGAGGCTCACCCCTGGCTCCGGGTGGCTCACCTTCGTCCTCGCTTTGGTCCTTGTTGTCCGCTGAAACCCCCCACCTGCTCCGACCCACACCCCCACCCACCCCCAGTAATAAGAAGGGCAAAAACTTTCTAACACTGCCATCAATCCATAGGGACCAAAAATAAATATTTAAAAAAACAAAAAAATTGTGACGATTTTTGAAACTTCAATTATCTTTGCTGTGTGCTCAGGTGGAACCGGTGGATTTTTTTTGGATGGAATTCTGCTTCGGACTACTGGAAATCCTCGGAATAAAGTACCCAAATGGGCAGCACACAGCTCAACGGTTCCCACTCCAACCCGAGCGGAAAAGAGTTGTCCAGAAGAGACTGCTTGGAAGCTTAATTCCAATTAACACAAACGACACAAAAGAAAATAAACAAACTCCCCAGTGTTCCTTGGACAGTCGTCGCTGAGTGGTGACCTGGGGAAACGATTCGAACTCCCGATCACACCGCCCCTGGGACATGAGGGCGTGCGATGGGAACTGAGGCGCATGGCGGATCTCCGAGTTATCTGCCTCAGATGTGAGCAACTCTACAAAGCCCTCAGATGAGAAACCAAGCGGTATCAACAGCCTCCTAATGAGGCTACATTGCTCCCAGCTGAATATTATGCATTGTATAATCGCAAAGGATGATTCTGGTCTGAGAGGCTGTGCCTGATTCGTTCAGGTACCAAAAACTGGAGGCCAGATAATTGTATGAAAAAATTCCCAATGGAATATTTTTTTTTGATGTGTCAACCTATCATTTTGCTCAATGCACAGCCCTTATATAACTGAGGTATATTAATTTCTGGAAATATATGTTTACAGATTATATTGTTACCCTGTTACAGTTCATGCTGAAGTATTTCTTTCTGTCTCGGAGAATTAGTGGATGGTTTTTACAGAAGCTTTGGATTTGGGTGAGAATCTCTGCGCTGTTCTAGCTAACTTGCTTTGCCTCCTCCTTGGGTCTGCCCCCAGAGGCAGCGTTGAACGACGTAACCTTCGTTCAAGGCTACGGAGCAAGAGCTGGGAAGTGGGATAGGCCAAGTTAGCAAGGACGCGATGGGCCAAATGGTCTGAGTGTGTGCCGTAAACTTCCATGATCATATGGAAACAACCCTCATGTTCTGGATGTGGTTCAATTTGACGAAGAAACTAAATCTTCTCAACCTGATTTATTTTTTCTGTATTAAATATTAAATTTGTTGTACCTGAATTTACAGAATTGCTTTAAATATATACATATACTATAGATATATAGATATATATGTATATATGCACACATATATATACATATATATGTATATATAAAGAAAAGCTGTTTCTTGTGGGAAGAAATCAAGATAAGAAGTGCAGTTTCTCGTTTTTGTAAATGTGTTTCTTTCGAACAGTGACTGCCACGGGTCAGAATAGCTGGTAAAGAGAGGCCTGGGTCCAGATAGGGATAGAGCTCAAGGTGTGAATGACAACGAGTTTGGAGGTGGGCGGAGGGGTAGGAGGCCATGTTGGCAGACCGGGGTCAGGACCTCACCTCCCGGAAGCTGCGGCTAGAGAGTTAGCCCTTCACTCAGGCTACGCGGGTCTAACTCCGACCACGGCAACCCCAGTGCCGGAATCCATCCGCAGAAGGCGGGTCAGTTTGAGCGGCAAAGCGGAAGAGCACTTGGTGGAAGGGGGAGTGGTGCCAAGGGCCGGACATTGCGGTTTGCAGTTCAGACCAGCTGGCTCCAGCCTCCTCTCATTCTCTCTCCCAAGTGCAGTGCTCATTTGGGACTAGGTTAGCCAGACAACCGTGGGATTAGGCTCAGCGTGTTCGACATCTACCCCTGATTTGGGACGAACTGGCTTCAGATTCGTTTATTTAGAGATACAGCATGGTAACAGACCCGTGCGGGCCAACGAGCCCCCCGTCACCCACTAACCGGAATGTCTTTGCGATGTGGGAGGAAAGCGGAACCCAAGCAGTCACCGGGAGAACACACTAAGCGGCGGGAATCGAATGGGGTTTGCTGGTGTCGCGGTAGCCTTTACCCTTCCTCTCTATGCACAGACACGGAGTTATTTACCCCACGTACCTCGAACCATACGGTGAAATGCGTTAACAACCTAACGACGTGCTGGGGGGGGGCAGCCCGCAAATGTCGCCACACTTTCCGACACTGACGTAGCTTGCTCGGCAGAGCCACGTAAGCAACAACAGCAACGGCGAGACAAGCCCCTTTCCTCTCTCCCACTCGCACAGACGTCCAGCCTACCAGACAGGCGAAGGTAACTCTGCCCAGGATGGGTGTTCAGAGATGAGCATGTACATCAGCGGCGATGCCGGACGACGGATATAGAGTCACTGAAACAGGCCCTTCAGCCCATCTGGTCTGTGCTGACCATGCCATCCTCCTTGCTAGTCCCAGTTTAAGTCTGTATGGGATGGGTGTTCGGAGCTGAGGATATGAACAAATGGGGATGCAGAAACCCCAGTTACAGAGTCATACAGTAACAAAGCATAGAAACAGGCCGTTCGGCCCAATTGATCCCTGCCAACCATCTGCCCTGCTAGTCCCGGTTGCCCACATACAGTCTATAAGCTCCAAGCCCTTTCCTGTATGTACCCATGCAAATGCCTCTTAAATGTTGTAATTATACCCACCTTGACCACCTCCTCTGGCAGCTGATTCACTGGCCTCTGTGTAAAGTGACCTCCCAGTTCTCTTTTGAATCTCTCTTACATCAGTTAGCAACAAGTTCAGCCCAGCTGGCAGCAGCCTGGTGTGAGGAGTGGCGGATTGCTTGGGTTACTGTTGCAGTAACACGATTATATGGAAGGCAGGGCAAGTAACCGAGCATTTCTGCCCAGCATAACCACGGGCGCTGGAAGCCCAGAGCAATGCGCGTGCAAAATGCTGGAGGAACTCAGCAGGTCAGGCAGCACCTACAGTGATGTTTCAGGCTGAGTCCTGATGAAGGGTCTCGGCCCGAGACATCAACTGGTTAATTCCTCTCCGCAGATGCTTCCCGACCTGCTGAGTTCTTGCATAGCAGCTCCCTGTCAATGCTTCTGTTCTTTGCAAATCTCCCACCACCCCCCCTCTCAACATCATCTTCTCCTCCATGTTTATAGAGTCACAAAAAAAGTACAGCACAGAAACGGGCCCTTTGGCCCATTTCGTCTGTGCAAAACCATCTCAACTGTCTACAGCCATCGACTTGCACCAGGACCATAGTCTTCCATTACCCCTACCATCCATGTCCCTATCTGAACTTCTCGTAAATGTTGAATTGAGCTGGCATGCATCACTTGCACTGGCAGTTCGTTCCACACTCTCACACCCCTCTGAGTGAAGAAGTTTCCCCTTTAAGCCTTCCACCCTTCACCCTTAACCCATGACCTCTGGTGATCGTCTCAGCCAATGATAGTTTATGACATTGTCCCCTGTAGCAATGCTCCCTTAGTTTCAAAAGAGTGGGAAATGGGATGTCCCACTCTGAAGATGCAATACTTCTGCTAATTAAACATCTTCACCTTAAAAAAACAATTCTGAGATGACTTTAATAAGGTAGAGCACCCAAACACAGCAGCATTTTGTTCACTTGCAGAGTGAGAAAGTATTTTAAACACTGATAAGTAATGTCTACTCCAAATAAAAGCAGCCAAAGGCTGTTATTACCCATTTACCACATCCTTTACTGTAATGCCCTTCCAGTGAAAAGATCCAATTTACCACACAATGAACAGGCAATTTGTACAACACTCAGCAAATAAAGCAGTGGTGAAAATGACAACTTACCTCATTTTATTTACTGCTTATGAGGCTGCTTTTCCTTAAACATATGAAGAAAAGGCTATAAAATGTTTATTGAGCAAAGTGGATTTTGGAGTCAGGCCTGCGGCCCACTGGGGCTGCTTACAGATTTCCCAGTATCTGTCGTTTTTCTTTTCATTTTCCAACACAAATTATTTCCTGGCAGTTAACTTTTACAGCAGAAGTATTTTATTTAGGCAGATTACTCTTTAGGAGCCTTGTAGATCAAGCTTCCACCCCTCCACCACAGCAATAAAATGTGGGGACTGGGAAGAGAGCCAAGACTAACCCTGATTGTATCAGAGCTGCCCTCCTACCACAGCGTGGCCCGGAGGAGTGATGAGGCACTAATGTCAGAATTTCTCATCCCTGAGCACAATTGTGCGCGCTTGGTGGGTGTCAGGACGGAAGGAAATTTGAGAGATTAAAGACTAAATCTTAAAGATTAGCTTTATTTACTCAATGGCCTCTTGACAGAGGTGCACAAGATGATAAAAGGCACAGATTGAGTGGACAGCCAGAGACATTTTCCCAGAGCAGAAATGGCTAATAAAAAGGTGATATATTTTAAGGTGATTGGAAGTAAATACAGGGGATTGTCAGAGGTAATTTTTTTACACAGAGACTGGTGGGTGTGTGGAATGCCCCATCGGGGCAGTGGTAGAGGCAGATACATTAGGGGCATTTAAGAGACTGTCACCGTAAACAGGCATGTAGACAATAGAAAAATGGAGGGCTATGAGGGAAGGAAGGGTTAGATTGGTTTTAGAGAAGGTTAAAAGGCCCTATATTGTGCTGTACTGTTCTATGTTCGATCCACATTGAACCATACAATGAAAAGCGTCCTTTGCGTCAATGACACAGTGCGAATACGTGCTGGGCGCCAGCCCGCGAGTGTCGCCACGCTGCCGGCACCAACTTAGCATGGCCACAGGTCACTAACTCTAATCTGTACGTCTTTGGAAGGGTGGGAGAAAACCGGAGCACCCAGGGGAAACACATGGGGTCATGGGTCAACGTACAGAGGCAGGAATTGAACCCCAGTCGCTGATCACAGGTGCCGTACGGTGCTGCGCTAAATGGTACGCTGTCAGACCGAAGGCTGGGATATGTTCCCTCCTCATTGAGTCACTCGTCCCTCCCAACTCGTAGGAATTTTATTTTATTACGTGTTTGAGGGATATTGATGTCACTGGATTTTTAATTTCAATACATACAGTATTCATTGAAATGTTAAATATCTAATACAGAACATTAGGGACATTTACAAAACTCTTAGGTAGGCACATGGATGATAGAAAAACGGAAGGTCATGTCGGAGTGAAGGGTTAGAGCAGGGGTTCCCAACCTGGGGTCCATGGACCCCTCGGTTAACGGCAGAGATCCCTGGCATAAAAAAGGTTAGGAGCTCCTGGGTTAGAAGGAAGGGTAGGTTCAAGTCAAGTCAAGTCAACTTTTATTGTCATTTCGACCATAACTGCTGGTACAGTGCATAGTACAAATGAGACAACGTTTTTCAGGACCATGGTGTTACATGACACAGTACAAAAAACTAGACGGATCTACGTAATAAAAAAAACAACACAGAGAAAGCTACACTAGACTGCAGACCTACACAGGACTGCATAAAGTGCACAAAAACAGTGCAGGCATTACAATAAAGGTTAAAGGCTCAACACAAGATTGTGGGCCGAAGGGCCTGTACTGTGCTGTAATGTTCTATGAAACATTCAA
The DNA here is from genome assembly GCF_048418815.1 of Hemitrygon akajei. Taxonomy (NCBI): domain Eukaryota; kingdom Metazoa; phylum Chordata; class Chondrichthyes; order Myliobatiformes; family Dasyatidae; genus Hemitrygon; species Hemitrygon akajei. The sequence goes on from NC_133131.1 coordinate 9,750,821, forward strand.
CAATTCAACTGTGTAACATTCCTCCAGTTTGTAGGACTTCATCACAAGTAACAACTTAATGTTAGCTCATTATCATTTTTAGATAAACCGTGACCAAATAGTTCATGGAGTTTAATGCAGGGGAAGGTCAATGGGACGAGGCAAAATACTGTTTGACACAGACTAGATGGACTGATGAATTTACCCCCCCCCCCATTCCCCACTCTGACCTTTAGCTTCTTTGCATCTGCCTATCACTTGCCCCTGGGTACCCTCCTCCTTCCCTTTCTCCTACTGTCCACTCTCCTCTCCTATCAGATTCCTACCCACTTGGCCCCACCTGTCATCTTCCAGCTAGCCTCATTCCCCCTCCCTCCACCCTTTCATCCAATTATCGTCCCCTTTCCTGAAGATCAAACTGCCGACTGGTTACACTTCTCCGTAGATGCTGCCTGACTCCAGTGTTCTGTGCGTCACTCTTTCTGAGCTGTAGTGCACTATGGATCTATGACAATATTGGGAACAAGACCATTGCCCGTCTCCTTACAGAATGCATCTCAGCCAGGAAGAGACGAATTAGTGTACAATTGTGGAAGGTCCCTCAATTGTGGCCCCTTATGGCACATGGCACTCAGCATAATGTCCTCAACCTTGGCACATGCCAGTTTACCGGAATTAATCATGGGCAACATTTTGCGCTGGAACACCAATGAGCTTCGGGCAGGACAATGGGCGCCTACTGCTGCGGTGATGGTTTCCCCGCTAGATTCTTGTCTCAGTGTGTCCCTGGATCCGCTCCGCGCAGGACCGAACCCTGGGCTGTGCAACCTTCTCTCCCAGACTTCCCTGGCTGAGACGTATTCTCTAAGGAGATGGGCAATGGCCTTGTGCCAAATATTGTCGTAGGGTCACACAGCACTGTAACACAGAAACAGGCCCTTCAGTCCATCTAGTCCTTGCTGAACCATTATTCTGCCTAGTCCCATTGACTCTCACCTGGACCATAACCCTCCATACCCCTCCCACCCACGTACTTATCCAAACTTCTCTTAAGTGTTGCTTTTGAACCCACTTCCACCACTTTCACTGGCAGTTCGTTCCATAGTCACGCTGTAGGTTTTCACAAATAATGTAGGCATTTTATGTTTAAGCAAAGCCGTGACAACTCATTTATTGTACTGTACTCAAAGCACTGAACACAAAGCACGGTAACAGAACTTCACCAGCATGTCAGGCCAGCCGCTTAAGGTGAATCCATGGAAAAAAGGACAGTTGACATCAAAATGTCAGCTGTACTTTTTTTCCATAGATGCTGCCTGACCTGTTGAGTTCCTCCAGCATTTTGTGGGTGTTGACCAACTCAATGTCGCTGGGTGTGAATTATGTATGTTTCCACCAATTACATTACCCTACAACACCTTCTCTGAGACAAGAAGATACCCCTCAGGTTCTCTTTACATATTTCACCTTTCACCTCTTAACCTATAACCTCTAGTTCCAGTTCCACCTGACCTCAGTGGAAAAAGCTTGCATTAACCCTATCTATTACCAACCCATTATCATCGGTGTGGCCGATACACTGACTCTACCTGAAAGGTCTAACAAAGAGGGGCTTTTCTCATCGCCAACCAAATGAGGCCTTTGTGCTTATTTGCATCCTTTGTTGATGAGGTGTTTTTGCCAAATCACTTTGTCAGTGTCATTAGCCAGCACAACTTTGACTGCTTATCCCATCTTCCCTGGAGCTGACAGCCTCGCCCAGCCATTTCAGAGGCCAGTCAGCAATCAACTGCATTAATATGAGTCTGGCTCACATCGAGACCAAACCAAGTAAGGACTGAGTTTCCGTCCCCAAAGTCAACAAGATAGGTTTCTCCAACAATAATGACAATTAAAAGGCCCTGACAGGGTAGACAGGGAGAGGATGTGGGGGAGTCTAGGACCAGAGGACTTAGCCTCAGAATACAAAGATGTCCATTTAGAACAGAGATGAGGAGGAATTTCTTTAACCAGAGAGTGGTGAATCTGTGGAATTTGTTGCCACATGTGGCTGTGGAGGCCAAGTCACTGGGTATATTTAAGGCAGAGGCTGATAGATTCTTGATTAGTCAGGGTATGAAGGGATACAGGAGAAAGCAGGAGGTCGGGACTGAGAGGGAAAACGCATCAGTCATGATGAAATGGCAGAACAGACTCGATGGGCCAAATGGTCTAATTCTGCCCCTATATCTTAAGGTCTTTTGGTCTTATGATATAAACCCTGATTCCCTTTGAGTTTAACTTTGTCTCCAATCATCTTTTACTTTTACTTTTATCTTTACACCTACAAGAGAAAAGCTGCCGATGGTGGAAATCCAAGCAATGCACCTGTAGACAATTGTTGTTGAACAGGTTCCCAGAGATGATAGTTAAACTCTATAGTTTCTTAAGGCAGCTTAATCATCACTCATTATGGGCTAATTAAAGATTATTAAAAATGCCATTTCTTTATTTTTCCCCTATTGCGTTGGAACCTGTACAACAGCAATAGCAGCTTGCTCTTACATGAAGCCACAGCAGTGAAGTGCCACGTCACTTCGAGCGAGATCCGGCAGCTGTTTATGAGTTCTTTGTTGGAAGAAGCATACCTGGTGTTCTGGTCAGTTGTGAAAGGGGCACTGTAGGAAGGGAGACAGTGGAAGGGGTAGTCACACACTGTTGGCAGAGGTCTTGAAAGATTTGGGACATCTTGATGAAAAGAATGATCCGAAATCCCAGCTTCTGATAAACTGTAGATAAATCAGCCATGATCAAATGGCAGAGCAGACTTGATGGGCTGAATGGCCTAATTCTGCTCCTGCTGTATGGTATGTCTTCTAAAATATCTTAAGCAAACATCAATATTGATAAGGATTTTTATTCCGGATTTCGACCACAAGACATAGGAGCCAAATTAGACCATGTGACCCCTTGAGCCGGCTCCACTATTCCATCATGGCTGATTTATTATCCCTCTCAAACCCATTCTCCTGACTTTTCCCTGCAAAAACAATGTTGATGCCTTAGTGAGCTTTGAACTCACAACCTCTGGTTTACAAAACCAGTGCTCTAACCCCTGAGCTATGGAGCCTCCTTAATATGATATGAATTTAATTTCCTCAGATGCAGTGGTGGGATTTGAACTCTTGACCTCTGAGCAATAATGACGGTCTCTGGTTACTGGTCCAGCAAATTAACCATGTGCAATATGCACTAAAAATATCCAGGAGTGGCCGTTTGGGGAGAGGTGAAGAGTAGACATGGGACTGGACCCCTGAACGAGTCTACCCCTCAGGAGAGGAAGGCAGACTGAGTGAGTGAGGAGTGAGAAAGAGATGTGAGCGAGGAGTGCACACAAAATGCAGGAGGAACTCAGCAGGCCAGACAGCATCCACGGAGAGCAATAAAGAACAAATATTTTGGGCTGAGACCTTTCATCACGACTAGATTGGAAGAGCAATCACTTCTCTTCTCCTCACCTGCCCATTACCCCCCTCTGGTTCCCCTCCTCCCTTCCTTCCTTCCATGGTCTCTTCTTAGATTCATAAGAAATAGGAGCAGGAGGAGCCATCTGGCCCGTCGAGCCTGCTCCGCCATTCAATAAGATCACGGCTGATCTGTCCATGGACTCATCTCCACCTACCTGCCTTTTCCCCGTAACCCTTAATTCCCCTTCCATGCAAAAATTCATCCAACCTTGTCTTAAGTACAAACATTTGTGCATTTACTGAGGTAGCCTCCACTGTTCATTGGGCAGAGAATTCCACAGATTCACCACTCTCATGGGAAAAGCAGTTCCTCCTCAACTCCGTCCTAAATCTACTCCCCCGAATCTTGAGTCTATGTCCTCTAGTTCTCGTAGAATTCCTTTTTCTTCAGCCTTTTCACCTCTTCCACGTATACCCTCCCAGCGTCTCACATCATCCTCTCCCCCCCCACCACCATCCATCCATCTTCCCGCTCACCTCTCACCTACCAGTTTGTACTCCTCCCCACCCCTAGCTTCTTATTCTGATGCCTTTCCCCCTCCCTACCAGTACGGATGAAGGCTCTCGTCCTGAAATACCAACTCTTTGTTCCCCCCCCCCCCACCCCCCATACATGGCCTGCTGAGTTCCTCCAACATTTGCTATTTGTTACTCTGGATTGCAGAATCTCTTGCATTTTGTGAGTGAGGAAGCGGGAGATTGAGTGAATGGCTTTTCCAGCCTGCAGTGCGCTTTGTGCCTGTTTCTATAGAGAAATGAAAGCAATGCTGTGACTTTGATTGTCTTGTCAGTGATCTGACCACAGGGTTAAGCGATGACCGCGTGTGCAGCAAGAGCCTCCAAGCTTGTACGCTGCCTGAAGTGTGTTGGTCGCATCCGGAGGCCGCAGACGGTAACCTTCAGGGTCAAGCAAACCTTAAAATGGAGGGGGAGAAGGTTAAATCAGGATCCCAGCTTTAAACTGGAGCCATCAAAACCAAATGTTGCTTCTTATTTGGATCGAAGCAAAAAAAGCCAAGTCAATTAAGCAAGTTATTCTAATTCCACGTGGTTCTGCTGGTGTGTAGTTAACGCACCAAGATTCACAGGCCAGGAATAAGCAGAGAGGAATGTCACGTCAGAGAAGGCAGCACGTAGGGTGAACAGTACCTGCACTTTTATTTATTTTTTTAGCCAAGAGTGTAAAAAAAACTCTTAGCTATCTTTTTTAGAAATAGCTTTCTTAGTCCGCATTGTGCATTTCCTTAATGGAATCTGCTGGAGCCTGGCACATAAAGTTCCTGCCATTGCCAGTCTCCCCACTATCTCCATCTCCTTCTCTCTCTCTCTCTCTCTCTCTCTCTCTCTCTCTCTCTCTCTCTCTCTCTCTCTCTCTCTCTCACACTCCCTCTCTCTCTCACTTTCTTTCTCACATCTTTGCCTACAGCCACTTTCAATATTTTCCGATGCTTCAGCTGAGCAGCTGATCATGACAGATCCCTGCCATAATGGGAGGAAGGTACTGGAGCCTCTGTGACAGGTCAGTTCCCTTTCCGAGTCCAATATGCTAAACCTAGGCCGCAGGATGTGAAAGAATGTCAGGGAGCTTGTCGTGAACACAAGAGATTCTGCTGATGATGGAAATCCAGGGTAACACACACAAAATGCTGGAGGAACTCAGCAGATCAGGCAGTGTCTATGGATAGGAATAAGGAGCCCACGTTTCTGACGAAGAGTCCTGATGAAAGGCCTCAGCCCAAAACGTCGAGTGTTTATTCCTCTCCATAGATGCTGCCTGGCCTGCTGAGTTCCTCCAGTGTTTTGTGTGTGCTACCTGGAACTTGTCAATAGCTTTCTACGGCATGTTCTTTTATACATCCTCATGGCAAGGGCTCTGATGACATTTATTGCCCGTCTATAACTGTCCTCGAGAAAGTGGTCATGGTGCAACTCAGGAGAGTCGTGGGAACACAAGAAAACAGGGGCACGAGGAGGCCACTCGGCCCATCAAACCTACTCCACCACTCAAAGTGATCCTGGCCAATCTACACATCCTTCTGTGCTAGCTCTCCATAACACTCGATTCCTGGATCTTTCAAATCATTATCCATCTTCACCCTCAATATATCTGATGATGAGGTTGCTAACTCCCTTGTGGCAGAGAATTCCAGAGATTCGTGACCCTCTGAGAAAAGAAATTTATAAGTTTCTTCTCTCAGAGAGTCGACCAAGTTGCTATGAGCTTAAGAGATGATATTAGACAGGGACAGTAGCTTCTTTCCATAAAGGGGTAATAGTAAGCCTAGTATGACAATCTACATACCATTACTGAAACTTGTTTTTTTTAATTTCTATTTAAAGGAATTTAAATACCCCATACTCCCAGTAAGACCTGAACTTGTATCTGAATCTTTGGTCCAGGCCTATGGATAGCTAGTCCACCCTTCCCGCAGTTCCCAAGTGTCTTAGCAGCTTTCTTCCTGGTGTCCGTCTGATTCTGGGCGAGGACGGGCCAGAGATCTCTATATTACCAACCATGCCCAGCTCTATAAGACCAGGTTGGGGAAGAGTGAGTGAGCGAAACTGGTGTTGTTTTATTTTTAAATCCATCCATCCCACCAGGACCCAACCAGGTTTGGGACAAAAATTATCCAATCAGGAGGTAGGGGAGTTTAGACCTCCAGCCACCAGGTGCCACTGTCTGGCTTGGAGTCTAGCATGTTAACGTTGCTGGGGGACTTCATCTTGCTGTTAAATTTACCTGTCTCTGTGTCTTCAATGACACTGCTACACTCCCTGTGAGCACTGAATAAAATTTGTTCCATTACAGTTTTGGCCATATATTGTGCTAGTCTTCTCTCATTTGCTGACATTTCTTTTTGTTTCACTAACTGCCATCACATGTCCATATTTACTCTTAGTTGTTATGTTGTAAGAGTGGCCACGTTTCAAAGGAACGTTGGCCGCAAAGCGCTTTGGGTAATGGTGAAGGGGGAAGCGAAGGTTGCCCTTGCTTTTCTTGGTTGTACAGGACTGTGAGCCGAAGGGTCAGTGAGAAATGGATACGCGTTACATCCTTTTCCTGCTTTCACATCACAGTTTCCTTTATGTCCAAAATGGCTTTGATGGCCATTGGCCAGCAGAAGCCACAAACTTCTTGAAATCAGACGAAGTGACTGAATTTTTGTTTTCTTATTTAGAGATAAACACAAATCTCATCTCCCTGATGTTTGTTCATTATTATCTTCCAGTTCTTTTTTATTTTTTTTAATTTTTGAGATACAGCACGGAACAAGCTTTGGAACAGCCAAAATCACCAGTAACCCACCTATTTAACCCTAGCCTAATCACAGGACAATTTACAAAGATCAATTAACCTATTAACCGGTACGTCTTTGGAACGTGGGAGGAAACCAGAGCACCCGGAGAAACGTACAAACTCCTCTGGAATTGAATTCCAAACACCAACACCACGAGCTGTAATAGCATCGTACAAACTGCTATGCTACAGTGGCGGACGTTGAGTGAGTACTTTTGATCGGAGGGTTGGATTTTGATTGAGATGATCTTCAGCTAGTAACATTGTGACATATCCATGGGAACAGCCATAACAGATTCCATTCCCTCTCTGGAGACAGTCAGAGGAGGTTCATGAGAATGATCCTGGGGATGAAAGGGTTAACGTATGAGGACCATTTGATGACTCTGGGTCTGTACTCGCTGGAGTTTAGAAGAATGAGCGGGGGGGGGGATCTTATTGAAACCTATCAAATACTGAAAGGCCTCGATAGAGTGCATGAGGAGAGGATGTTTCCTATAGTGGACCAGAGGGCACAGCCTCGTCCCTTTAGAACATGGATAAGGAGAATTTCTTTAGCCAGAGGGTGGTGAATCTGTGGCACTCATTGCCTCAGACAGTTGTGGAGGCCAACAGCAGCGGGCGATAGATTCTTGACTGGTGAGAGCGTCAAAGGTTATGGGGAGAAGGCAGAAGGTGGTTAAGAGGGATCGGCCATGATGGAATGGTCTTTTGGTTCCATTTGAAGAATGCTGTTTCCAAACGGGCAGTTTGAAACAAAGATCTGTCTGACCGAGAAACGTGGACAAAGCAGTCACTGGAATAAACACATCCGTCACATTTTCAGACACGGATCCAACCCCAGCGCATGAAATGGCTCCTTCTCCCTTTTGCTCAAGCTTCCTCACTTGTGTCTGTAGAGCTGTTAAGGAGTAAAACATACAAATTACTGAAGGAAATCAGCAGGTCAAGCAGCATGTATGGAGAGGAATAAACAGTTGATGCTTCGGGCTGAGATCCTTCATCAGGACTGGAGAGGAAACGGGAAGATGCCGGGATAAGAGGGGAAGGAAGACAAGTTGGCAGGTGATATGTGAGAGCAGGCAAGGGGGAGAGAGGGGAGGGAGCTTAAAGTGAGAAACTGGGAGGTGATTGGTGGAAAAGGTAAAGAGCTGAAGAAGAAGGAATCTGATAGGAGGAGAGAGTGGAGCTGGGAGAAAGAGGAGGAGGAACACAGAGGGAGATAATAGACAGGTGAGGAGAAGAGAAGGGGGTGAGGGGGAGCCAGAATGCAGAATGGGAAAAAGAGAGAAAGGGGGCGGGAAGAAGTTATAGAGAAGTCAATGTTCAAGCTGTCAGGTGGGAGGCTACCCAGACAGAATGTGAGGTGTTGTACCTCCATCCTGAGAGTTGCCTCATGATGGCAGTAGAGGAGGCCATGGACCAATACGTCGGAATGGGAATGGGGGAGTGGAATTAAAATAGATGGTCATCGGGAAATCCCTCCCGGTAGTGGCGGGATGCTCAATGTCATCGGGATGCTCAATGAAGCTGTAAAACCACATCCCAAAGTGATTCCAGCTGGCTGAGTACTTCTAAAGTGTGGTCTCAGCTATAACAAAGCTGATGTGCCCTTAGTGAGGTGCTGGAAACGACAACATGATACATGTCTCATGGAAGTTGTGTAATGGATAAGGATTGCTTTCCACACCAAGAAGAACTTGCCCTGCTGTTCGAAATAGAGTGTAGAGTCTTTGACATCCCTCTGAGGGAGCAGCGGGGTCCTAGGTATTTGCTTATTTACTCCTGGGAAATGAACATTGTTGGTAGGTCCCATGAATCAGAACCTAACCGATTAAACAAGGGAGATCTTTTCCCAGCAACACACACAAAATGTTGGAGGGACTCATCAGGTCTGGCAGCATCGATGGAAGAGGGTAAAACAGTCAACGTTTCAGGCCAAGACCCTTCATCACGATTAGTTTACTCCTTTCCATAGATGTTGCCTGGCTGAGTTCCTCCAGCATTTTGAGTGTTGCTTGGATTTCCAGCATCTGCAGATCTTCTCATCTAGATCTTTGCCCAACAGGACATTATTGCAAATTAAACGAAATGTTTATTCCACCATTACCAATCCCAGCTTTTCATTCATCAGCACACAGCTTCTCAAACACATGGCACAATGTAGGCCCTTTGGCCTACAATGTTTAAATCCTTGGTGGCATCTTGACTCAAAGGTGACCACTGTCCACGTTGCCATTCCTGACAAAGGAGTGTCTCATGCTGGGGCAAGGATCTGATGTGAAATAAGTTTGCCACTGCCTGTCTAAATGTCACTGAACAACAGAAGTCTCTATAAAGATTAAAGATGAGCTTTATTTGCCACGTATACATTAAAGCATCGAAACATACAGTGAAATGCGTTGCTTTGCGTTAACAGCCAACATGGTCCAGGATGTGCTGGGGGCCTCCTGCAGAGGTATTATGTTCCAACACCAACATAGCATGCCCTCAACTTAGTAATGCTTACTAACCTTGCATCTTTGGAATGTTGGAGGAAACCAGAGCACCCGGAGGAAACCCATGTGGTCACGGGGAGAACATACAAACTCCTTATAGACTGCAGCTGGAACTGAGCCCCCATCCTACACCGGTAAAGCACTACACTACTGTGCTACCCCTAATGTAACAATGGTGCTCACTCAGGCCATGCCTGCATGGCTATCCTTCAGAGTAGGAAACAAGCAATCACAATAGTCAAACACAGTGCATTTCGGTTAACTAGGACACATCAGAATCAGGAAAATCTGACCTAAGGAAACGGCTGTCACAGTTAGCAGAAGTTTCACACAAGTAGTTAAAAAGATATAAAAATACAAACTGAGAAACAAATTACGTATTTAAATGAAATACAGAACAAATTAGAACACTATCAATGCTATTCAGTACTGTAAAACTGTGTATTAGTTCCTAATATTTATTGATGTAATAAGTCATTCACGTCACGTTCTTTTGATTGTAAGTGAACAAAATTAATGCAGATGGCTACTGCAGATAACAGACTGCCTTCGTACAATGCTGTTGACAACTGCATCCTCCAAATCTTCATTTTCATTGTAACATTCAAGTTGATTGTCAGTACTTTCATATTCTTCATAGTCCCTGACTTGTTGAAATAGTAAAATCATTTTATTTTTCACTCCCGGCCGCTTCTGGTGTCTGCAAGCCTAAGTGCTTAAAACCGCAGAGAGCAAAACAAATCGGAATTGTCTTGCTGCTTATTTCTCAGCAACTATCAGTGACAAAAACCTCTGCTTTTTGAACACAAACACACATAACTGACTTCATTTAAAAACTGTTCGCTCTAAGCACAGTGGAGCGTCTAACAGCCATGCAAGAGCACGTGACTGATGCTGGTTAGAAACCGTCTGGCAACAGTCACCTGCCCCAATTAAGTGGCATAGCCCAAAGAAATGACAGGAATTCTAGCTATTTTCTTGATTATTTTTGTTCTTTAAGAGTTGTCCCATATAATCCCCAATTAACTGATGGTCCAATTAACTGGAATGCACTATATGTGCTGACTGGTGGATTCCAGAAAGAAGAAACATTGTTGGGGATGAGGGCAGGAATAAATAAGACATACTATGGATGATCCAGGATTACTAATGTAGATTCTGCTGTAACAATCTGTTCAATTTAGGGAAAGTAACTTCCCAAATTCTTAAACAGCATGGAAATTTGCACATCTTTGTGCAGTACAAGGAAAATCAGCCAGCTTCCGAGGTTTGATTAAGACTGAAGCCTGTGCTGAGATGGCAACAGATACTGGAGAGCCAACTTGCCCACAACCACCCGCTAAGCTCACTCCCACTAATCAGATCAACGGTCCATTAGTTCCCATCCATAAACAATGATGATCTGGGCACATTCTGCTGTGGAATGGAAACGTGTGTCTTCCAAAAGGTTTAATTCATATGAAGCAGAAATTGTCTCGTGTGGCCTTAACCTCTTGTGAACTTTTCCCCCTTTCAAGTTAGAATAATGGAACAGTTTCCATTTTGTGTTCCACTTCCAGACTCAAGAGCTCAGCTAGAGTGCCCACCCGAAGCAGATATAACTCCACCCACAATGCTCCAGTCTCTCCTCCCATCGCAGCTCCGTGTTCGATTCCCACTCTGGACATTCTGTGGATAGCAAATAAAGCTGTTCTCTTCGTCCCACTCCCACCAGGGAGGATCCACACCAGGACCGCCAGACTCAGAAACAGTTACTTTCCCCAAGCAGTAAGGCTGACCAACACCCCCACCGACTAACCCACCCCTCCACACCCCCAGCCATCACGACTTTACCATTTCCTGTCAGAGTCACCTTATGTACTGGTGTCACTTTATGTACATAAATACAATCAATCTATGTATATAAGCTAACTTTACTCTACATTTGTTACTTTTTTAAATTATTGTGTTCTTTATCTTATTGCGTTTCTTTTTTTTCTGCTGCAACAGATCCGCAGTAACAGTCATTTCGTTCTTCTTTACACATGAGGTCCTCTGTTGGTTGGGGTTGACCATGGGTGCTGTGACGCAGCTCTCCACGTGATACTCAGGCCTGGGTGGTACAATATGGAAGCTGTTGCCCGTGTAGGAAGCTCCCCCTCTCCATGCGCCTGACAAACCCAAAGGAAGGGCAGAGACCGATACAGTTTGGTACCAGCAGCGTCGCAGGTGTTGTCAGTCAGCGGTGAACTCAACGTAGGGTTGCCTTACGGACTCCAGCTCTGGACTTTTCCTTGGGATTTACTCCCGAAGCCTTCCCTGTGAAAGGGTACAGTCACAAGGCAGTGGAAGTTTGAGATCAGCTTCCCTTCCTCTAGATGAGCTGCCAACCATGGCCGACAAGCCCCATTTGCTCAAAGCAACTGGTTTTAAGGTGCCTGCAGCCCACCTTTACCCTTTCTGCTGTCAGTAGAAACGGTTCCAATGGGCTCAGTAGCTAAGCCACATGTGAAGGCCAGGAACTGGACTTGGTTGTCAGAGGCTATTTGAGGCGCACGCCATTGGGAGTGTTTAATTATTGGTAGGAGCTTGTCCCCATTACCACCTCCGGCTACAACAGCCTTAAAGAACAAGTTGTGTACTGCAAATGACATTAAGCAGTCTTGAGTCTTGAATCTTGAAAGGGCACTGTGTACCAGATACTGTGACCTCACTGGCTTCACTCATTATTACACCACAGAGTTCGAGTGCCTCTTTGTGTCACAATCACCACAGCTTCATTACCCTTCAGCTATTTTGTTTTAATTCTTTCTGTAGTTGGGCTTAAAATTTTCTGTGTATTTTTTCAGATACGAGAGGAGTATTAGTCTCTCATTCAAGATGCAGCTTCATGGGATTCCAGAAATGAAAGGGTTAATTTATGAGGTGTGCTTTATGGCTCCGGGCCAGTACTTGCTGGAGTTTAGAAGAATAAGGATGAATCTCATTGAAACCTATGAAAGGCCTAGTGAGAGTGGACAAGGAGGGGAATTTTCCTATAGTGGGGGAGTCTAGGACCAGAGGGCACATCCTCAGAATAGAGGGACGTCCATTTGGAACAGAGATGAGGAGGAATTTCTTTAGACAGAGGGTGGCGAATCTGTGGAACTGGTTGCCACGGGTGGCTGTGGAGGCCAAGTCATTGGGTGTATTTAAAGAGGAGTTGATAGGATTTTGATTAATCGGGGCGTCAACGGTTACAGGAAAATGGGGTTGAGGGATAATAAATCAGCCCTGATAGAATGACAGAGCAGATTTGATGGGCCGAACAGCCTTATTCTGCTCCTGTGTCTTATGGTCTTATGATCTGAGGATGATAGGTGTTGGATAAATGGAAATTAAGGGTTAGGAAAGACCAGGCAGGAATCCGAACAGCTTTGAACTGACTGAAAGGTGGAGCAAGCTTGAAGGGCTGAATGGCCTGCTCCTATATAATGGGTTACAGCACGGAAAGAGGCCACTCAGCCCATTTTGATAGAGCCAGCCCATTGCCACCATGCCTTAATTCTGCCCTAAGCATTTCTGGCTTCGAGTGCCAATCAATTTCTCTTTCAACGGGAAAATTGGATCTGCTTCGACCTCCTTCCTGAGTAAAATAAATTAGCTCATGCCATGTCTGGTTATTTGACAAGTTACCTCCCACATGAGTTCTCTGATTACCACAGCTTTAGTCAAGAGGAAAAAAAATCCCCCTTATTTAATCTCACTATGATTTAGAATAAATATCATAACTCCATTTAACTTCTCTACTCCGAGGCAAACAATTTAGCTGATCTGCTCTCGTCTACTTAACGGCAACCCTCATCCCCGGTGTTACGGAGTCGGAGAGTAACAGGCCCTTCGGCCCAACTCATGCATGCTGACCGAGATCTGCATTTGGTTCAGATCCATCTGAACCTTTCCTAACCACAAAACTGCCCAAATGTCTTTAAAACATTGTTTGTTTTTTTTTTAATATTTTGAGATACGGGTCCTTCAGGCCAAATGAGACCGCGTCGCCCAATCACACCCCCTGTGACTCATTAACCTGCCAACCCTTACATCTTTAGAATGTGGTAGGAAACGGGAGCACATGGAGGAAACCCACATGGTCACGGGGACCATGTGTCTGTCTATCTGGGAGAATGTACAAGCTCCTTACAGACAGCAGCAGGAAGTGCCCCCGGGTTCCTGGCGCTGTAAAGTGTTATGGTAACCGCTGTGCCACCTGTCTCATTCAATGCCGCTCATTCCCTCTGCCCCACACCCTCTGTTGAAAGACCTGCCCCTCAGCTCCCCCATTAAGTCTTTCCTGGGTCCAACCACTTACTGTGCAGCTCCGGTCTATTTGCACAGAATGGCACACTTCACGCTCTCTCAAGTTAAGTTCCATCTGCCATTCTTTGACCCAGTTTCATTGTTGATCTGTATCCTAATCTCCCTTAAATATATAAAAAAAGAAAATAATGTAAACACTCCACAGATTAGGCAGCAGCTGTGGAGGAAGAAACAAGAGTTAGCATTTCAGATTGAAGAGCTTCATCAGAACTTCTATTTTTTAATTATCAAAGGCTTCCTTGCGCACTGCAGAACCTCCGGGGTGATCGAAGAGGATGCCGTGACTTAACTTCATTGGAGTTAAGCTCCAATGAAGGGCCATCAAGCTGAAATAATAACTCTGCTTCCCTCGCTACAGATGCTGCCTGTCCCGTTGAGTGTCTCTAGCACTTTTCAGTTTTCCATCTTCAGTTTTCCAGCTTCCTGAATTTTCCTTCTCCAAGGAGACTGGATTTATTTCATGAAGTGGGGTATCTGGAAATGAGTGCAACACTCTGGGTGAGGTCCAACGTTGATCTACAGAACCTCATTTTGATTGTGACCTCGGCTGCCTTAGAGAAATGGGAACCAGTCCATCATGGGTAAAGCCCTCCCCACCATTGAGCACAAAGACATGGAGCATTGTCACAGGAAAGTAGCATCCATCATCGGGGACCCCCACCATCCAGGCCATGCTCTCTTCTCACTGCTGCCATCAGAACGGAGGTACAGGAGCCTCAAGTCCCACACCACCAGGTTCAGGAACAGTTATTACCCCTCAACCATCGGCTCCCGAACAACAGTGGATAACTTCACTCACCTCAACTCTGAACTGATTCCACAACCCATGGACTCACTTTTAAGGCCTCTACAACTCGTGTTCTCGATATTTATTGCTTATTATTTTTCTTTCTGTGTTTGCACAGTTTGTTGTCTTTTGCACATTGTCTGTGTCGTGTATGATTTTTCATGGATTGTATTGTGTCTCTTTCTATTTACTGTGAATGCCCGCAAGAAAATGAATCTCAGGGTAGCATATGGTGACATATATGTGTACTGTGATAATAAACTTTGGAGATTTTACAGGCTTCGTAATGAGGGGAGAGGTTGGTATTCTCTCGATCACTGAAGTGGTTTGCCTTTGATGGAAAGCTAAAGAGAGTGATGGTGGAACCCAGAGTATCATTGAGACATCTCTGTTCAATTTTCAGGAGGAGTGAAGGGGAAAGGAAAGAGAGAGCAAATGAAAGAACAGTGAATGCAATAAAGTGACGAAAGCAAGAGTGAGAGATTGAGCAATAAAGTGCAGGAAGTAAAAAATGACAGATTGAAGGATACGCTTGCAATAAAGGGAATGGATTTACTAGGTTCATTTCTAGTTTGGGCTGAGGGAACTTCCTGTGGAGAGGCTTCATTGACAAAAAGGCTCAGCAGAGGTTGTACTTCTTGCAGCAGTCGGAAAAAATTCCATCTACCCCAGAACGTACTGGTGCAATTCTACACTGCCATCAGAGACAGCATCCTCCCCTCTGCCATAAGCACTCGGCCCGAAACATCAAATGCTGATTCCTTTCCATTGACGCTGCCTGGCCTGCAGGGCTCCCCCAGCATTTGGTGTCTGTTACTCGCATCAGCCGTTCCTGTCCGGCTTGGCGGAGCATCCTCTCACGAGAACCAAGTACTACAGCAAACTGTCAGGTCAGCCGAAAAGGTCATTGGCTGCAGTCGACCGTCACTGCAGGACGGGTATGTGTGTCCAGGATAAATCATTGCAGATGCTACCCACACTGTGCACTGCCTTTTACCAAAGCTCCCTCTGGATAGCAATATCAAGTTATTAAAACAAAGTTTCTTCCCCCAGGTAGTTATTCTGATCAACCCTTCACGTTATTCCCCCCCCCCCACCCCCTCTATCTGTTACCTCAGTCACTGTGAACACTAAAACATCACTTACAACATTGTAAATACATGCTGGTGTTTATGTATTGATGCTCATTTAATTTCATCTCTGTACTCTAACCTCTGACTTTATTTTTATATAACTCTTCATAATTGCTGAATGTTGTTTTTTGCTGCACGTCAGCCCTGACTAACACTCAACGGCAAAAAAATTCCTAATACATGTAAATGTGTATGGTGAACAAAGTTGATCTTTAATGAGCCTTAAAGTTAAACAGACTGGCCCATGCACCCTATCAAAGAAGGAGAGGAGGTCTCATTGACAGATACAACATTGCACCAGGGTCTGGAGAGATGAAGTGTGTCCTGGATGAGGTGTCCAGGATTATGGATCACCATCTCAGAACATGGAGCTAGCCATCCACAACTGAGGGTGATGAATTCCTTGGAATTCTCTTCCCAAGAGGCCAGCATGGGCTCCATTGCTGAGTGAACTTAAGGCAAAGATGGGATGTTAAGGGATATGGAGTTATGGGGAGTTGTGACCCAAAACATCGACTGTTTACTCTTTTCCACAGATGCTGCCTGGCCGGCTGAGTTCCTTCAGCATTTTGTGTGCGTTGCTTGGCTCCATATCTTGTACCGATGTTCTCTTATTCATGACTCTCCCACTGGTGGAAACATCCTGACATCTCTCCTTTCAAACCTTCTCAGGATCTGGAATTTGGAATCGGAATTGTTGCCACGTGTACTGCGATGCAGTGGAAAGCCTGCCTCGCATACCGATCAGGTCGTTACACAGTGCATTGAGGTAGAACAAAGCAAAACAGTGACAACGCAGAACAAAGTGTAACAGCTATGGAGAGAGTGCAGTGCAGGGTTCAAAGTTCAAAGTAAACGTATTCTCAAAGTGCATATATACCACACTATATGTTCCTGACATTAATTTTCTTGCAGGCAGACTCAATAACTGCATAATAGAATAATAACCATAACAGAATCACTGAAAGACTGCACCAACTTGGGCGTTGCAAAAGACAACATACTGTTTAAGTACAAAATGAAAGACAGAATAATTATAAATAAATAAACAATGAATATCAAAAGTCCTTGAAAGTGAGCCCATACGTTGTGGGAATGGGGCAGGTGAAGCTGAGTGAAGTTAAGCCCTTTGGTTCAAAAGCCTAAAGGACGAGGTTCTTGAACCTGGTGGTGAGAGTCCTGAGGATCCTGTACCTTCTTCTTGATGGCAGCAGCGAGAAGAGAGCGTGACCCAGGTGATGGGATGATGGACGCTGCTTTCCCGCGACAGCTCTCCACGTAGATGTGCTCAGTGGTGCAGAAGGCTTTACCTGTTTACTGGGTTATATCCAGTGCTTCTTGTAGGATTTTCCATTCAAGGGCATTGGTGTTTCCATACCAGGCTGTGATGCAGCCGGTCAGTGTACTCTCCACCACACGGTGATGGACGTGTGTCAAAGTTTTAGACGTCATGCTGAATCTTCACAAACTCCAGAGCAAGTAGAAGCGTTGCCATGCTTTCTTCATAATTGCACACGCGCTGGACCCAGGTCAGGTCTCTGAAACGGTAACGCCGAGGAATTCAAAGTAGCTGACCCTCTCCACCTCTGATCCTCCGATGAGGACCGGCTCTTGGATCTCTGGTTTCCTCCTCCTGAAGTCAGCAATCAGCTCCTTGGCCTTGTTGACAGTGAGTGAGAGGTTGTTGTGGCACCACTCAGCCGGATTTTCAATCATCCTCCTACGTGCTGATTCTCAGGCAGGGAGATAAAACAAGATTGTGAGTTCAAGAGTTCATCGTATTGCTCTAATTTCATTAATTTATTTAGATACAGGCCCTCCCTGCCCTTTGAGCCCCTCTCCCCCCCGCAGCATTCCCCCAGTTTAACCCTAGCCTATTCACAGGGTTCACCAATTAACCTGCCACCCAGCAGGTCTTTGGACTGTGGAAGGAAACCTGGATGTAGGTGGCCACGGAGAGAACGTACAAGCTCTTTACAGGCAGTGACGGGAATTGAACCTGAGTCGCCTGTACCGTAAAGCTTTGTGCTAACAACCATGCCACTTTGCTTCTTCACTGAGGCAGTGAGAATTGTAGACAGAGTTCACAGAGGGGAGGCTAGTTGAATAAGATCAGTCCTCATTCTTCTAAACGCCAAAGAATACAGACCCCGGGACGTTTAACCACGCCTGAAGAGAGGAATTAGTCTGGCGAATCTTGTCTCCACCGTCTCCTGCTCGACTGCATTTTAAACAATGATGATGATTTTTTCACCAGCTTCGGATCAAATGGCGTGCGCTTCTCAACAGGGGACGCAGAATTTCATTTACACTAAGGAAACATCAGAGCTTGCATCAAGATCACAATCGCTTTAGAGCACCGATCGGAGTTCGATTCCTGATGCTGTCTGTAAGGAGTTTGCACGTCCCCCCTGTGACGGTGTGGGTTTCCTCTGGGTGCTCAGGTTTCCTCCCACATTCCAAAGACTTACAGATCAGGGATCGCGAGTTGTGGGGGTGCTAAGTTGGTGACACTTGCCAGCTCACCCCTGCACAATCCTCGCTGGTTTGGTTAGACGCAAATGATTCATAAACACAAGAGATTCTGCTGATTCTGGGAATAAAGACTAACAAACACAAAATGCTGAAGGAACTCACAGGTCAGGCAGCATCAGTGGAAAGGAATAAACAGTCAAGGTTTTGGGTCAAGACTGGAAAGGAAGGGGACAGGAGCCAGAATAAGGAGGCGGGGGGAAGGGAAGGAGTACAAGCTGGCGGGTGTGGGTGAGACCCGGTGAGGGGGAAGGTGGGTGTCCCGCTCTGTCCCGATGAAGGGTCTCGGCCCAATTTATTCCGTTCCACAGATGCTGCCTGATCTGCTGAGTTCCTCCAGTGTGTGTGTGTGTGTGCGTGTGTGTGTGTGTGTGTGTGTGTGTGTGTGTGTGTGTGTGTGTGTGTGTGTGTGTGTGTGTGTGTGTGTGTGTGTGTGTGTGTGTGTGCGTGTTCACTGAAATTTTTCAATGTTCTGATGCATCCCTGACAAATAAAGCTAATTTTTATCAGCCTCCACAGCTGTTGGCACCTGCAGCAACAGAAGGTACGAGTTTAACACTTGGGCTCAGTAATCTTTAAGTAAGGTTCTGATAAAAGGACACTGGCCTGAGGTGAGCCCTCTCACTAGTGCATATGTTGCCAAAGTTATTGGATATTTTCTCCCCTTTCTTACTTCTGATTTAATGCTGTTGTCCCTGACACCGCAGAACGCGATGCTGTGACAAGGGTCTCACTGTGCCCACCCTACCACTCAGAACAACATGGTTCCAATTTCACTCAGTGATACAGAACCTAGACTGACAACTTAAACCAGTTATTTGACCAAACAGCGGAGAATAAACTGATTTGCAGCACCAAGCGCTCTAGAATCTAAACCAGCTCTTATTTCCCCACAATCCACATCATATCCAGCAAGATTAGTCACCACCTGATAATTGTCTCCGCTATATCTAGATTCTGTCCCTGACCTCTCATTTCCCAGGAGAAGCTTGGGGCTCTTTGCAAGCCACTTCTAAGTTCAAAGTAAATTTATTATCGAAGTATGTAGTTATACACTCAGTGGCTACTTTATTAGGTACACCCGCTTGTGAATGCTAATATCTAATCAGCCAATCACGTGGCAGCAACTCAATGCATAAAAGCATGCAGACATGGTCAAGAGGTTCAGTTGGTGTTTAGACCAAACATCAGAATGGGGAAGAAACATGATCCAAGTGACTTTGACTGTGACCGTGGAATGATTGTTGGTGCCAGATGGGGTGGTTTGAGTATCTCAGAAACTACTGATCTCCTGGGATTTTCACACACAACGGTCTCTAGAGTTTACAGAGAATGGTGTGAAAGACAAAAAAAAAGACAAGTGAGTGACAGATCTGTGGGAGAAAATGCCTCGATAATGAGAGAGGTCAGAGGAGAACGGCCAGACTGGTTCAAGCTGACAGGAAGGCGACAGTAACTCAAATGACCACGTGTTACAGCAGTGGTGTGCAGAAGAGCATCTCTGAGTGCACAACATGTCGAACCTTCGCGTGGATGGGCCACAAGGGCAGAAGACCGCACCGGATTCCATTCCTGTGGCCACTTTATTTGGTACGCTCCTGTTCCTAATAAAGTGGCCGCTGAATCTATATCACCATATACCGCCTTGAGATTAATTTTAGCTCCACTTCACCTCAATTCATTCTAGGGCACAAGAAACAGCTTGCTGTGTAGACTGCTTCCCAAATAACAAGGTGATAAATAGCATTTGTCATTATACATTGTAGAGTTAAACACAGAAAGAATAGCATCTTCTCTTCATCTCTCTCAATTGTTGTTACCTTTCCCCTTGGTGTTTAAACAGCTTTCTCAGGGTGAAACCTATCGAATATTAAAAGGCTGGACGTGAAGAGGGTATTTCCTGTAGTGGAGATATCTTAGACCAAAGGGCATTGCCTCAGAATACAAGGATGTCCCTTTAGAACAGAGTTTAAGAGGAGTTTCTTCAGCCAGAGGTTGGTGAATCTGTGGAATTCATTGCCACAGATGGCTGTGGAGGTCAAGACATTGGGAGTTTTTACGAGGGGTGATTGATAAGTCCGTGGCCTAAGCTAGAAGGAGTCAATTTTAGAAAACCTAGCTCATTTATTTTTCAACATAATCCCCTCCTACATTTACACACTTAGTCCAGCGGTCGTGGAGCATACGGATCTTGGACCTCCAGAAAGTGTCCACAACAGGGGTGATTGATAAGTTTGTGGCCTAAGGTAGAAGGAGACGTGTTATACAGCTCTCGTTACATGTACGTACAGGTCAACTCTTTGAGTGATTATGCAGAAAGTTTTAAATTAATAACTCATCAGGGGTGATTGATAAGTCTGTGGCCTAAGGTAGAAGGAGATGAGTCGCCCCCCTCGTAGACCACAAAACTTCCAGCTGAAGATGACTCTACCAAAGATGAGCAATCATAAGACAAGAGATTTGACTAAAAACATTAATTATAACATCTTTTCTGAAGCAAATTGAGGTGAACTATTGTCACAGACAGTGAGGAGGCAGGTGGAGGCGAGGCTGATTCGGGGGATGAGCCGTGCTGGGGCATTGCGAGGCTCAATGCGTTTAAGCCAGGGTCACAGACGGAGTTGGTATCGCTGTTGGAGCAATTTGGAGAGGAGTTGGTGTGGAAGAGTTTTGATGCCCGTCCCACCTAACCTGGGCCGCAAGGCTGGATTGCTCCAAGCACAGAGCTGATTTGGTGAGATCGAGAACGGCCTCGGACCGGGCGGTCTGGGTGTGTCACTGCGCCTGGACTTGGGTCCTGGAGGGTGGCACTAGTCGGTGCTAAACAGATAGACTGGAAGCTCGAATGTTGGGTACGGAGGCAAGGCTCAGGCTGAATTTGCTTGCTCTTCTGCGAATGTTTATTCCTTTCTCCGTGGCACGGAGGCTGTGAACTGATCCAGCCACTGTGTGTTTCTAACCTGCTGGTGTGATGAACTGAGGACCGAGGCTTGGGGCCTTCTCCAGCTGCTCCGGGAGCGTTTCTGGGACTCAGTCTGATTTGGGTTACTGTTGGCTTCGCCCTATTGGTTCCACGTTTTTTTCTCCCTCTTCCTCCGCACAGTGGTTATTGGTCTTGTTCGGGTTCCTTGCTTTGAGGCTGCCTGGAAGCAGACCAGTCTCAAGGTGTGCAATTTATACATTCATTGATAATGAATGTGCTTTGAATACTGAAATAAGACCATAAGACAAAGGAGCACAATTATGCCATTCAGCCCATCGAGTCTGTTCCACCATTCCATCATGGCTGATGTATTGTCCCTCTCAACCCCGTTCTCCTGCCTTCAGCAAGTAACATTTGACGCCCTGACTACTCAAGAACCTATCAACCTCCACTTTTACTTAGCTGCCACAGCCATCTGCAGCAAATTCCACTGATTCACCACCTCCTGGAGAAGGAAATTCCTCCTTATGTCTATTCTGAAGGGATGTCCTTGTACTCTGAGGCTGTGCCCTCTAGTCCTAGACTCTCCCACTAAGAGAAACATCCTCTCCACATCCAGTCTATCCAGGCCTTTCAATAACTGATAGATTTCATTGAGATACAGTATCTCCCCCTCATTTTAATTTAAAGTGGAGGTCGGTCGGTTCTTGATCAGTAAGGGTGTCAAAAGTTATGGGGAGAATGGGGCTGAGAGAGGTAACAAATCAGCCACAATGGAATGGCCGTGCAGATTCAATGGGCCAAATGGCCTATTTCTTCTTCCTGAGTCTTATGGAACAGTGGCCACCCAACTCCAGCCTTTCAGATTCTATCCTGATCCTAGACCTGTGGTTAGCACAATGCTTTGCAGGTTCAATTCTCGCCACTGCCTGTAAGGAGTTTGTACGTTCTCCCCGTGACCTCGTGGGTTTCCTCCGGGTGCTCCGGTTTCCTCCCACAGTCTGAAGACATGCTGGTTGATCCTGTAGGTTAATTGGTCATTGCATAGGCTAGGGTTAAATCTGGGGATACTGGGCGGCACAGCTTGAAGGGACGAAGGACCTATTCCAATCTGTATCTCAATAAATAATCAAACCAAAGATTAAGGTCAACTCTATTCACCATATACGTTTAAATGTATTAGGGATTTATTGTGGTGCATTGGTCAGAGCGTGACAAGAGACAATAAAACGACATTCAACAATTATAAAAGAATAAAGAATTATATAAAAATAAGGTTGGAGGTTGAAATACAGATATGGAATGAAATGTGTATAAGTACCAGCGTTTATTTACAGTGTAAACAGCGTTATAAAAAGTGGTTTAAAGTGTTAACAGTGCAGTAACTGAGGGAATAGATAGAGGGGGTTGGGGTGGATCATTAGAATGATTGATCAGATTAACTGCCTTGGGAAGAAACTTTTAAAATGGTGGTAAGTTTTTGTTTTTCCAGAAGGGAGCTTTTGGAAAAGGCTGTCTGAAGCGTTTGCATGTTCTCCCTCTGGCCATGGGGGTTTCCTCCGGATGCTCTGGTTTCCTCCCATGTCGCAAGAGACAGGCGGGCTGGTAGGATAATCTGCTGTTGTAAGTTGTCCCCATAGTGTGTGGGCGAGGGGCAGAGATGATGGGATTGGGAACGGGTAATTGGTCATTTCTGCGGTGAAAAGTTTTTGTCTGCCTGCCTGCCTTCCAGATAGATTATTCTGCAGATTAGTATATGGGATAGTACAGGAGGAAAGGAAAGAGTGGAGTTACAGAGAAAGTGTGGTGCAAGGGCCTTGACGAGAGACGGGGAGATGAAGAGTACGTCTTTAGCTTCGAGAGGTGCATTCAAGAGTCTGGTTACCACAGGCTTGAAGCTGTCCTTCAGACTGGTGGTATTTTGAACTTTGGTGGGAGTTCAGTGAAACCCCCTCTCACTACTCCCCCTCTGTGATCTTTGCTGCCCTCCAACTCTTTGCTAGCTAGCCTCCTTTCCTTCCCCCCACCTTTTTTATTTCGGTGCCTTCCCCCTTCCTTCTCAGTCCTGAAAAAAGATCTCAGCCTGAAACATCAACTGCTTATTAATTTCCACCAATGCCACCTGGCCTGCTGAGTTCCTCCAGCACTGTGTGTGTGTTGGTTTGTATCTTCTGCCCAGAAGAGACAATTTCCCACGTAGGAAAGGTCTTTGGTTATGTAGGTTCAGGCAGCAGGAGGCATAGCTGAAGTCAAGGGCGGGGAGGCTGTTTAGTGTGATGTACTGACCTCTGTTCATAGCTTTCTGCTGCAGCTTCTTGTAGTCCGAGGCTTTTCCCCAGGGCTGAAATGGCTAGCACGAGAGGACATAGTTTTAAGGTGCTTGGAAGTAGGTATAGAGGAGATGTCAGGGGTAAGGTTTTTACACAGAGAGCGGTGAGTGCGTGGAATGGGCTGCCGGCAACGGTGGTGAAGGCGGAAACGATAGGGTCTTTTAAGAGACTCCTGGCTGGCTATGTGGAGCTTAGAAAAATAGAGGGCTATGGGTAAAGCCTAGGTAGTTCTAAGGCAGGGACATGTTCGGCACAGTTTAGTGGGCCGAAAGGCCTGTATTGTGCTGTATGTTTTCTATGTTTCTAAATGCAGCCGTGTTACCCAGTGGGATAAAACTCCACACTCTTTGGGTGGAGAAGTCTCTCCTGAATTCTAAAACAAAATTAAGGATTAAATTCTTGGGGTGGGGGGGGACGGGGTGGCAGGAAAAATAAGCTCAAGTTCAAGTTAATTGTCATCTGACTGTTTTTTATATATACAACCAAATGAAACAACGTTCTTCTGGACCAAGGTGCACACACAGTACATGAAGCAAAATATTACCACAAATAAGCTAATAAGATATTATTCAAAATTTAGAGATACAGTGAAGAATAGGCCTTTCTAGCTCTTTGAGCCACACAGCCCAGCAACCCCCCTCAAACCCAATTTAACTCTGACGGTCTAACCTAGCATAGGACAATCGACAATGACTATTTAACCCACTGGGTACGCTTTAGGGCAATGGGAGGATGCCCAGGCGTTCCACGGGGAGAACTGTACGGAGGCTCCTCACAGCGGGCGCAAGGATTGAACTCTGAACACCGACCTCCGACCCCCCCCCCCCCCGTGCTGTAATAGCGTTGCGCTGATCGCGACACATGTGAAGAGCGCAGTACAGGTAAACCATAAGGAGTCTGTTGTCCTTGTGCCGAGACCTCAGTGGTGACAGGGTATTCATTAGTCTCACAGCCTGGGGGAAGAAGCTGTTACCCAGTCTGGCGGGCCTGATAACAGGCTTATTTCATTCTCACAAAATAGAGATGGGTTAGATCAATTCTTGCAAATGGAATCCACAATACATTGTGAGCCTTTTAAAGAATATACCCTTAGTGTGCTGACAGAAAGAGTGCATGAAATTAATATTTATGAAACATCAATGTCTTTAAGCAAAAGGAAAAGACAAATTAAATATTCTAATGTATTTAGCTGTGAAGAGGTTCGAGGCAGGTCTCAAGGGCATTTGAATAGGAGTCGGTATAATATTCTGACCTTGCATAAATCACTGGTGGAGATCTGTGTGCAAATTGGGACTCCACCTTCAAAAGGACACTGCTACGTTGAAACAGGAGGGGAGGAAAACAATTAAGATTTGCATTTTTCTATGACACCTTTCATAATGTCAGGATGTCTCCAAGTGATTTACAATCATGAAGAACTTTCGGAGTGTGGACTCTATCGTAATGTGGGAAACACCATGAGACCATAAGACATAGGAGCAGAATTAGGTCGTTCTGCTTTAAGTTTACCCAATGACTTGGCCTCCACATCCATCTGTGACAATGAATTTCGCAAATTCACCACCCTCTGGCTAAAGAAATTCCTCTGCATCTCAGTTCTAGAGGAACATCCTTCTGTCCCGAGGCCGTGCCCGCCGGTCCTATGCTCGTCCACTATTGGAAATTTCCTTTCCAGATCCACTCTGTCTAAACTTTTCAATATTTGATAGTTCCAATTAGATCCCCCCCCCTTGCTGTTCAATGCCAGCACATTCCTTTCTTAGATAAGGGGCCTGACTATGGTAGCGTAGCGGTCGGGAGCAGTGGAGCTCAGAGTGAATCCCAGCATCCTCTGTAAGGAGCTTATACGTCCTCCCTGTGAACGAGTGGGTTCCCTCCGGGTGCACGGGTTTCCTGCCACAGTCCGGAAACATACCAGTTAGTAGGTTAATTGGTCATTGTAAATTGTCCTCTGATTAGGGTGAAATAGGTGGGTTGCTGGGTGTTGTGGCTTGTTGGGTTGGAAGGCCCTGTATCTCTAACAAATAAAATTAAACTGCACACAACTTCCCAGTCCGTCACAGGCAAAGACTCCCCCTCCCTCACTCTACAAGGAGCAATGCAACGAGGAAGCAGCTCCATCATCAAGGGCCCCCACCATCCAGGCCATGCTCATTTCTCGCTGCTACTATCAGCAAGGAGGTACTGGAGCCTCAGGGCCCCCACCACCAGGTTCAGGGACAGTAATTACCCCACAACCATCAGGATCTTCAACCAGTGTGGATAACTTCACTCACCTCAGCACTGAACTGATTCCACAACAAAGAACCTGAAGGGTGGAGTTGATTGGAACTGGGAGAACAATAATTAGGATTAACACAAGATTAGTGCACAGGGGTGGTTAATGGTCAGTACAGAGTTAATGGGCCAAAGAGACTGCTTCTGTGATCTTAAACAGGGAGTCACTGCTTGCACAGACAGTTTTGATGTTTCCCACAGCGTCCCACTAATTGAGTGGGATGGAAGGCTCATCTCCAGAAAAAAGAGGTTTTATACGACAGGGCATTCCACTGAACGGCATTATCTGATGAACTGCAGTGGAAAATGGGGAGAGAAGAGGCCGAGTCATCACACAGGTCATAGTCATAGAGTCAAAGAACCCTACAGCGCAGAAACTGGCCCTTCAGCCCATCTAGTCCATGCTAAATCTGCCATACCATCGACCCCGCACAGGACCATGGCCCTCCATACGCCTCCCACCCATGTACCTGTCTAAGTTTCCCTTAAATATTGAAACTGAAGCCCCATCAACTGGCAGCTCTTGCAGACTTGCACCACCCTCTGAGTGAAAAAAGTTCCCTTCCGGTTCCTCGGAAATATCTCACCTTTCACCCTTAACCCGTGACCTCTATCTCTAGTCTCACCCAATCTCAGTAGAAAATGCCTGCTTGCATTTACCCTATTGATACCCCTCATAACCATCAAATCTCCTGTACTCTATCATGCTCCAATCCTCCAGGGAGAACAGTCCTAACCTACTCAGGTCCATGGCAACATCTTTGTAAGTTTTCCCCGCACTGTTTCAATCTTACTGATATCACAGACCTTTGCAATCTCCTGTGGAATCGCTGGTGGTTTCAGTTGAACTGTTGCTACTTTGTGGATTAAGATGAATATTTATCATTCCGACCAGGAGCTCCAAGATTGTCAGTCTAGTGCTGAACCAGTAGGGCTTGGTTGGCATCGCATACCCCCTGAGGGGGGGGATGAGGTGAGCCTTGCTCTTTGCTGGAACTGTATAACATTCCTTATCTTTAGGCCCACGTTAATCTCAGCACACAGAGCAGATTCAAACATTCACAAACACATACATTTCAGCCCTCCGGCTGGGCAATACCTCTGTCACAACAAAGATCACAGTGTCCTCTCTTTGTGTTTTTAATTTGAAAAATAAGGCCCCACTACCTAGGACATCTTCAATAAGCAATGCGTCAGGAAGACCACATCAATTATTAAGACCCTCACCACCCAGGACTTGCCCTCTTCTCTTTTCTATCACTGGGGACGAGGTACAGGAGCCTGAAGACACACATTCAATGTTTTAGGAATAACTCCTTCCCCACTGCCATCAGATTTCTGAATGGACAAAGAACCCATGAACGCACCTCATTATGGCTCACTTGCATAATTAGTTTTTTTTCTGTAACTTAGAGCCATTTCTATGTCTTGCATAACAACACGTTTTACGACATATGTCAGTGATAATAAACCTGATTCTGTTTGATTCACAAGTGAGATTCCAGAGGAATGTCACAGCATTAATTACACGCTCGCTCAACATTACAGGAACAGCTTCATTAGACTAGATTAGAGTAGATTCAATTTTATCGTCATTTTGCCGTGCACATATACAAAGCCAAATGAAATGCAGTTAGCATCTAACCAGAAATGCAAAGAATAGTGTTATTTACAAAATAACTGTGAGTACAAAGCAACACAAATATAAAAGTACTGAGACAGTACAATATGGGTGCAATACTGCTTAGCGCTGTGATGTGAGGTTCGGCAGGGTCACAGCCTAGGGAAGAAGCTCTTTCTGTGCCTGCTGGTGTGGGAGCGGAGGCTCCTGTCGCGCCTACCGGATGGGAGGAGAGTAAAAAGTCCATGGTTAGGGTGAGATGCATCCTTGATAATGCTTTTCGCCCTGCCCAGGCAGCGTTTATGGTAGATGTTCTCAATGATGGGCAATTGGGTGCCGATAATCCACTGGGCAGTTTTCACCACCTACTGGAGTGCTTTGCGGTCCGATACAGGTCAACTGCCATACCACACTGAGATCCCCTCTGCCATCAGATTTCTCAACAGATCATGAATACTACTCACTTTTTGCTCTCTTTTTGCACCACTTACTTTTTTAAAATATTTATTAGTGTAATTTATAGTGATTTTTATGTATTGCACTGTACTGCAGCCGCGAAACAACACATTTCACGCCACCTTAAATGTTTCTTTCCCCAGGGCAGTTAATCTGATCAACCATTCTGATTAGCCCCACCCCCCTCTATCACCTCAATCGCTACACTGTAAACACTTGCAAACATTTTTTATAATGTTATTTACGTTGGAAATACGTGCTGCTATTTATGTATTTATGCACATTTTATTCCATATCCATACTCTTAAGTTTATTTTTTATATAATAATTCTTTACTCTTTATAATTATTGAATGTTTTTGTGTCTGTCACGCCCTGACTAACACACCACAGCAAATTCCTAATACATGTAAATGTATGTGGCGAATTCAGTTGATCCTTGACCTATCAATGATAACAAAACTGATTCTCACTATGAAGTGCAGATAAAGACACTGAATAAGCAAGAAAACACTCAGATGTTTCTTTCCTCTGTTCCTGTGACTTTTTTTTTTCATCAATGGTGGAGAAAAAATCATTCTGACTTCAGCCAATTTTCCATCAGTCCTGAAGCAAATGAAGTACCACGACATAGTGCTTTGATGTTTATCAATAACCCATGGGAGCGGAATATGGATCAAGAGTAAAACCAAAATCTATCATTTGTTTGACATTTTACATGAGAGAGCTACCATCACTTTAGATTGGCTTGAGGCTGTATATCAAAACTGATTCCTCACACAGCAATCGTTTATGAATCAGAACTTGAAAATACTCAAGGCTCCTCTGACAAGGAGCAATTAAACTCAGACTTGCTAACCAGTGCACAATAGTGAGAAATGTCGATTGGAAAATAACAAGCTTGAACTCCCATTGTTCTTTTAAAAAAATACTCTCCTCCTCCCCTCTTCTTCTATTCCCCAGTCTGGCCTCTAACCCCTTCTCCACCTGCCCCTGAGTCCCCTCCTTCCTCCCATTCTCCGACAATCCACTCTCCTCTCCTATCAGATTCCTTCCCCTCCACTTTACCTTTCCCAATCACCTGGATTCACCTGTCACCCTCTAGCTATCCTCCTTCCCCTCCCCCTTCCCACCTTTTTATTCTGGAATCTTCCCCCTTCCATTTCAGTCCTGAAGAAGGGTCCCGGCGTGAAACGTTGACCGTTTATTCCCCTCCACAGATGCTGCCTGACCTGCTGAGTTCCTCCAGCATTTCGCGTGTGTTGCTCTGGATTTCCAGCATCTGCAGATTTTCTCATCTTTACGTTGTTCTTAGATCCATTTACAAGATGTGCCCATTGCTATTTTATTCAGCCCTTCTGCCCCCTCAGCCCCCACAAAATCCAATTAACCCTAACCTAAACACAGGACAACTTACCCAATTAACCTACTCTCTATGCCTTTGGACTGTGGGAGGAAATCGGAGGGCCTGGGGGAAAATGTCATGGGGAGGTCATACAGAGATGCATTACAGAACGGCACTGGAGTTGAACTCTGAACTCTGGAGCGCCCCAGGCTGTAATGGTGTTAAACTGCTACGCTACAGTGGTGCCCATATGTGGTAAACTATGTATGCCTGTCTGGACACGCCCCCCCTCCCCCCGCTGACTGCTCCTGTGGCTCCTCCCACTGACCCCTGTATAAAGGCGATTGGGGCGCTGCTCCTCCCTCAGTCTCCGAGATGTCGTGCTCCCTTTTTCGCTGTTAATAAAAGCCTATCGTTCACTTCCAGTCTCCTAGAGTTATTGATGGTGCATCACCATATTTATTGCTGGTCCCTCATTCCCCTTGAAAAGGTGGTAGGGAGTTACCTGCTGGAGCAGGGGCTTCCAACCTGGGGTCCACCGATCCCTTGGTTAACGGTAGAGGTCCAAGGCATGAAAAAGTTTGGGAACCCTGTGCTAGAACAAAGTTCAGGTTCAAGTTCATGCTGCTTTCCTGTGACAACACTCCATGTAGATGTGCTCAGTGGTGGGGAGGGCTTTACCCGTGTTGAATTGGGCTGTATCCACTACTTGTTGTAGGATTTTCCGTTCAAGGGCATTGGTGCTTCTCTACCAGGCTGTAATACATATACTCTCCACCACACATCTATAGAAGCTTGCCGAAGTTTTAGATGTCATGCTGAACCTTCACAAACTTCTAATAAAGTAGAAGCGCTGTTGTGCGTTCTTTGTAATGTTCTTGTGTGCTGGGCCCAGGACGGATCCTCTGAAACAATAACACCAAGGAATTTAATGTTGCTGGCCCTCCCCAGCTCTGATACCCCAATGAGGACTGGCTCATGGACCTCAGGTTTCATCCTTCTGAAGTCAATAATCAGCTCCTTGGTCTTGCTGACATCGAGTGAATTGGTCTTTGCAGAGGACTTGGGTGATATCAGATTGGGTGTACGTATATAGATCATAGAACAGAACAGCACAGGATCAATTCAGATTCATGTATATCGAAACAGACAGTGAAATCCACCTAAACCATACAGTGAAAAGCCCTTCAGCCCACAATCTCTGTTGAACATGATGCAAAATAAAGTGTATTCCACCTACCTCTACATGATCCATACACCCCTGGCTGCTCCCCCCTTCCTTTCCAATCTTGTTGAAGGGTCTCGACTCTTTATTCCTCTCTATAGATGTGGCCAGCCCTGCTGAGTTCCTCCAGCATTTTGTGTGTGTGTGTTAACCATATCCACCCATCCCTGCATATTCATGTGCCTGTCTAAAACACCACAATCATGCAGTATCTACTTCCTGTACCAGGCTTCCACCCACTCTCTGTGCACCTGCCTGTCTCCTTTCAACTTTCTCCCTCTCACCTTAAGCATATGGCCTCAAGTAGTTGACATTTCAACCCTGGGAAAAAAGATTCCAACATGGTTCTGTCCAAATCATACCATAAGACAAAAGGAGAACAAAAAGTGATATGCAGTACTGTGCAAAAGTCTTTAGGCACATGTATATAGCTAGGGTGCCTAAGACTTTGCACAGTACCGTATTTATCAACATGGTGTGGAGAGCAAGACTGTAAATCTGGTGGGAGCAAAGGATGTTGGGAGTGGCGAGGGTGGAGTATCATGGGAGGGGTGTGGGACAGGTGGCAGAGGAGGAGTACCGGGGTGGGGGCGGAGGTAGCTAGGGTGCAGACACACCCAGCCCTGAGGCACCAGGCAAGGTCACTTGATTCCAAAAAATTGGATCATTGATCATTACAGAATGTCTCTCTGGTGCTCCCTGCTCTCTCCCCTCTCCCTTCCCCTTTTCCCAACTGTGGTTCCCCTCTCCCTGTCCCCTTCCTGCTCTCAGTCCACAATAGAGAATCATATCACAATCAGGTTTATCATCACTCACAGACGTCATAAAATTTGTTTTTTTTTGCGGCAGCAGTGCAGAGCGATACACAAAATTACTACAGTGCAGTGCAAAAGTCTTAGGCACTCTAGCTATATATATCTCTGCCTAAGATTTTTGCACAATACTTGAGTGTTCATGGGTTCATTGTCTATTCAGAAATCTGATGGCGGAGGGGAAGAAGCTGCTTCTAAAGTGTTGAGTGTGTGTCTTCACCTCTCTTGGATGGTAGCAATGAGAAGAGGGCATGTCCTGGGCGGTGGGGTGCAAAAAGATGGATCCTGCATTCTGAAGATGTTCTCAATGCTGGGGAGACCAGTGCCCATGATGATGCTGATTGAGTTTACAACTTTCTATAGCTTTTCCCGATCCTGTGTCTCCATACCAGGCGATAACGCAACCATTCAGAATGCTCTCCACTGCATCGACATCAGCAGAAGTTTGCAAGAGTCTTTGCTGACGTCCCAAAGATCTCAGGCTCCTGATGAAATGCAGCCACTGTTGTGCTGGCTTCACAATTGGACCCAGGATAGGCCTGCAGAGATGCTCACCCTTTCAGCAGCACAGTGCAACTGTGATGGGGCATAGGGTCATAGCAACGTACAGCAGGGTATGAGGCCATTCAGCCCACAAATCCATACCAACCATCATCAACCACCCATTTTTACACAACTCTGCTCTGACCCTTTTTTATTCTCTCCCTATTACCAGCAGCTGCCACCGCCCCCCCCCCCTCCAGATTCTACCCCTCACCTACATGCTGGGGACAATAACTCCATCCAACTTGCACATTTCTGCAATCTGGGAGGGAACTAGAACACCAGGGGGGGAACCAATGCAGTTACAGGGAGAGCTTGCAAACTCCACACAGACAGCGCCCGAGGTCAGGATTAAACCCAGGTCATCGGAGCTATAAAGGGAGTGGTTCTGATGTTTGTGTCTCTCTGTTGAGTTGAGGTGAGTTTAATGTGAATGCAGATGCTGGAATCCGAGTGAGAAACAAACAGCTGAGGGAACCCAGCATCTCTGGGGAGAGAAAGGGCAGTCAACATTTCGGTTCCAAGCCCCTGCAAAGGGATTCAGCACTGATGTTAAAGCGTCGTACTGGGTTCAGGTCTCTCGAGTTACCTTGAAGTCACACGAGGCAAGGTCTCAACCGAAACGTTGAAAATCCTTCCCCCCACCCCTCCCTACGGATGCTGCTTGACCCGGGTGGCAGGGTAGCATAACACTTTGCAACACCAGCTTTTGGAAGATCGAGGTCGATTTCCCCACGGTCTGTGAAGAGTTTGTACGCTCTCACCATGACCATGTGATTTCCTCCCAGTGCTCCAGTTTCCTCATGCAGTCCAAAGATATAAGGGTGAGGGTGAGTAAATTGTGGGTATGTTATAAGACATAGGAGCAGAATTAGGCCATTTGGTCCATCATTTAATCATAGCTGATCCTTTTGTTCCCCTCCTCAACTCCATTTCCCGGCCTTCTCCCCGTGACCTTTAATGCCATGTCCAATCAAGAACCTATCAATCTCTACCTTAACTACACCCAATGACCTGGCCTCCACAGCTGCCTGTGGTAACAAATACCACAAATTCACCACCCTCTGGTGAAAGATATTTCTCCACATCTCTGTTTCGAATGGACGCCCCTCTATCCTGAGGCTGTGCCCTCTTGACCTAGACTCTCCCACCATGGGAAACATCCTTTCCACATCTACTCTGTCTAGGCCTTTCAATATTTGAAGGGTTTCAATGAGATCCCCCCCCCCCACCTCATCCTTCTAAATTCCAGTGAGTACAGACCCAGAGCCATCAAACGTTCCTCGTATGATAACCCTTTCATTCCTGGAATCATCCTTGTGAACCTCCTCTGAATCCTTCCCAATGCCAGCACATCTCTTCTTAGATGAGGAGCCAAAAACTGTTCACAACACTCAAGGTGAGTCCTCACCAGTGTCTTATAAAGCCTCAGCATCACATCCCTGCTCTGGTATTCTAGACCTCTTAAAATGAATGCTAACATGGCATTTGCCTTCTTCACCACCGACTCAACCTGCAAGTTAACCTTCAGTGTGTTCTGCACAAGGACTCCCAAGTCCCTCTGCACCTCAGATCCCTGCATTTTCTCCCCATTCAGAAAGCAGTCCGCACATTTATTTCTACTGCCAAATAAATGTGTGGGCACAACAATGTTATGTTGGCACTGGAAGCACGGCGACACTTGCAGTCTGCCCTCAGCACATCCTTGGACTGCGCTGGTCGTTGACACAAGGTGACACACTCCACTGTAACATGTAATAAGAGAAAGCCTGCTGATGCCGGAAATCCAAAGCGCACACTCACAAAATGCTGGAGGAACTCAGCGGGTCAGGCAGCAGTCGATGTTTCAGGCCGAGACCCTTCATCAGGACTGAGAAGGAAGGGGGCGGGGGGGGGGGGGCAGTTGCTGAGAATCATTTCACCGTACGTTTCCACACACACACACACAGCAAATAAAGCTAATCTTTTATCTTCCTCCGTCGCGTGCTGAACAGAGGCCAGCCGAACTTTCTGAGCTCGGGTTTAGCTTGGATTGGCCTGGGTACGTGATGGGATAAGCCCGATGTGTCTGGGCGAGGCTGGGCTGCACTGTACTGGAGCAGGAAGCTATCCTCTTCAGGACAGGCAGTAAATTAAAAATGCCTGTCAGTACTTTATATTTAGCCTAAAGCCAACATAAAGGAATAGCAGTTTTCTCATACAAAATGTCAAACAAATAATAGATGTTAGTTTTATTCTTGATCCATAGTTGGCTCCCATGGGTTATTGATAATCTGCAGAGTTCAGTGGTAATGCACCATCTGAGAGAAATTTGGCTTAGACTGGGAGAATGATTTCTTCTTCACAAAATACCACCACTTCGAACAAAGTAATAGATAACAGGGGAAGAAAAAAAAACTCTGTGTTTCCATATGTTCACAGAGTCCTTCTGTAAAATTCAATTTATAATTAAAAATGCATTAAGATAAGTCACATTGATCTGTGCCAAATTAAAGCATTTCTCAGTTCATTCATTTCACCAGAGCACATCAGTAAGGGTTTGAAACTGAGGTTGACTGGGGTGCATCGTACAACTTCTGTAAACATTATTTTAGTTTACAACAAATTTTGCTTTAGTTCCTAAATACGAGAGATTCTGCAGATGATGGAAATCCAGGGCAACGCACACAAAATGCTGGAGGAACTCAGCAGGTCAGACAGCATCTATGGAGAGGGATAAACAGTCGACATTTTGGGCCGAGACACTTCATCAGGACCCGACATTCAGGAATCTGTTTATTCGTCTCCAAGAATAGACCATAAGACATGGGAGCAGAATTAGGCCATCTGGCCCATCGAGTCTGCTCCGCCACTCAATCATGGCTGATCCTTTTTCTCTCTCCTCCTCAATCCCAGTTCCTGGCCTTCTCCCCGTAACCTTTGATGCCGTGTCCAATCAAGAACCTGTCAATCTCTGCCTTAAATACACCCAATGACCCGGCCTCCACAGCTGCACGAGGCAACAAATTCCACAAATTCACCAGGTAGATGCTGCCTGACCTCCGAGTTGTTTCTGCATTTGGTGTGTGTCACTTTAGGACACAGTATGTGCTGACAGCTACTTTGAACCTTTGACTGTGATAAGCAGCTCTTTCCAGGGACAACGAGAATGAAACGGAACAATGTTCAGGAATGCAAAACATCCAACCATTACAACAGACCGCAAATATACAATCAGAATCAGGATCAGATTTAACATCACTGGCACATGTCGTGAAATTTGTTAACTTTGTACAATTCTACCGATGTCACCAAAAATGAATGGGTGGCAAAGTTGACATACAAGTCTGCCCTTGTCTGATTCTGACCCAACTCCAATAATTCAGAAACAGACCCTTCAGCCCATCTAGTCCATGCTAAATTGTTACTGTGCCTATTCCCATTAACCTGCACCTGCACCATAGCCCTCTATTCCCTTCCCATACAAGTACTGCAGCTATCCAAACCTCTTTTAAGAGGTGCAATTGAACCCACATCCACCACTCCGCTGGCAGCTCGTTCCACATTCTCACCACAATCCAAGTGAAGAAGTCCTCCTTGGGTTTCCTTTAAATATTTCACCTTTCACCCTTAAATTATGACCTCCAGATCCAGTCTCACTCAACCTGTCATCATCATCATTATGTGCTGTATCATAAGACATGGTCAATCATGATCTTTCCATGACCATGACTGTTCTTGGCAAATTTTTCTACCAAAGTGGTTTGCCATCGCCTTCTTCTGGGCAGAGTCTTTACAAGGCGGGTGACCCCAGCCGTTCCCAATACTCTTCAGAGATCATCTGCCTGGCGTTAGTGGTCTCATAACCAGGACTTGTGATCTGCACCAGTTGCTCACAAGGCACAGTGAGAAAAAAAACTTTGTTTTGTATGTCTTCCATAGTGATCACTTCATCACATCAGTTCATTGGAGTGGTGCAAGGGAAAACAGCAACAGAGTGCGGAATAAAGGGTTACGGTTGGAGAGAAAGTGCAGTGCAGACAGACAGTGAGGTACAAGGTCATAATGAGATAGACTGTGAGGCCAAGAGCCCATCTTACCGGACTGTTCAATGTCTTACAACAGGATAGAAGCTGTAAGCACAAGAGATTCTGCATCTCCTGAACAAAGCATACAAAGTGCCGGCGGAACTCAGCGAGCCAGGCAGCATCTACGTAGGGGAATAAACGGTTAACATTTTGGGCTGAGACCCTTCACCAGGAAAGGGAAAGGGAAGAAGCCAGAACACGAAGATGGGGATGGGGGTCGAGCAAAAGTGGGCAGGTGACCAGGTGAGGAGGAAGGTAGGTGGGTGGGGGAGGGGAGATGAAGTAAGAAGCTGGGAGGTAATGGGTGGGGAAGGTTGGAGCAGAAGGAATCTGATGGAGGAGAGCGGATAGTAGGAGAAGGGGAAGGAGGAGGGGAACCAGAGGGAGGTGACGAGGAAAAGACAAGGGGTGAGAGGGGAGCCAGAATGGGGAACTGAAAAACAGAGAAGAGTGAGGAGGTAACATTTTTATCAGAAATGAGAGAAATCGATGTTCATGCCATCAGGTTGGAGGCTGCCCAGATGGAATACAAGGTGTTGCTCCTCCAACTGGAGAGTGACCTCATTGTGGCCGTAGAGAAGACCATGGGCCAACATGTCAGAATGGGAATGGGAAGTAGAATTAAAATAGGTGGACACCGAGAGATCCCGTCTGGCATGATAGGCAGGTGTTCGACAAAGCTGTCCCACTGACACAGAGGAGGCCACACCGGGAACACCGGTTACAGTAATTGACACTGACAGACCTGCAGGGGAAGTGTTGCCTCATCCCGGAAGGGCAGTTTGGGGCAACGCTCCCTCTAATTTTTTTTAACAGCTGCGCAGACCAACCGTTGCTCTGAGGGGGAAATCTTTCAACGGCCTGAAAGGTGTGCAGCAGCTTTAAATGTTAAGGAAATTTGAGGAGCGCGGCGACCAAGGTTATGTGCGTGGGAGCGTTTAAGTCACTGCATGGCCGTGCAGCTTAGAGGGAACAGTGATTTAGGGCCCTGAATGGTGGTGAGGGAGGAGGCGTGGGGGGTGGGGGGGGGGCAGGTGCAGCACCTGTCCCGCTTGCAGGGGCAAGTGTAAGGAGAGGTCAGTTGGGGGGGGGGGGGGATGAGTGGACGAGGGAGACCACACCATTATGGGACCTATCTTTAACTCAATTTACCATATCATCCAAAAGACAACATTATGTTCACCTGAATTCATGTATTGGTCGCAACAGGACTTGAAGCCACCTCTGGGTTCAGGGTGTAACCACCAAACCCAACTGGTACCTGTCTCACATCTGGAACCTTCCTGTAGCACCCTCCGCCACTGACCAGGCTCACCCCCCCACAAGCTGCATTTCCAAACCCCTCAGGAGATAGAGAACTGGGTCAGACTCTGTGCTATACTGAGTTAGTGAAGTTCAGACCATGGAGACAAGAGAAGGCCATTCAGCCCCATAGGCCTGTTCTACCAAGGAATTACACCCAGTGCTCACTTTTTTTAGGTGTCTCCTGTACCTAATAAAGTGACCATGGAGTGTAAATTTATGGCCTTCTGCTGCTGTAGTCCATCCACTTCAAGCTTCAGTGTGTTGCACGTTCAGAAATGATCTGTTGTAACACGTGGTTATTTGAGTTACTGTCATCGTGAACCAGCTTGGTCATTTTGTTCTGACCTCTCTCATTAACGAGGCACTTTCCATCACAAAACTGCCACTCACTGGATTTTTTTTTTGCACCATGCTCTGCAAAATCTAAGAGACTTGTGCATGAAAATCACTGGAGACCAGGGGTTTCTGAGATACTCAGATCACCCCATCTAGCACCAACAATCAAAGTCACTTAAATCACATTTCTTCGCCATTCTGATGTTTGGTCTGAACAACAACTGAACCTCTTGACCCTGTCTGCATGCTTTCATGGAATGAGTAGCTGCCACATGATTGGCTGATTAGATATTTGGATTAACCAGCAGGTGTACAGGTGTACCTAATAGAGTGGCCACCGGGTGAAGATTACGGTTACGTGACCCATCGCCCAATTAAAACACACTCATCTCCACCTTCTTTTAACTCATGGCCTCAAGCATTTGATTTTCAGAGGAAAGCTAATCAGTCTTAAATTAAAAATCTGTCCAGTAACAGAGCCGATGACGTGCCTTACTCTCAAGTTGGATTGTCCCACGATGTATCTATTCGCTCGAGCAGCATTTTCCAGTGCTTTAATTTAAGCAAAGTTTCGTATTATTTCACACACTGATATACTGACAGTTCCACTGCCTAGTGGATGCTCAAAACACTCCATAACCTTTTACATTAGAACCAAGATCTTGTCTCATCTTTGCCTCAGTGGTAGCTCTGTGTGAATCAGAAGGTCATACACACAAGCTTCCCTCCAGGGATCTGAATGTATAATATAGGCTGTCACTTCTCAACAGTACTGAAGGACCATTGCACAGTCAGAGGCACGGCCTTAGAAGGTATTAAACTGAAGCTCCATCTGCCTTCTGTGGTAGATATTAAAGATCCCATGACACTACTTGAAAGGAGAATGAAATGATTATTTCTCTGGATCCAATGCAGCATTAAAAACACAATAAACATAAAGAACACAATACATATAAATATAAAAGCAATATGAATATATAAACATAATGTACGTGTAACTGTTTGAATGTGGCTGTACACACTCAGTTGTGCGTTATCTGCCGCGTCGTACGATGTAGGTGACCGTGGTCTCATGACCATGATTGTTCTTGGCAAATTTTTCTACGGAACTAGTTTGCCTTCGCCTTCTTCTGGGCAGTGTCTTTGCAAGACGGGTGACCCCAGCCATTATCAATACTCTTCAGAGATTGTCTGCCTGGCGTCAGTGGTCACATAACCAGGACTTGTGATATGCACCAGCTGCTCCCATGGCTTCACATGATCCTGATCCGGTGGGATGGGCGGTGGTGGGGGGCTAGGTAGGTGCTACACCTTGCCCAAGGGTGACCTGCAGGCTAGCGGAGGGAAGGAGCGCCTTACACCTCCTTTGGTAGAGATGTATCTCTGCCCCGCCACCCAAAGTAACTGCCGATGCTGGAAATCTTAAATTAAAAAAGTAACAGAAAATGGTGGAAACACTCAGCCAATCAGGCTGCCTCTGTGGGAAGAGAAACGGAGTTAACACTTTGTGTTGAATAGCACTTTGTCAGAACGGGGAAGTAGATAAAGGAAGTTTGTGAAGTGGTCCTGCGTAGGACATTGGTGAGACCACAGTTCGAGTGTGGTGGGCTGTGTTCGTTGCCATGGCGTTGAAAGGATTGGTTAAGCTGGAGGGGGGACAGAAAAGTTTCACAGGCATTTTGCCGGGACTGGAGGGCTTGAGTTGCAAATAGAAACGGGCTAGGCTGGGACTTGTCCCTGGAGCGAAGGAGGCCGAGGGGTGACTTTCTACAACAGGGGTTCCTAACCTTTTATAAGCTATGGACCAATACCATTAAGCGAGGGGACTGTGGAGCCCAAGTTGAGAACCCCTGTTCTAGAGGTTTATAAAATTATGGGGGGGTGTAGATTAGGTGGATAGTCATGGTCTTTTTCCCAGGGGAGGGGACTAAGGAGAGACAGGGAAAGCCAAAAGGGGCTTACCTCACACAGAGGTTGGTAGGTATATGGAACAAGCTGTCAAAGAGCAGAAGGCACTGGCACAATAAGAATGCTTTTGCACTTGTTCACGGAATGGACAGAATGAGAGAGCTCCGGGCCAAACGGAGTAGCTCAGGGGGGCAGCTCGGTCAGCACGGACAGATTGGGCTGAAGGGCCTGTGACTCTGGGGATGGGAAGGAAGAGCTTCTCTGACAGAGTAAAGCTGGGGTGACCGTGGCTGTAAAGAAGGTTATCTGGTGAATGAGTGAATGGGAGCAGGTAGAAAGGGAGAACGAAGGTTAAAGAGCAAAATAATGTAGAGGGGGCAAAATACGGAGCTGGAAGCAATGCCCGGCAGGTCAAGTGGGGCATGTCCTGCAGCCCCTGATGTTCTACTGCTCACCTGGGTACGTGACGGAAAGAACAAACTAACAGCAGAAAGTGTTGGGAAAAATCGCAGCTAGTCAGGCAGCGCCTGTAGAAGGAAAAAGGGTCAGAGACCCTTTGTCAGCAATGAGAAAGAGAATGAAGTACAAGTTAGTTTTCAGTAGGAGAGAAAGCAGAGGAGTGATGTGCAGAACAAAGGGAACCTCTCTGATGGAGGTGAGATGGGGTGGGAACCGATGCTGCGTTTAAGATGGATCTACTGATGTTTGCAAGGGAAAACTCTGTCAGTTCAAAGAGATCCTTTGTTGGCAAGAAATGATAAATTGAGGTCAAAGGGCTTAAAGTAATTCAGGTTAGCTCGAATCACATACAATATCCAAAATATCAGTTAGAAAAATTGAAAAACCATACCTATCACGGCACAAGGAATGATCAAGGCTTCAAGAGATGGGTGCAGTGATGACAGCTCTCTAAAGATCTTAAGCTTTCCTTCACAGTTCAGCGAGAGAGGTGAGAACAAAGAATCCACCATTGTTACATCTCTACCCAGAGTTATATTGTTTTTCTTTCTGTAGAAACGGTTGCTAAGACAATAAATATGTCACATTTTAGTCAAATTTAATAAAGATTATTTGCAAACCAAGGAATTAATCTCAGCAAAGAGTATTACACCAGCTAATTGTCGTGATAATCCAGGAAGTATTTATCTCTTAACATTATTAAAACTGATTGTCCTGCCATTACATTGATCTTGTTTCTGGGATCTTGCTGACCTCAGATTGGCTTGCCACTTCTGGTTGAAGGAGTGGAAACATTGGGAATTATGTGGGCATTATCGTATCAGAGATTCTGTCCTGGGACCACTGTTTTAAAGGAACAATGGCAGTGCCCCTACTTTCTTGAGCCCAACATGAAACATTAGAAGAACTCAGCAGGTCAGGCAGCATCTACGGAGATGAGGAAACAGTCAAAGTTTAGAGCCAAGACCCTTCATCAGGACTGGAAAGGAAGCGGGCCGCTACTTGCTTAGAGGTTTGCGCAGATTTGACACATCACCTAAAACGTTGACAGACCTCTATAGATATCCAAGGGAGAGCATCCTGACTGGTTACATCATGGCCTGGTATGGAAGCACTAATTCCCAAAGTCATAACAGCCTACAATAAGTAGTGGACGCAGCCCAGTGCATCACAGGAAAAGCATTGAGAATATCCGCAGGGAGCGCTGCCACAAGAAAGCATTATCATTATCAAGGACCCCACCCTCTAGGTCGTGCCCTCTTCTCTCTCTTCTCGCTGCTGCCATCACGGAGGAGGTACAGGGCCTTCGGCCCCACAGCAGCCGGTTCAGGAGCAGTTATTACCCTTCCCGAAGCAGAGTGAATATTTTATTTTATTTGGAGATACAGCGTGGAATAGGCCCTTCCAGCCCGTTGAGCAGTGCCACCAGCAAGCCATCAATTGAACCCTGGGTAAATCATGAGGCAGTCTATAATGATGAGTTAACTGACTGCGGAAGGACACAGAAGCAGCCGGAGAACCCCACACGGTCACGGGAAGAATGTACGAACTCCTTTGAGATGATGCAGGAGTTGAACTCCTAACTCCGACACACCCAGCTGTAACAGCGTCACGCTAGCCGCCACGTTGCTGTGGAGCCTCCAAGAGTAGTGTCTCTGCCACTTTCCGTTTTAGTAACTGGAAGCTTGACGTGAGTTCGGTGGACTGGTTTGATGCCGAACTTCAATGTTCAGTTAGTTTTCATCTTTGTTGTTCTGCATTCTCTGAATCTGCTTACCAAATCCATGAATACTCCAAGAGTTATATTTAGCTTATCATGCAGCATATGTTATGCTTTCTCATCCCATCAGTAATAATTAAAGCCAACTATATGGAACAATTTCCCAGAAGTTGAAAGTCAAATGGTTCCTTGAACTTGCCATGATATACCGCAGTCAATCTACATTCAACTTCACTCACCTCAACTCTGAACTGATTCCACAACCTATGCATTTAACTTTCAAGAATCTACAACTCCTGTTCTCAGTGTTATTTATTTGTTTATTTATTATTATTACGATCTGTTTTTTTAAAATTCGCACAGATTGCCTTCTTTGCATAATGGTCGTCAGTCTTTGTCCATGGATTTTCATTGATTCTGTTGGACTTCTTTGTCCTACCGTGAAAGCGCAGGGTAATATATGGTAATGTATGTTATTGACAATAAGCTTACATTGAACTTTGATGTACTTTGTGCCAACTCTCCCAGTTTCTCCCAACGTTTGATCTCTGATCCCAGCAATCTTTCCAATTCTGGACCGGACTCAACCCTATCAGCTCCAGAAACATCCCGTTAGGTGGAGGGCATTCGTTCCTTCCTCGCTGCCCCGGTCGGTCTGCCTTATCTCCACCCTCACACCACTACTTAGAACTAAGAAGGGGTTAAATTTACGGAAAAAAAACACTCCATGTGGAATTAATAGGCTTCCACGTTTCAGAAAGGCTTATGGGTCACACTCTGTGTCACAGTCGAAATCTGAATCCTTGCAGCCAAGAAAGCAATTTAAATATTTTAATCTCTAGCCAGCATCACTGAAATATAAACCAAGAAAACAGGGTTTGCTCAGAGGCTATGCAAGTTGCAGCTTTAATAGTTTAGGAAACAGATTTAATGTAAGGAACTTTTACCGAAGCTTTCAAGGTTTTGGATAGAATTGACAAAACTGTGTCACACTAATTACTCACCCTGGATAAGGCATCAAACTAGGTGGAGAGCTTTTTTACCCAAAGTGTGAACCATATAACGGCCACTGAATATCACAGACTCTGGAGACACAGGAGACAGCAGATGCTGAGATCTGGAACAAATAGCAAACTGTTGGTCAAACAGCACTGGTGGGTGGCAGGGAGTTGGGATGAGAGGCAAATTCTGGGAAACGGAGGACTTGAAAGAGAAAGAGAATTGTGCCAGAAAGGCCCGTTACCAATGTTCCCTCTAATGTGTGCACGCACATGCAGATATTTGGCAACAGCACACACAGGAATTTCAATTGCACGCAAAAGGTTGTCACCCTCTTGTAGGGAGGTAGGGAGAGAGAGGGAGAGAAAGGGAGGTAGGGGGAGAGACAGGGGAGACAGAGAGGGAGGTAGGGAGAGAGAGGGGGGAGAGAGAGGGAGGGAGAGAAAGAGAGAGGGAGGTAGGGAGGGAGAGAGGAGGGAGTGAGGGGGAGAGAGAGGGGGGAATTGGGGAGAGAGAGAGGTAGGGAGGGAGAGGAGGTAGGGAGGGGGAGAGAGAGAGGGAGGTAGGGAGGGGGGAGGCAGGTAGGTAGGAAGGGAGGGGGAGAGAGAGGGGGAGGGAGGGAGGGAGAGAGAAAGAGAAGAAGAAGAAGAAGAAGAAGAAGAAGAAGAAGAAGAAGAAGAAGAAGAAGAAGAAGAAGAAGAAGAAGAAGAAGAAGAAGAAGAAGAAGAAGAAGAAGAAGGGAAGTAATCTGAATCTGAAATGGTACAAATGAGGGAGGTGTAATTTAGAAGTGAGGCAGAAAATATAGATGTGTTCTGCATTGGTTGCAGGAATGCCAGAAAGTTTGGAATGGATAAAAGACGTTCTGAAGGCCTCGGGCAATGTTGCTGCAAGAAACCAGGTATGCTTCTTCCAACAATGAACTCATAAACAGCTGCCGGATCTCGCTCGAAGTGACGTGGCACTTCACTGCTGTGGCTTCATGTAAGAGCAAGCTGCTATTGCTGTTGTACTGGCTCCTTTTCCCTTGTTTCCTAGGGAAAAAATAAATAAATGTT
Organism: Hemitrygon akajei; assembly: GCF_048418815.1. NCBI lineage: Eukaryota > Metazoa > Chordata > Chondrichthyes > Myliobatiformes > Dasyatidae > Hemitrygon > Hemitrygon akajei. The sequence continues at coordinate 9,794,272 of NC_133131.1, forward strand.
ATTTTTACTTTGATAATCCTTAATTAGCTCATAATGGTGATAATTAAGATACCTTCTCAAGTCATCTATCTGTTCTGGGAATCTGTTTAACAGCAGAAGACTGTTGTCTATAAGAGGTGAGTGGAGACAATACCGGAGTCGGACCTGAGCAGGGTGAAGGAAGGTTGCAGATGCTGGAATCCACAGCAGAGAAGAACAAACTGCTGGAGGATCCTAGTGGGTTGGATGGCATCCTGACACCGGTTCTTGACCATCCTCGACCTCCACAGATGCTGCCTGACACACTGACTTCCTCCAGTTGTTTGTTTTTATTTTGTTCCATTGTTATGGAAGGCAGAATGACCAAAAAAAGAGAGCAGAATTAGGCCATTCAGCCCATCGAGTCTGCTCTGCCATTCCATCGTGGCTGATTTATTATCCCCCACAGCCCCATTTTTCCCGTAACCTTCAATGCCTTTATTAATCACGAACCTATCAACCCCCGCTTTAAATATACCCAATGACTTGGCCTCCACAGCCGTCTGTGCCGATGAAATCCACAGATTCTCCACTCTCTGGGTGAATGCAGTGAATGCAAGCAGGCTTTTTCCACTGAGGCCGGGGGGAGAAAAAAACCAGAGGTCATGGGTCAAGGGTGAAGGGGGGAAAGTTTAAAGGAAACATTGGGGGGGGGGGCTTCTTCACGCAGAGAATGGTGGGAGTGTGGAATGAGCTGCCAGTTGAAGTGGTAAATGCGGGCTCACTTTTAATATTTAAGAAAAATTTGGACAGGTACATGGATGAGAGGGGTATGGAGGGATATGGGCCGTGTGCAGGTCAGTGGGACTAGGCAGAAAAATGGTTCGGCGTAGCCAAGAAGGGCCAAAAGGCCTGTTTCTGTGCTGTAATGTTCTATGGTTCTATGGTTCTCTGGCTAAAGAAATACCTCCTCATCTCTGTTCTAAAGGGATGTCCTTCTATTCTGAGTCTGTGCCCTCTAGTCCTAGACTCCCCCACTATACGAAATATTCTCTCAATATCCACTCTATCTAGAGTTCATTATTCGGTAGGTTTCAATGAGACCCCGACCAACAATTTTTCTAAACGCCAGTGAGTACAGGCCAAGGACTCAAAAGCTCCACATATGTTAACCCTTTCATCCTGAGATCATTCTCCTCCGGACCCTCTCCAATGCCAGTATATCTTTTCTTTGAAAAGGAGCCCAAAACTGCTCAATACTGCAAATCTGGCCTAACCAATAGCTTCAAAAAGATGGCGGGTGATGCGTGTACAGTCACAGCGGCCTCTCCGGGTCCGAGCAAAGTTGTAATTGTTTGTCCTTTACACCCATTTTACAATTACAAGTTACTGCTAGATATTAAGTACATTAAATCCTGCAGGTCTACCCCATCAGTGGGTTGCCTGACAGCAGTGGAGCTGGACTTATTGCGTACCCTTGATGTGCAAAGGCGGCGCGCGGTCCAACAAACAGTGCTAATGATTGCCTTGGACATTTTAATTGTGATCACAAGACCCTGCTGGACACTGGTAATGTAGGGTTCTGCAGGTCTGGTTCACTGGTTCATTGGTGAGACCTGACGGCGCGGGAGCTGCGCTGCCTCTGTCCTTGCACGGAGCCGGCCTCGTGCCTGTTGCAGCAGCCCAGCAGAGGAGACGCCGGGGGTTGTGGGAGAGAGCAGAGGCCTCTGTGGGCGTGCTGGAATCCATACTGGGTTGGGGGATTTCCCTTCCCATCAGTGCTGCCCTCCAGTGTTCACTTGGAGGAACATCAGCTGAACCAACAAATCCCAAGCACCATCAATCTGCAGGCCATACCATTCAGGGATTGGACTTTTTTTTTTGACAGCATGTATATGTACTATATGGACTGTTTGTTATGTGCTGTGTGCTGTTGGCACTGTGTTTTACACCTTGGCCCAAGAGGAATGCTGTTTTGTTTGGTTTGAACTTGACAAAGACTCGGTATCACATCCTCGGTTTTATTTTCAACAGTGGTGATGACGCCGCTGTGGTGGGACAAAACAAAGGTGGCGACGAATCAGCGACATTGAAAATCTGGCTGAGTGGTGCCATAACAGCAACCTCTCACTCAATATCAGCAAGACCGAGGAGCTGATTACTGACTTCAGGAGGAGGAACCTGGAGGTCCACGGGCCAGTCCTCATTAGAGGATGTGGGGTGGAGAGAGTCAGCAACTTTAAACTCCCAGGTGTTGTCATTTCAGAGAACCGGTCCTGGGCCCAGCACGTAAGTGGAATTATGAAGAAAGCAAGGCAGTGCCTCTACTTCCTCAAGAGTTTGCAGAGATTTGGCATGACATCTAAAACACTGACAAACTTCAATAGATGCGTGGTGGAGAGTATATTGACTGGCTGCTTCACAGCCTGGTATGGAAACACCAATGCCCTTGAATGGAAAATCCTACAAAAAGTAGTGGATATCGCCCACACCATTAAAAGTAAAACCCTTCCCACAACTGAGCAAATTTACACAGAGCGTTGTTGCAGGAAAGCAGCAGCCATCATCAGGAGCCCCCAACCACCAGGCCATGCTCTCCTCTCGCTGCTGCCATCAGGAAGAAGGTACAAGAGCCTCAGGACTCTCACCACCAGGTACAGGGACAGTTACTACCCCTCGGCCAAAGGGGTTAACTCAAGTTCACTTGCCCCATCATTGGAACGTTCCCACAACCTATGGACTCATTTTCAAGGACTCTTCACCTCATGTCCTCGATATTTATTGTTTATTTATTTATTACTACTGTTTCATCTTTTTGTATTTGCACAGGTTGTTGTCTCCTGCACTCTGGTTGAACACACCAGTTAGACAGTCTTTCATTGATTCTGTTATAGTTATTACTCTATAGATTAGTTGAGTATGCCCACAAGAAAATGAATCTCAGGGTTATATGTGGTGACATATATTCAGATTCAGATTCAGATTCAGTTTATTGTCATTTAGAAACCACAAATGCAATGCAGTTTAAAAAACGAGACAACGTTCCTCTAGAATGATATCACAAAAGCACATAACAAAGCAGACTACACCAGAAAATCCACGTAACTTTTGGCAATCCCCAATCCAGAGTCCGGAGAGGCTGCTGCGTATTAATATGTACTTAGATAATAAAATTTACTTTGAACTTTGAACTCTTAAATCAAAAGTATTGACTAGTTGGCTGAAGATTGGGACACTGGAATTTCCAAAAGGATCTCTCCTGATTTCTGCCTGGACCTTTGTTGGGAGTTAGGGAGGATTCCCAGAGAGATGCAGGAAACGATTGAAAATGTCTGCTTATCGTTTGTCCATTTCTTCTTCCTTCAACATTTCTGCTACATTATGTCAGCATGGGTTATCTCAGACAGGATCTGAACGCACTTTCTACTGCCTCCCAAGCAAAAGTATCACCTATTGAGTGGACACAGGCCAGACTGCCCTCTCAAATAGATAGAAAAAGTACATGATGCTGTTTTGAAGTAGATGCAGTTGTCCATGCTGCCTCAGGCAAGAGTTTTAGAATCACACACAACGGATTTAAAAGTTCAAAGTAAATTTATTATCAAACAACATATATGCCACCATATACTATCCTGAGGTTCATTTTTCATGTACAAAAAAACAAGCTGTGAAATTACAATATATATATAAATACAAGGCAGGTGACCCCAGCCATTGTCAATACACTTCAGAGATTGTCTGCCTGGTGTCAGTGGTCGCATAACCAGGACTTGTGATCTGCACCGGCTGCTCATACAACCATCCACCACCTGCTCCCACGGCTTCATATGACTCTGACTGGGAGGGTGGGGGGTGTAGCAGGTGCCACACCTTGCCCGGGGGTGACCTGCAGGCCAGCAGAGGGAAAGAGCACCTTACAACACCTTTGGCAGAGATGTACCTCCACCCAGCCACCTAAAGCTCAATAACATCCTTCCTCTTTGTTTTACAAAACTATGAAAGTTTATTTACAACACCTATACACAAGGAACAGGCAGTCGATATTTACTAGACAGTAAGTATACTCAAATTAAAATATCCGGGGGCGCCCAGTGCTCACGGAAGTCCCCCAACGTGACCACGTGCTCCCTCTCCAAGGACAGCTGGGCACAAACGTATCCTTGGCAAAGGGGCAGGCAGTTGGGCCGGGCATCCTTCCTATAACAGAGTGACCAAAACTGCATTCAATACTTCAAGTGCAGCCTCGCCAATTTATACTTATTCTTCAGCCAATATTACGATAGCTTTTCATTATCTTACTTCTATTGTGCGCTGTATACTCAGTGTCTCCAATGGCTATTACACTTTGGTAAAAAAGTAATTTGTTGTCTGTAATGAACCTGAGGACATGACAAGGTTATGGAAAGCGCTTAAAACAAGTGTGTTAATTCTAACTCAGTCTCTGTCGCATTCTCTTTTTCTTTCTTAACTAGGACAGCTCCCCTGGAAATTCAGTGATCCTACTTCAGTTAACAATGTTCTTTTATTAACTGGCGATGTGCAGCGTAGTTCACAAGGACAGCATTTATTAGTCAGCTTGACGCCTTCAAGAACGGCTGAAATCCCTCTGCCAAGGAGTTCTCACAGTGTCGCTTTGTGGGAAAGTCCGAGGACTAGAAATGCCAACAGGGAAGGAACGGTGAAACATTTCCAAGTCAGGATGTTGTGCCCTTTCTCAAAATTCCAGAGACAGACCATTCCAAAAACTAGGCTCTCTCTGGGCATCGGTTTTCAGCTCGGATTTGAACCTCCCAAATTCTTTTTCAATCTTTTTATTATTATTATTAATATCAACATAATAAAATTGATACATAGATAATGGGATTGCAAACAATCCCATTTCAACTGAACATGAAAGAATACATAAGCAATAGTTACAGTATAAATGAGTCTTCCCAAATCATGGATGATACAAGTAACCAATAAACAAGGCAAACCTAGGTATATCATAATATATATTTTTAAAAAAAAACAGAAAAAAGAAAAAGAAAAAAAATTTATGCAAAAAAAACTAATCTAACAATCTATTAACTAATAAGAAAAAAGATGACAAAAGAAAAAAGGGAAAAAGAAAAAAAATGAAAAAACTAAAAAAAACTGGTATAAAGAGCATAAGATTTAGAAAAAGAGCCCCCACCCCCCACCCAAGAAAAGTTCTCCCCAGCCAGGAAAAGGCTGGGAAAAAAGAGGAATGAAACTAAATCTACCCCCATATCAGCAGAAGGCAACTCCGTATATAAAGGGTAAAAAAGATCCACCCAAACTCTAAAGAAGTAATAATCACTATACTAGATAGATAGATAGATAGATAGATAGATAGATAGATAGATAGATAGATAGATACTTTATTCATCCCCATGGGGAAATTCAACTTTTTTCCAATGTCCCATACATTGATCTTGGGCTGGACTAAAACCAAACTTCTTAATATAATTGCTAGTAAAAAAAACAAAAAGAATATAATCACTAGTAACTTACAAATCGGGTTAAAACCCAAACAAACTACAAAAAAAAATTTAAACTGTGATAAGAAATGCATTATAGGAAGAAGACAAGAGAAAAAAAAAGGCGAAATCAAAAAAAAGCCAAAAATATTTTAGAGAAGAAACCGCCATCTTAGTAAAAAAAAATTCGCCTTCGAGGGATTAATAATAATGACCAAAGATAAAGTACAGTGATTAAAGTAAGTAAAATAAAAAGATTAGTACATCAAAAAAAAAACTTTAACTAGAGTATAACATATAGAGTAAACCTACACCAATAGCCAGAAACAAAATCTGGTTTTGGAAACAAAAACCATCTTGCAACGATCAAAATCACTCATTTATTAGAGATGAGAATCCGCAACAGTAGGGAAGTTCTCATTCAGAAAGCTTCGAGCTTCAGATGTAGAAAAGAAAACACACCGAGATGCATTGGGAGGCGAGATTCTGAGCTTCGCAGGGTATAAGAGCGCAGGTTTTAGATTTTTCTCATAACATTCGGACATCAGAGGTTTAAAAAGAAGCCTTGCCTTCATTACTTCTGGACTAAAATCCTCCACTAATCGAAAATTGACTTCTTGGAATTTGACCATCCCTACACGCCGAGCCACACGAATAAGTTGCTCTTTAACATGCACATAATGAAATCGGACAATTACAACCGGTGGTTTAGCTGAAGCACTTGGTGATCGACGCATAATTCTGTGAGCGCGATCGAGTAACGGAGGACTGTCTGGGAATACAGAAGGGAACGCATCCTTTAAAAGTTGAGCAAAGTACTTCAAGGGGTCCCCTTGTTCAATACCTTCCGGGAGACCAAGTATGCGTAAGTTCTGTCTTCTGGACTGATTCTCAAAGTTGACACTCTTGGCTTTAAGTGTTTCCACCTGTTTAATCATCGAAGATAATTTCTGCTCCAGTTTTTCGATTATCAAGTCTCGCTTCCAAGCGTCCTCTTGCAAAGTTGCGATTAGAGCTTGCTGCTGGTTAACTACTGAATCCGTCTTATCCATATAATCCTGAAAGGCCTTTATATCTTGTTTTAAAATTTGTCATTGTTCTTCAAATTTTTCATTTAAAACTTCCAATAACATTTCATAAGTTAATTCAGTGCGCTTAGGATCGGTCTTTTTCTTCTTCCCGTTCCCGTTAGAATCTTTCCCAGGTTCTCGCCCTTTAGATCTCAGAGCCATTTCTGTATTCATTTCTTCAAAATTCACAATAAACTCTTAAAGATAAGTCCAAAAAAGTAGCAAGAATCTTTTGGTGTAGGTAAAAGTAAGTTAAATAAGGGTGATCATAGGTTAAAAAAAAGTAAAGGTTATGGAGCGAATCTGAAACAGTGCTCACTCCATGAGCGTCTCCTGCTGACCCTCCGAACCTCCCAAATTCTGATCGCCAATGGTCTAGCGATGGAATTTCAAGGAAAGTCACACCATCTTGACTTGGAGGCAGATCCCACGTGGGCAAGAGGTATGAGGGCCGGTGGCACCCTAGGTATGCAGGTCGGCGAGTCTGGAGTTCAGGATCCTGCCTTTGGGTAATCCTCGCATCGATACCAAAGATTGAAGCCCAGGGCCAATTGGAAATCCGGAAGTCGAAGCGGATGGAAGAGGCCGTGGATCTATGAGTCTGGGAGTCTACTGGGGAAGTTGGAGGCATGCTGGCTGGAGTCTGTGAGTTCCCTGGAGGCTGCAGGCCCGGAGGCCTGTCCTTGGGTTGGACGGCGGTCTGTGAGGGAGGGAGGAAAGGGGCTTGCTTTGCTGTTGTTGTTTTGTTGCTTGTTGTGTTCTGTGTGATTTTAATGAGCATTGTGGGCACGTTACGTTGGAGCCAGAATGTGTGGCAACACTTGTGGGCTGCCCCCAGCACATCCTTGGGTGTTGACACAAACAAGACATTTCACTGTATGTTTTGATGTACAGTACTGTGTGAAAGTCTATACAGCTAGGGTGCCTAAGACTCTTGCAGAGTACTGTAGTAATTTTATGCATTTCATTGATTTGTCGTAAAGACAATATTTTCACTGTACCTTGATACATTTAACAATAATAAACAAAATTACCAATTTATCGATGCCTGTGAATAGTTTAGAGGGTTGTTGTAGGTTACAATGGGACATTGACTGCATGCAGAGCTGGGCAGGGTAATGGCAGATGCAGTTCAACCCAGAAAAATGTGAAGTGATTCCTTTTGGAAGATCGAATTTGAAGCCAGAGTACAGGTTTAACGAGCCGGCTGGTGGTGTAGTGGCATCCGCATAGGACTTTGAGTCGAGTGGTCCCAGGTTCGAATCCGGCCGGCTCCTTGCACGCTTCCCATCTGTGCTGGGTTGAGCGTCATGCTGGCAACTGGGCTTCGTAAAAGACAGACAAGTGCTAAAGAAACAGCCATGTTGCCGCCTGATTCACCACAAGGTGCGGAGAGGATTAACAGCAAGCTTCTTTGCAGTGAGGAGGATCTTGCGGTCCCCATTCAGAGATCTCTCAAAGTAGCCACACAAGTTGATAGGATTGTTAAAAAGATGCATGGTTCCAGTCGCCTCATTGTAGGAAGGATGCGGAAGCTTTGGAGAGGGTGCAGAGGAATTTTACCAGGATGCTGCCTGGATTACAGAGCATGATTCCTGAAAGCGAGCTAGGTCTTTTCTCTTTGGAGCGAAGGAGGATAAGAGGGGACTTGATAAACTGGTACAAGATGATAAAAGGCATAGATCAAGTGGATAGCCAAAAAACTTTTACCCAGGACGGAAACGGGTAATCTGAGGGTGATTGGTGGAAAGTATAGTGGGGATGCCACCAATGTTTCCTCTAATTTGTAATGACTGGTGTGTGCAAAAATCTTGTGAGCTGCAACTTTTTGCCCAGTGACAACACCGTGCACGCACTAGGTGATTTCTTCAATAAAAACAATACACAGTAAATAAGCCAGTTCTAAAAGCAGCAGGCAAATCATCACAAGCTCAACGTTGTCGCAAACCGGAAAAGGAAATGCGATTGTGTACGATCATGAAATGCACTTAACATGCCAACAAGGTAGAGGGTGACAACCTTTGGGGCATAATTTAAATTCCTGTGTGCACGCAGACCCGCTCGTCTGAGAGGAAACGCTGGATGTCAGAGCTAAGTTTTTTTTCAACACAGAGGCAGTGGGTGCATGGAAGCACCCTGCCAGGGGTGGTGGTGGAGGCAGATACATTAGGGGTAATTAAGAAACTCTTAGACAGGCCCTCTTCATTGTTACTGTCAGGAAGGAGGTACAAAAGCCAGAAGGCACACACTCAGCGATTCAGGAACAGCTTCTTCCCCTCTGCCATCCGGTTCCTAAGTAGACACTGAACCTGTGAACTGCTACTTTTTTATTTCTGTGGGTTTTTGTCCCGCCTATTTTAACTGAACTATTTAATAAACATAAATACTTACTGTAATTCAGTTTTTTCTCTATGTTTATTTATCATGTATTTTATTGTATTGCTACTGAAAAGTTAACAAATTCCACAACGTATGTCGGTGATATTAAACCTGAATCTGATTCTGACAGGCACACAGATGACAGAAAAATTGAGGGCTATATACGAGGGATGGTTTAGATTGATCTTAGAGCAGCTTAAAGGTTTGGAACAAGCCTGTACTGCCATAGAACCATAGACCATTACAGCACACAAAACAGGCCTTTTGGCCTTTCTTGGCTATGCTGAACCATTTTTCTGCCTAGTTCCACTGACCTGCACCTGGACCATATCCCTCCAAACCCCTCTCATCCATGTACGTGTCCAAGCTTTTCTTAAATGTTAAAAGTGAGCCCACATTTACCACTTCATCTGGCAGCTCATTCCACACTCCCACCAATCTCTGCGTGAAGAAGCCCCCCCCCAATGTTCCCTTTAAACTTTTCCCCCTTCACCCTTAACCCATGTCCTCTGGTTTTTTTTCTCCCCTAGCCTCAGTGGAAAAAGCCTGCTTGCATTCACTCTATATCTATCATAATTTTATAAACCTCTATCAAATCTCCCCTCATTCTTCTACTCTCCAGGGAATAAAGTCCTAACCTATTCAACCTTTCTCTGTAACTCAGTTTCTCAAGTCCCGGCAACATCCTTGTAAACCTTCTCTGCACTCTTTCAACTTTATTAATATCCTTCCTGTAACTTGGTGACCAAAACTGCACACAATACTCCAAAATCGGCCTCATCAATGCCTTATACAACCTCACCATAACATTCCAACTCTTATACTTAATACTTTGATTTATAAAGGCCAATGTACCAAAAGCTCTCTTTACTACCCTATCTACCTGTGACGCCACTTTTAGGGAATTTTGTATCTGTATTCCCAGATCCCTCTGTTCTACTGCACTCTTCAGTGCCCTACCATTTACCTTGTAGTTCTACCTTAGTTTTTCCTTCCAAAGTGCAATACTTCACACTTGTCTGTATTAAACTCCATCTTCCATTTTTCAGCCCATTTTTCCAGCTGGTCCAGACCCCTCTGCAAGCTTTGAAAACCTTCCTCACTACACCTCCAATCTTTGTATCACAGCAAATTTACTGATCCAATTTACCACATTATCATCCAGATCATTGATATAGATGACAAATAACAATGGACCCAGCACTGATCCCTGTGGCACATCACTAGTCACAGGCCTCCACTCAGAGAAGCAATCCTCCACTACCACTCTCTGGCTTCTCCCATTGAGCCAATGTCTAATCCAATTTACTACCTCACCATGTATACCTAGCATCTGAATCTTCCTAACTAACCTCCCATGCGGGACCTTGTCAAGGGCCTTACTGAAGTCCATGTAGACAACATCCACTGCCTTCCCTTCACCCACTTTCCTTGTAACCTCCTTGAAAAACTCTAATAGATTTGTTAAACATGATCTACCATGCACAAAGCCGTGTTGACTCTCCCTAAGAAGTCCCTGTCTATCTAAATACTTGTAGATCCTATCTCTTAGTACTCCTTCCAACAATTTACCTACTACCGACGTCAAACTTAACTGCCTATAATTTTCGAATTACTTTTAGAGCCTTTTTTTAAACAACGGAACAACATGAGCTATCCTCCGATCCTCCAGCGCCTCACCCGTAGATACCAACATTTTAAATATATCTGCCAGGGCTCCTGCAATTTCAACACTAGTCTCCTGCCCTGTAATGTTTTATATCCTATGTGCTGTCTGTTGGTCTTTGGGCTACGTGAATGAGATCAGAGATGATCTCCAGCCACACCATAGCACAGCTTGTGAGAATGATTACTCAAAGCTTTCAGAGTTTAGTCCAGGCAGATATGTGGAATTAAGGTACAGATGATGCTTCATCAAATTGAACCTTAGGACAGCCTTGAGAAACTTGCCATGGGCAGGCCTAAGCCCGGCTAGGAAAGAAGGAGGGTTGGGCATGGGTCCAGCAAACCAATCCTGTGCAAACCCAGAGCTGCAGAAACAGCAACAGAAGCTCTGGGAGAGGAAGGATCTTCATTCACCCAGCAGACGTGTGAAGTTGTTCAGTGAAAGTGGAAGTCACAGAGACGATCAACCTTTGGCCCAGGACAGAGGATTTCGGTGAGCTGCTGTCGGCGACCTCTGCCCCAGTCGGGGTGATGGGCTTAAGGAGAAGGTAATGAAGAAGACAGGCTTGAAAGGTGAATGGCCTTTGCTCTCCCATCAGATCTCGCCTCCTGCATACTAATTTGCAACTTTATCTTTGAACTGATGTCCTTTGAAAATGTTATTCAACAGGATGGCTGAAAACAAGACTCAGATTTGTCTCAGTTAGTAGATTTTCACCCAGTCTCTCAGTACATGTCAAATGCTCGGAAACGTTCGTTTCTAACTACGGAGACCAACGGACTGTAGATGCCAGCGCCTAGCACAAAAAACCAGACCGCAGACGACTGAATTCAACAGATCAGGCACCAACCGTGGGGGCAGAGGGGCCATCGATGTTTTGGGGCGAGACCCTTCATATTGTGCTGTGGATCGGAGTTTTCAATTGAAATGAAGAATGGGAAAGGTGCTTTCAGCTGCTAAGCCTGGAACAGAATTATGAGTGGATTAGGTGTGTTATTATCAGTGCTAAATACATTCCTGTCTTCTAACAGCTGTTACAGCTGTGTGTAATTCTGTGGAAATGTGGCATCTAATCAGGCAAACTGGAGCACTAATCCGTGTCAGTAATCATCGGTGTTTGTGGATGTCACTTCACGGATTAATTAAAATGGTGGATTGCATTTTTAAAGTGTACGAACGGAACTTTACTGCTTTTTTATTATAGCTTTCTTGCTTAAAGTATGAATAATTAATCACAGTCAAATACATATGTGTTTGTATATATTTTTTTTAATTGATATACAGAGCGGATTCCGGGCTTTCAAGCTGCACTGCCCAGAAGCTCCCAATTTAGTCTTAGCCTAACTTGCAATGACCAACTAATCCACCAACTGGTACGTCTTTGGGGGAGGAAACCGAAGAATGTGGAGGACGCCGACAGTCGTGGGGAGAACTCCTTACAGGCAGCGGCAGGAACTGAACCCATGTTGCCCGTAGTGCAAAGCGTTGTGCTAACCACTACGCTACCCAGCCCCCTCCCCCAATATGTACTTACTAACTGCCCGTAACACCTCTGGCACTTAGGGCAGCAATGAAAGATCTCCATCTTCACTGCTGTTTTGTAACAATTTTTCTTTTCTGACCAGCCGGGGATGCCAGTCCTGAGCTGAACTCCCGAACTCGAAGGACTGGTGGGTGTATCACCCCTAGTCTGTCCTCTGCCCTTTGACCTGTTTGGCATGGATGACCCTGCCAAGAATCAAAGCACAAGGCCCTGACTCCAGCCAACGTAACTCACTAGGTCATTAAGACAGACAAGCCTCCAAACCCACAAGGTCACCAGTGGTGGTAAGGTTCAGGGGGAGGTTCTAGACAAAGTTCCCTTCATCAAGAGCCCAACAGTGGAGCTGGCGGAAGATGATGACACGTCACAACAGCGGTGAAGGTGGAGGAAGGCTGCAGCAGTGAAGGGTCCCCAGTCATCTTGCATTCCACGCCACTGGACCCTGATCCCGATCTGTCAAGGACCATGTGGTGGCTGTCCACGCATTCAGTCTCACCACTTTGAACAATTCATTAAGGGAATCCTCCAGGATATGTGATCCTGGTTTGGCCACCCGAGGACCCGCCAATAGACCATCCCTTACGAGGACATCATGTTCGAGTCTAATCATCGCACTACTGTGTGTACGTAACCCTCTCACCGGGCTCATATACAGACTTGCCTCTTTAGCTAACTCCACTAACAGCCACGTGACCCAGCGGTGAGAGGGCCACCTTTCATAAACAATATATTGTCGAGGGTCGGTATGATTTGGGGTTCAACCAGACAGGAACGTTCTGATGTCTGGTTAAAGAAATCTCGACTTGAGTGAATGCTGTGTAAATGCCGCCCATACACAATCATCAGCTGGCAAGAAATCATACACCGTATAAAATTATAAAGAAAGCATACTTAGCAAATTTTCAACTTTAACAAACAGTTACAGGAAAAGAAAAAAAAATAGAAGGGCCCATTCCAGATAAACCAGTCCAATGCGCACATAACATTGGAGCTCAAACTGGGATAGCGGCAGCTGTGTCTCTTTACTCACGCGCTGGGCCCGTGTCTGTTGGAAAGCACCCGCCACACTCTCTCTCAGCAGCACTGGCTCTTCCTACTTGGAGCCATTCATCCCCACAAAGCACTTTGTGCAACCGGGACTCTCCTTCCAATGGCATTCTGCCGCGCCTTCCCCTGTGCCCCGCTCCACAGGTCCTGCCAACAGTCCGCCAACCCGACTACTGCCCTTCAGAAAACTCTTCCCCACAGCTCTCCAGAACCTTCCCTCGATCCCACCATCCCAACTGGCTGACACAGCGTTCCTAAGTTGAACAACATGTCTCCTCACCTTTAGCCGAAACGAAAGCATTCTACCAGCAGGACTCGCTGCTTTTATAGAGAACTACTAAAATGAAATTTTATTGTGTACCGTTCTGGTCACCGAATTATAGGAAAGATGCCAACAAAATAGAGAGAGTACAGAGAAGATTTACTAGAATGTTAGCTGGGTTTCAGCACCTAAGTTACAGAGAAAGGTTGAACAAGTTCGGTCTTTATTCTTTGGAGCGTAGAAGGTTGAGGGGGGACTTGATAGAGGTATTTAAAATTATGAGGGGGATAGATAGAGTTGACGTGAATAGGCTTTTTCCATTGAGAGTAGGGGAGATTCAAACAAGAGGACATGAGTTGAGAGTTAAGAGGCAAAAGTTTAGGGGTATCCCGAGGGGGAACTTCTTTACCCAGACAGTGGTAGCTGTGTGGAATGAGCTTCCAGTAGAAGTGGTAGAGGCAGGTTCGATATTGTAATTTAAAAAAAAAATTGGATGGGTATATGGACAGGAAAGGAACGAAGGGTTATGGACTGAGTGCAGGTCGGAGGGACTATGTGAGAGTAAGCGTTCGGCACCGACTAGAAAGGTCGAGATGGCCTGTTTCCGTGCTGTAATTGTTATATGGTTAAATAGCTCACAGCATAGCAGTGGGGATCTTAACCCTTCCTATCCATATATCTGGACAACAGCCTTTTAAATGTTGTAATTATACCCAGCTCTAGCACCTCCTAAAGATTAACTTTATTTGTCACATGTACATCGAAACATACAGTGAGATGCATGACTCTTTGTGAAACGCTGGGGGCAGCCCGCAAGCATCGCCGGGCTCCCGACGCTAACAGAGCATGCGCACAGCTCACTGACCCTGAATGTACGGTTTGAAATGTGGGAGGCAACCGGAGCACCCGGAGGAAACCCATGTGGTCACGGGGAGAGTGTAAAAAACCCCCTTACAGACGGTGACGGGCATCGAACCCCAATCGGTGATCACTGGTACTGTAAAGCCACTGCTCTAACTGTACACTATCATGCCACCCACATACAGTAAACCATTCCTTTAGCAGCTTGCTCCAAATGCCTACCACTCTTCACACCCCCACACCTCTATTAAATCTGAGCCTCTTGACCACGTCTGCATGGTTTTAAGCAGAGTTGCTGCCACATGATATTTGCATTAACGAGCAGGAGATGGGTGTACCTAATAAAGTGGATACTGAATATAAATACCATTGACCCACTGTGATTTTCTTTGGAAAATTTAATGAGTTTGTACTAGAGAAAACTACTGCCGTTTATTTTCACCTTTAGTTAATTCTACATCAGAACAGGGTCAAATCATAAATTTAAACCTGTTGAAAGAGTGGACGTGGAGAGGATGTTTCCTATAGTGGGGGGAGTCTAGGGCCAGAGGGCACAGCATCAGAATACCAGTATGCCCTTTAAGAATATAGATGAGAGGATTTTCTTTAGCCAGAGGGTGGAGAATCTGTGGAATTCATTACCACAGGCAGCTGCGGAGGCAGAGTCATTGGGGATATTTAAAGCAGAGAATAAATTCTTGATTAGTCAGGGCATTAAAGGTTACGGGGAGAAGGCAGGAGGAAATAAATCAGCCATAATGGAATTGTAGACAAGACTCAGTAGGCAAGATGGCCTAAATCTGCTCCTTTGTCTTGTGGGCCTCAGCCCAAAACATCAACTGTTTATTCCTCTCCACGGATGCTGCCTGACTTGCAGAGTTCCTCCAGCATAGAGAGAGAGAGAGTGAGTGAGTGAGTGAGTGAGTGAGTGAGTGAGTGAGTGAGTGAGTGAGTGA
Organism: Hemitrygon akajei; assembly: GCF_048418815.1. NCBI lineage: Eukaryota > Metazoa > Chordata > Chondrichthyes > Myliobatiformes > Dasyatidae > Hemitrygon > Hemitrygon akajei. Next base: position 9,809,497 of record NC_133131.1, read on the forward strand.
GTGAGTGAGTGAGTGAGTGTGTGTGTGTGTGTGTGTGTGTGTGTGTGTGTGTGTTGCACCTGCAGAACCTCTCCTTCTGTGTTCTGGTACATTCTCGAGGGTTTGTTGACGTGGGATTACACAATGATTCCCATTCTATTTGGGAATAGTGGTGTCATTTATATGTAAATATTTTGGGCAGGAGATGGTGTTGAGCAAGCAGTTCACACTTACTTAAGTAGCGATTACCCATTAAACTTAATCACTTCTAAGTGATGGCAGCTAATAGTGAAGGTGTTTGACAAATGTGTGAACAGGGGCAGTTTACATCCCTTCGCCTGTTTAATTAGTGGATAGGAGGGGATTTCACATGCTGGGGTGTTAGTTAAAGCTGCATTTTGCTTCCCAACTCAAATAGTTCCGTGCCAAGGTTTACTGGTGGTAATTAAAGCTGCTATTTTGGTTCTTCTCATTTACCTGAACGGAAAACAACATGTCACATTTCACATGCAGTAAGTGAATACTGTGTCGAGTGTTTTTTAGCTTAATGCTGAAATTTATTAGCCGGCATGAGAAGCAGACGTGAAGGAATGATTCGATCTGTAGCAAAGCATTGTACAAGGAGCACAGATTATTTATTTATGTATATATCCCAAGCTGTAATAGTGTCATGCTAACCACTACACTATTGTGACGCCCCCTCTACAGCGTCAAAAGCATTAGGCCCCACCATCCCATGACCAAGACAAATATGTAGAGGACATGCACATTAAAGCCTGCTTGCATTTGCCCTATCTGTACCCCTCTTAGAGGTATACTAAATTATCAGGGGGTACAGGTAGGTAATTACAGGTAGGCTGCTCCCACTGGGGTTGAGTGGGGCTGTAATGAGAGGTCATGGGTTAAGGGTGAAAGGTGAGAAGTATAAGGGGAAAACTTCTTCACTCAGAGGGTGGTGAGCGTGTGGAGCAAGCTGACAACTTAAGTGGTGCACGCAAGCTCGATTTCAACGTGTACATGGATGGTAGGGGTATGGAGGGCTAAGGTCAATGGGAATAGACATCCTAAATGGTTCAGCATGGACTAGATGGGCTGAAGGGCCTATTTCTGTGCTGTATTTCTCTATGGTTCTATTAACTGACTGGATTTAACATTTTACAATTTGAACATCTATTTCTCCAAATTTCAGTAATTTCAACCCCTTCCCTGCTGTCGTTTTCCATTCCCCATTCTGGCAGCCCTCTCACCCCTTCCCTTCTCCACACCTGCCCATCACCTCCCCCTGGCGCCCCTCCTCCTTCCTTTACTTCCACAGTCCACCGAACCGTCTAATCAAATCCCTTCTTCTTCAGCCCTCTACCCCTTCCACCTGTCACCTCCCAGCTCCTTATTTCATCCCCCCACCCACCTTCCCCCTCATTTGATCTCATCTATCAGCTGCCAGCTTGAATTCCTCCCTCTCCCCAACTTCTTATTCCGGCTTCTTCCCCCTTCTTTCTATTCCTGGTGGACGGTCTTGGCTCGAAACGTTGACTGTTTATTCCTCTCCATAGGTGGTGCCTGATTTAATGAGTTCCTCCAATGTTCATCTCTCTATCTAGTTAGTTAGCTGATTAGTCAGTCAGTTAGAGATAAATTGTGGAACAGCCCCACTTAACCCTAGCTAATTCACAAGACGAATTACAATGACCAATTAACCTACTAGCCAGTACATCTTTGGACCGCGGGAGGAAACTGGAGCACCAGCAGGAAACCCATTCCACTACGGGGAGGAAGGTACAAACTCCTCTGGAATTGAATTTCAATACCAGCGCCGAGCTTCACCAGCACAGTGCTAACTGCTATGCTATTTTGTGTCTGTTGCTTAAGATTTCCAGCATCTGGAGAATCCGAATCTCTTGTGGATTACATGTTATCAGCTGTCTGATATTGCACGCACATGTTAAACATGGCTCAACTTGTATCTCTCTTTCTGCTGCGCCAGGCCTTGAGCGTCAAGATATAGCCTGACAATCCAACACAGCACAGAGGGACTGATTTACTGTGATGTGAACCACTTGGAATTGGAATTGGTTGATTATTGTCACAGGAGATACAGTGAAAAGCTTGTCTTGCACACTGTTCGTACAGATCCGATCGTTACGCAGTGATAGATGGTAAAACAACAATTCAGAGTAAAGTGCGACTCCCACAGAGAGAGGACACAGGGATACGAGCAGATGCAAAATCATAACATCACATTTTTTTTTGACTGAGGACATAAATCGAAGCCCCATCTGCTCGTTTAAAAATTGTTTTTATTTTTCAAGTACACAAGAAGCCCCTTTTTGCTGGGCGTCTCTATAGGTGCAGCCCGTTAGCCCCCCGCTGACAGCCACTGAACCCAGCAGTGAGAAAACCACCTTCCTCAGACTCCATACGTCTGGGGTAGACCTGACTTGGGTCCCCCCAAACCCGTGGGGTTGGGATCCTCGCCCACCCAAACCCCGGTATGTGTGACTTTCTGCCCCCCTGCAATTGCTCGTCCACAAGAAACAACAGACTGTACACTGCATACAATCATAAAGAGAGTATCTTTATGAACATTAACTTAACCAAAGAGTTATTAAAGAAAAGAAACCAAATATCGCCCATTATTATTAGACATTCAAATGTGCACAGGTGGAGCTCAAATCATCCAAAAGCTGATGTGTCCAATGTCCTCATGGCACCAACTCCTATTCACCGATCCCCGGTAGAATTACCCCTCTTGTGCTCCATTGGGTAGTGCATTCCCATCAGATTGAATCTTACGGCCAATTCTCTCGAGCTCCTTCTCTCTCCATCTCCCGCCGAAAAAGACCTCGACTTCCCTCCGTGTCCATCACAAAAACCTCTCCCCCAGCATTCTCTAGAACCTTCTCCCAGTTCCACCCTCCTGATTGGATGACACAACATTCCTAAGCATCCTTATTTTAATGTTAATCCAAACACTGCTAGCAGAACACAGAGATTCTAAAGAAAAACCATTACATGAAATACCCTACAACATTAACAGTAAATTCTTTACCTACGTCAACACATAAAACATACAGTGAAATGCGTTATTTGTGTCACATCAAATCAGCGAGGATTGTGCTTTGCAACCTACAGGTGTCATCGAGCTACCAGAGCCGAACTAGTACCCCCACAACCCACTAACCCTAACCCGTACGTGTGTGGGATATGGGAGGAAACCAGAGCACCCAGAGGAAACCCACACACTGTCGTGGGAAGAACATATTAACTCTTTGCAGACAGCAGCAGGAATTGCACCCTGATCTAACAGCCTGTGCTTTAAAGCGTTTGCACTTTAACACTATGCTACCACGTTGCCCCATTTAGGAGATGTAGAAGTTCTCATGACAGTATTTTGAAGTGGGCAGAGTATTTTAACCTGGCTAATACTCGACCCTCCATGAACGCATCTAAAAGGGATCCGAATGACTCTGATCAGAAGGAGGCAATGGCAAACCGCTTCCGCAGAAAAGTTTGCCAACAACAATTATGGTCATGAGACCGTGAAGACCTGCATCATACGACACGGCACATAATGCTGACGATGGTGATGAATATTTGTCCCTCCCTGAAGCAGCTAAAAGAGATCTGACTGATCAAAGTAGAGTCAATCGTCACTTGCACAAGTGCCTGAGTGTGCTGATGCAATGAAAAAGTTACTGAATCACCACCGAATCACAGGCACATCACATCATTTGTAACTAAAAGGAGCGTTTGATGACTCTGGGCCTGCACTCACTGGAGTTTAGAAGAATGAGGTGGGATCGCATTGAAACCTATTTAATATAGGAAAAACTTCTTCACACAGAGAGTGGTGAATCTGTGGAATTCTCTGCCACAGGAAACAGTTGAGGCCGGTTCATTGGCTATATTTAAGAGGAAGTTAGATATGGCCCTTGTGGCTAAAGGGATCAGGGGGTAGGTATGGAGAGAAAGCAGGTACAGGGTTCTGAGTTGAATGATCAGCCATGATCATACTGGATGGCGGTGCAGGCTCAAAGGGCCGAATGGCCTACTCCTGCACCTATTTTCTATGTTTCTATATAGAAAGGCCCAGAGAAGATGTTTCCAATAGTGGGAGAACTTGTGACCAGAGGGCACAGCCTCAGAACTAAAAGCTATTGTTTGCTATTTAATATTTCATAATATTTGAGTAATCTTGATTAAGCATTCTTGTTCATTTAAATAATTCATGATGGGTTATATGCATAAATACGTGGATAGCAAACGTCACGGTGTTACCGCCCGATATGCACGCTTCACTTTGAAGTAAAGATGCTTTTGGACTGCTGTGTATTCCTTGAACTGATTTAATGTCTCGAAGCTACAAAGCATTATAGCCGCCCCTTTAGAACAGAGGTGAGGAAGAATTATTGTGGAATTCATTTCCAAAGATGGCTGTGGAGTATATTTAAAGTAGGTTCTTGACTAGTCAGGACCTCAAAACTTATGGGGAGAAGACAGGAGATTGAAGCTGAGAGGAATAATAAATCAGCCATGATGGGATGCTGGAGCAGATTTGATGGGCTGAATGGCCTAATTCTGCTCCTATATTGTCTTATGGTTTTATGGAATCTGTATTGGAACTGGTTTATTATTGTTAGATGGATTGAGAAAGAGTGTAAAGGATTTTTTTTATGTGCCATCCAAATAGATCAATCCACACAGAATTACGATGAGATAGGAAAAAGCAAAGAGAATGTAGAAAAGAGAACTGCAATTGGAGATGAAGAGTAATGCTGGTAAACAAATAAACTGCCTGAGCCTCAGTGCGATAGACTGGGATATGAAGAATTAATCTTTAGCCTTCAGAGGTCTGTTCAAGAATCTGATAGGAAAATAGAAACACAAACAAACAAATTGCATTTTTTAATATTTAATTTTGCATTAAAATCATCTAGATTTCTTGTACAATGAAAACTTTGCCAAAATATATAAACCAGAACCCTGTCCATCTGAGCCTGGATGAGAGTGATTTATCACTGTTACCCTGTTTGCTCAGTCTTCTCCCGTGTGGAGTAAATCCTCTCTGGGAGGTCTTTCTTCAGGGACAGACCACGGCTTCTCAATGCTTCTGCAGCAGAGGTTGACACTGCCTCAGAACGTGTGGCAGTTGTAAAATTACTCTGTTAGTAAAATAACCCTCAGAACATGCGGTAGTTGGTAAAATCACCCTCGGAACGTGCAGCAGTGGGTAAATTCACCCTCGGAACGTGCGGCAGTCGGTAAATTCACCCTCGGAACGTGCGGCAGTCGGTAAATTCACCCTCGGAACGTGCGGCAGTCGGTAAAATCACCCTCAGAACGTGCGGCAGTCGGTAAATTCACCCTCGGAACGTGCGGCAGTCGGTAAATTCACCCTCGGAACGTGCGGCAGTCGGTAAAATCACCCTCAAAATGTGCGGCAGTCGGTAAATTCACCCTCGGAACGTGCGGCAGTCGGTAAATTCACCCTCGGAACGTGCGGCAGTTGGTAAAATCACCCTCGGAACGTGCGGCAGTCGGTAAAATCACCCTCAAAATGTGCGGCAGTCGGTAAATTCACCCTTGGAACGTGGGGCAGTCGGTAAATTCACCCTCGGAACGTGCGGCAGTCGGTAAATTCACCCTCGGAACGTGCGGCAGTCAGTAAATTCACCCTCAGAACGTGCGGCAGTTGGTAAAATCACCCTCGGAACGTCCGGCAGTCGGTAAAATCACCCTCAAAATGTGCGGCAGTCGGTAAATTCACCCTCGGAATGTGCGGCAGTCGGTAAATTCACCCTTGGAACGTGGGGCAGTCGGTAAATTCACCCTCGGAACGTGCGGCAGTCGGTAAATTCACCCTCGGAACGTGCGGCAGTTGGTAAAATCACCCTCAAAATGTGCGGCAGTCGGTAAAATCACCCTCGGAATGTGCGGCAGTCGGTAAAATCACCCTCAGAACGTGCGGCAGTCGGTAAATTCACCCTCGGAACGTGCGGCAGTGGGTAAATTCACCCTCGGAACGTGCGGCAGTGGGTAAATTCACCCTCGGAACGTGCGGCAGTCGGTAAATTCACCCTCGGAACGTGCGGCAGTGGGTAAATTCACCCTCGGAACGTGCGGCAGTCGGTAAATTCACCCTCGGAACGTGCGGTAGTCGGTAAATTCACCCTCGGAACGTGCGGAAGTGGGTAAATTCACCCTCAAAATGTGCGGCAGTTGGTAAATTCACCCTCGGAATGTGCGGCAGTTGGTAAAATCACCCTCAGAATGTGCGGCAGTTGGTAAATTCACCCTCAGAACGTGCGGTAGTTGGTAAAATCACCCTCAAAATGTGCGGCAGTTGGTAAATTCACCCTCGGAACGTGCAGCAGTGGGTAAATTCACCCTCGGAACGTGCAGTAGTTGGTAAAATCACCCTCAAAATGTGCGGCAGTTGGTAAATTCACCCTCAGAACATGCGGCAGTCGGTAAATTCACCCTCGGAATGTGCGGCAGTCGGTAAATTCACCCTCGGAACGTGCGGCAGTCGGTAAATTCACCCTCGGAACGTGCGGCAGTTGGTAAATTCACCCTCAAAATGTGCGGCAGTTGGTAAAATCACCCTCAGAATGTGCGGCAGTTGGTAAATTCACCCTCAGAACGTGCAGTAGTTGGTAAAATCACTCTCAGAATGTGCATCAGTTGGTAAAATCACCCTCAGAACGTGCGGCAGTTGGTAAAATCACTCTCAGAATGTGCGGCAGTTGGTAAATTCACCCTCAGAACGTGCAGTAGTTGGTAAAATCACCCTCGGAATGTGCATCAGTTGGTAAAATCACCCTCAGAACGTGCGGCAGTTGGTAAAATCACTCTCAGAATGTGCGGTGATTGGTAAAATTCCACCTTCCCCAGAGCATTCTGATGCAATTCTACACTGCCATCATAGAGAGCATCCTCACCTCTCCCCATACCATCTGGTCTGCTGCAGCATCCTCTCACAATATACAAAAACTACAACAAGCTATCAGGCCAGCTGAAAATACCACTGGCTACATTCTACTGACACTGCTGGACCTGTATGTGTCCAGGACAGAGAAATGGGCAGGAAGAATCATTGTTGACACTGCCCACCCTGCAACTCCCTTCCGGAAAGCGCAAGAGGGCTATTAAAACAAAAACTTTACACCATCATAAAAGTTTCTTCAGCCAGGCAATTAATCTGATCAACATACCAGTTAGTCCGTCTCACTCCCCTCTATCTATTCCCTCAGTCGCTGCACTGTAAACACTTATTAATGCTGTTTGCATTGTAAATACATGCTGGGATTTGCGTATTGATGTACATTTTATTCCATATCTATAGTTTAACCTCTAACTTTATCTTTATACTGTATAATTCTTTATTCTGTATGATTGTTGAATGTTTTTTTGTTGCATGTTCCACCAACACACCACAACAAATTCCAAATACATGTGAACGTAGCTGGTGAATAAAGTTGATCCTTGATTGCTAACCTTGTCCTCATCCCGTCTGTTAGTATCTGCACCTCACCGGACGATGAGGGAGGTATTGCCCCTAATCCGCGTTCGATATTGTAATGGAACAGGGATTGTAAATAAGCCTTTTTCCACAGGACACCTCCCAGTGAGTTCCCAGCAACAACAAGCACTTGGGTAGTTTAAACTCCAGAAATTTCATGGAGTCTTTTGTTACTTTTAGTTTAGATTTGAATGGGTGCTTCTCACTAAAATAACCTACTGTTTCAGAAACTCTTTTTATCTATGCAGAAAAATAACTCGCCTTTCATCTCGAGCCAGCTCACTGTGCTGGAACATATTCCTGCTGTTAACTTTGCCCTTTTCACATCTTCTGAAGCAGAATGTTTCATCGTATGATTTTATAATCTCCCGTACAGCCACAATATGTAGGTCCCACCAGCTATTTACCACTCCATCTTCCCTGAGCATTGTATCCCTTGGCGATACCTTCAGCAGATCATCAAAGGGAACCTGAGATTTGAACTGCACAAGCAAGCATTACAACAGATGTTGGAATACTGGGTCAGGGAGATGAATCCTGAGTAGGAAAATTAACATTTCTTCTTAAGGAAGCAAGGAGACAATTTTAAAGTTCAGGCAAGACCTTTAGAAATAGAACATCGAACACAGACCTAGAGTAGCTCATCACAGGAAGAGTCCTTCAGCCCAGAATGTTGTACCGAACCAGTTAAATTAGGATTCAAACGGCCAACTAAACTAATCCCTTCTGCCTACAATATGTCTATATCCCTCCATTTCCTTCACATTCCTGTGCCTATCTAGTGAGGACTCCTTCTAGTGAAGGTTGTAAATCTCCATCTTAGGTACTAGCCTACAAAGTACCCAGGACAACTCTAGGGAGCGGTGTCTCAGAAAGGCAGCGTCCATTATTAAGGACCTCCAGCTCCCAGGGCATGCTCTTTTCTCACTGTTACCATCAGGTAGGAGGTACAGAAGCCTGAAGGCACACACTCAGTGATTCAGGAACAGCTTCTTCCCCTCTGCCATCCGATTCCTAAATAGACATTGAATCTTTGGACACTACCTCACTTTTTAAAAAAAATATACAGTATTTCTGTTTTTGCACATTTTTAAATAACTCATTCAATATATGTAATTGATTTACTTGTTTATTTATTATTATGTTTTATTTTATTTATTATTATTTTATTTTCTCTCTCTGCTAGATTATGTATTGCATTGAACTGCTGCTGCTAAGTTAATAAATTTCACCTCACATGCCGGTGATAATAAACTCGATTCTGATTCTGATCAGGGTGAACCACGGATACTGCATCCTAGCTGTCTAGATACGCGTGCCTGGGAAGTACCAAATGGAGAACAAGCTGGGCAAACTCCCCTCTCCATGTGTCTGATGAACCTGAAGGAACGGCAGAGACCGATACAGTTTGACACCAGCAGCGTCGCAGGAGTTGCCAGTCAGTGTTGAGCTGAACGTCGGACTGCCTTAGGAACTCCAGCTCCGGATTTTCCCCTCGGGGTTTACTCCTGAAGCCTTCCTCATGAGCAAGACAGCGGAGGTTTGAGTTCAGAGTTTTCCTGCGAGATGAGCTGCCAACCAGTGCTGGCGAGCTCCATCTGCCCAAAGCAACTACTTTTAAGGCACCAGTAACCCACCTATGCCCCTTCTCCTGTCAGTAGAAACTGTTCCACTGAGCTTAGTAGCTAAGCCACACGTGAAGGCCAGGAGCTGGACTCAGTTGTCAGAGGCCATTTGAGGTGCACGCCATTGGGAGCGTTTAATAGGTAGTGGGAGCTTATCCCCATCATCACCCCGACTATAACATCCTTAAAGAACTAAAGGTCTTTGCTGTATCTGCCTCAACCATCACCACAGACCATGTGATCCAGGACCTCACTACTCTCTGCGTAAAATAAACTTGGCCCTCACATCTCCTTTGAATTTAACCCTTCTTGCCTTAAATGCACGCCACCTGGCATCAGACATTTCAACCCTGAGGAAAAAATACTGTCTTTCTACTCAATCTGTGCCTCTCATAATCCTATAAACCTCTATCAGATCTCCCCTCAGCCCCCGCTCTCTGGAGAAGACTACTTACCCCACGTTTGTCCGACTTCTTGTTATAGCGCGTGCCCCCTAATCCAGACTGCATCCTGATAAACCTCTTCTGTGCCCTCTCCAAAGCTACCACATCCTTCCTTTCATGGGGTGACCAGAACTGTACACAATACTTCAGATGCGGTCTAACTAGAGTTTTATAAGCAGCAACGCAACTTCCTGAGGTTTTGAACTCAGTGTTCTGACTAATAAAGCCAAGCAATGCCATTTGCCTGCTTAACCACCCTGTCAGCCTGCATAGCCACTTCCAGGTACATAGATTTATTAAAACTGGGGTTCCTTAAGAAGCTGGAATTGGAGCAAACAGGAGGAAATCTGCAGATGCTGGAAATTCAAACAACAACACACACAAAATGCTGGCGGAACACAGCAGGCCAGGCAGCATCTATAGGGAGAAGCCATGTCGACGTTTCGGGCCGAGACCCTTCGTCAGGAATTGGAGGATGCTTTGAAATGGCGGATCAAAGACTACGGAGTAGTGTGATTAAAGGATTTTACTGAGTTATGTCAGCAACGGTACACGCTGGGAAACTTGCAGCGTGGGAGCTACGAACCGTATCTGCCAAAAGGGGAAACATACACATGCACTCGAAAGCCTGCGCCCAAAAGAGCGAGCCTCTCGCGCAGAGGGGCCCCCGATCGATTCATTGCAGGATTGATCGGTCACACGCACGCTCGCCACCTGCTCTGACACGGTACAGATGGTGGTGAGAGCGCACGGGACGTCGAAGGTTTAAAGATTAGGAAAGGCAAGGCCAGAGGAGGAATGGTTACATTACGAGACTGGTGATCGGTAACTGGGTTAGTACTGGGCAGCACGGTAGTGCAGCGGCCAGCACCACGCTTTACAGAGATCAGGGTTCAACTCCCGCTGCTGTCTGTGAGGAGTTGGCACGCTCTCCAAGTGGATTTCCTCTGGGTGTTCGGGCTTCCTCCCACGTTCCAAATACATACGGGTTCGGGCTAGTAACTACAGTACGTGGACACCAGAAGCATTTGACCTCACAGGCTTCCCCAGCATATCTCACCTCCATTGCACCGATTGTTCACGCAAACGATACATTTCAACGTACACTCTCCACGCGGCCACAGGGAGAACATGCAGACTCCTTACAGACAGCGGTGGAAACTGAACCCGCATCTTACAGCTGCTGCTGTGAAGCCAAACACTGGCCATTACACTACCGTGCTGCCCCTACCCGTAGTGTATTTAATATTTCAGTAATATTGTAAATATGTTGTTTGATTAAGCATTCTTTGTTGCTTACATGATGCATTATTAGTATTATTACGCCACCACATCGTGAAATTAGGCTCACGCACCTGTCTCCCTGGCTTTCTCTTCAATTAGTTTTTAATGCTTTGGAGTTACAAAACATAACATTACACTTAAGGAAGCCACATCCTTTGTGCTTTCTAAACAAAGACGCAGTGCATTGGCTTATAACAAGCAGGCCTGCTGAGGAAAACACTAAAAATACAGCAGGCAGCTGTCATAAGTAGATGGGAGGGCAGGTGATATAACAGCGTTTCTTGTGAAGGGGGCTGGAGTTCAGTATGCTTATAGAGGGTAGTGAATCTCTTCTCTTGCAAACCTCTGGAATTCTCTGCCCCAGAGCTGTGGGGGGGGGGGGTCATTTATATTTGAAATGGGGGCAGATACATTTTTTGAAAGACTGCAGGATTGAGAGCGATGGGGCAGTGGCACAGGGGGCATAGGTAGGCCAGGTGTAATCACATTGAGTGATGAGGCGGGCATGAGAGGCTGCGTGTGGGGGGTGGTGCGGGTGCAGATACAGCCAGCCCTCAGGCAAGGTCACTTGATTCCAAACAATTGGTTTATTGATCATTACAGAATGTCTCTCTGGTGCTTCCCACTCCCTCCCCTTTTCCCCCCAACCATGATTCCCCTTCTCCCCGTCCTCTTCCCACTCTCAGTCCACAGTGGAGACCCAGATCAAAATCAGGGTTTATCATCACTCACAAATGTCATGAAATTAGTTTGTTTTTAGCGGCAGGCGTACAGTGTAATACATAAAATTACCTCCCGTACCTGATAACGTGGCCACTGAGTGAATGTTCATGGTCTTTTGCTGCTGTAACTTCAAGGTTCGATGTGTTGTGCATTCAGAGATGCTCTTTAAACAGTTTTTAAACTCCTGCTGTTTATTACAGGCCATCTCCAGATTAAGAACATCCTATTTATATGTGAACAAGCTCCCATAATATTATTAAATTCCAAGTCCAATGAAGATGCATACATTTGTTCCTACGAAGGAAACTAATTTACTCTCTCCACTTTAAGTACTTTGTTTTAAGTCTGATGTGCTATTGATGCCATTCGTTACATTAGTGTGGCGATACAATTACCACATCGATTCATTTCCCAACGTAACGGAGAAAATCGACTTAAGGACGTCTGCAAAACAGGAACTCGTTCACCACACGGACAGTATTCGATGCCATGGTTTGGTGGCGCGTCCAATCGATGTACCCGTGGGGTCAGGTAGAAGCCAAAGATTGCCAGAGTGGGTGGTGGAGCCTGCAGAGACACTGTCTCACAGTACCAGGGACCTGGGTTCAGTCCTGGCATCAGTGCTACTCAATTAATTTGACCCCTTCATCTTTACTTGTGTAATTAAATAACTTATTATTAATTTAAATAACTTGGGGTTTTTTTTGCATCTGACTGACAATGTCCTCAAACCCAGCCTTGGGTCCTAGAATTTCATTTCTAAACCTTTCCCACCGTTATTTTTGTTTTCCTCTGTCTAATTTTTTCAGTATGTCTAAATAGGTTAAACAAAATCATCTCAAAAATCCTATGCAGATATTCCTTTGCTGACTTCCTGAATCCTCACAGTCCCTGGTTTGTTCCTCCCCTGGGATGTGTCATCTTAGTAAGGTTATATAAAGTTAAGTTTTCTCATTAGACTGTGAAACAATGGTAATGAAGTAGGTGGAACGACTGTTCCCTCTAAGTTGAGTGGATGCACATCCACACAGTGACTGAAATGCTCCCACACACATACCCTTTGTCACCACGCAGCTGGCATAAGGGCAAATTAGAAAAAACTTTATGAAACGTGGAAGAATAATATATTTCATTATCTCCTTCAGTTAATAAATTAAGTCAAAAGTATTTGATTTTTTAAATCTTCATTCTAAATATTCTTAATATGCAAATTACGACAAAAACATTCAAAGTGCCGTGCAGTTTCCAGGCCACGTACAGATTCCCTGTTCGGAGCAATGACTGGCGCACGCAGCTGTAAAAGAAATGGGGAACGTTTGAAATGACTCTGCGAACACTGCAGAGCAGCAGAAAGTGGGAGAAAATCAGAGCACTGGAAGAAATCCATGCAGTCGCTGGGAGAACTTACAGACAGCGGTGGGAATTGAGCTCCTGCTGTAACAGCATTACGCTAGCAGCTACACTAAGGTGCTGCCTTGTGATCAGACAGCAACAAACAATCAGCAGGAAGAGCTCAGGGGCAGGGGGAGTCGAGCAGCATCTGTGGGAGGGAGAGGAACTGTCACACCATATCTGATAGCGGAGAGGGGAGACGGCCTGCGGAAGAATGGGAAGGGGAACGGAGAAGGACAATTACACTGCTGTCCGGAAGGAGCTTGTAACTTCTCCCTGCGACCATATGGGTTTCTCCTGGAGTGAGGAGGAGAGATGGTCAGTATAAAAACGGGAAGGGGAATGGAAAAACACAATTACTGCCATTGTCTGTCAGGAGTTTGGACACTCTCCCCGTGACCGTGTGAGTTTCCTCCCACATTCCAAAGATGTACGGGTTAGTAGTACGGCTGGGTGTAAATGGGTGTCCCAGATTCATAAGGCCAGAAGGGCTTGTTACTGTGCTGCATCTCTAAATAAATTAATTAAACAAAGTACCTCATTGCTTAGATAGGCAAGGGGTGCATCCTGGCCAGTTCTCATGAAGGATCTCTAACCTCAAACCTGTTTCTCTTCCAACAGATGTAGGCTGGCCTGCTGAGTGTTCCCAGCATTTCCTGGTTTCACGGTAGTGTAGCAGTTAGCATAAAGCTTTTCAATGTCAGCAGTCCGGGTTCAATTCTCACTGCCATCTATAAACAGTTCGTATGTTCTTCCCGTGACCACGTGGGTTACCTCCAGACACCCCAGGTTCCTCGCAAATACCAAAGACGTACGATTGAGGGTCAGTAAGTTGTGGGCATGCTATGTTGGTGCTGGAAGCAAGGCGACACTTGTGGGCTGCCCCCAGCACGTCCTTGGACCTTGCGGTCATTGACACAAATGTCTGTAAGCTTCAATGTCTCTGTGACAAATAAAGCTAATTTTAAAAAAAATTATCTGGGGTATATAATGTTAGGAACGAGACGTGGGGATGAAATTTAAAAGTAAACATGAGTAAAGATGTGGGAGTGAAATTTAAAAGTGGACGTGAACAGGACGTTTCTTTCGGTGGGGGAGTCTAGGACCAGAGGGCACAGCCTCAGAACAGAGGGATGTCCATTTAGAACATAGTCTAGGAGGAATTTCTTTAGCAGAGGGTGGTGAATCTGTGGGATTCATTGCCACAGGCGGCTGTGGAGGCCAGGTCGCTGAGTATATTTAAGACAGAAGTTGAAAGGTTCAGGGCATGAAAGGTTATAGGGAGAAGACAAGAGAATGGGGTTGAGAGGGAAACGGATTAGCCATGATGAAATGGCGGAGCAGACTCAATGGGTGAAATGGCCTAGTTATGCTCCTATGGTCTTATTTGTAAAAACAACGAGACCTAGAGGCTAACTTTTAAGATATGGGCGAGTAACCTCAAAAGATTGGTAGTCATTTTAATGTCTGGCCATGGTGAAAATGCACAATATTGAACTGGTTGCCCAAGACACATGGCACAATTTCACAATTTCCATTGACATTGGTCAAGGAAAAATTTCTGATCTTTAAATGTTATCCTTCAAATATCAGTTCACAGCAGTCAGTGCTTCGACAGTAATAGATTTCCAACAAACCTGAAGGATGATAAAGGGATTAAAACTGTACGCACAGCACTGGGTGCTGCATCTGAAAACAATATAAAAACAAATCTGAAATTGAAGAGCAGCTAAAGCAAATTTGTTTCCAACATAGGTGAGATTCACTGGGTCACATCTCATCCTGTCTCATCTCTGTCTGGGTGCTGGGTGCTGATGATGGGAATCTGACAGGAGAGGAAGGAGGAGTATGTGAGTGAGTGAGGCGGACAGATCAAATCAAGTTTAAGTATCAGTCAACCACACGTCGATACAGCTGGTTTCCTCTGGGGCCAAGGTGCAAAACATACACAGCAGATTCAAAATAACGAACCAAAAAAAAACCAAAACACATATATATTTCCAAGACCCTGAGCAACATGTCTCACAAATTGATGGGACGGTACAGTTCCCAGCAATTCAGTGTGCCATTCCACTGATCAAACACTGGAGGGCAGCACTGACAGGAGAGGCCAGCCCCCAACCGAGCATGGACACCACACTGCACCGCGTGGCGAATGGAAAGAGTGAGGGCAGGGAACCAGAGGGAGAAGTGTGGGGGTGATGGACAGATGGAGTGGGTGGAGGGGCAAGGGGTGATGGTGGCTGGTTGAGTGTAGGAAGAGAAAAGGGAAATAGTTTACCTGGAGAACTGTGTGCTCACGCCGTCAGGCTGTGGACTAACCAGGTGGAACACGAGGTGCTGGCAACATGCTAACGTCTCAGTCCTGAAACTTGACCATCATTGCTAACCTCCAGCTAATTGAGAGAGAGAATTTCACTATCTTTTGAAAGAATATTAATCATAAGGTACCATCTGCTCCTTTACGGTGGGAGAGTAAGATCCCACTGCAGCAGTTCACAGGGGAGTTCACCTATAATTCATTCTGGTTTCCTGACCAACAACATAATCAACACAGCACAGAAGCAGGCTTTTCGGCCCACTGTGTCCATGCTCACCATCAAGTAACACATTCATTTTGAGAGGACTAGAATATAAAAGCAAGGACGTAATATAAGATACTAATCAGACCGCACTTGGGAGGATTATGAGCACTTTCAAAGGTTCAAAGGTTTAGGCCCCTTATCTAAGAAAGGATGTGCACACATTGGAGAGGGTCCAGAGGTGGTTCATCAGAATGATCCCAGGAATGAAAGGGCTAACATATGAGGAGCCTTTGATGGTTCTGGACCTGTACTCACTGGAGTTTAGAAAAATGAGGGGGATCTCAGTGAAACTTATGGAACCTTGAAAGTCCCAGATAGAGTGGATGTGGAGAGGATGTTTTCTGTAGTGGGGGAGTCGAGGACCAGAGGGCACAGCCTCAGAATTGAGAGATGGCCATTTAGAAGAGCGATGAGGAGGAATTGCTTTAGCCAGAAGGGGTGAACCTGTGGAATTCTTTGCCACAGACAGCTGTGGAGGTTAAATCTTTGGATATACTTAAGGCAGAAGTCAAAAGGTTCTCGATTAATCAGGGTGTCAAAGGTTACAGGGAGAAGGCAGGAGAATGGGGTTGAGATAGATAATAAATCAGCCATGAGCAGACTTGATGGGCCGAATGGCCTAATTCTGCTCTTACGGTCTACATTAATCCTTGGCTAATGCCATTCTATTCTTCACGCATTCCCATCAACTCGTGTGGGGCGGCACAGTAGTGTAGCACTTTGTGCAAAAAATACTGTTACAGCATCAGCGATCACCGACTGGGGTTCAATTCCTGCTGCTGCCTGTAAGGAGTTTGTACGTCCTCCCTGTGACTGCGGGGCTTTCTGCCAGGTGCTCTGGTTTCCTCCCGCATTCTAAAGACGTGCAGGTTGGGGCGAGTGAGTTGTGGGCATGCTATGTTGGTGCCGGAAGAATGACAACGTTTGTGGGCGACCCAGCACAATTCCCGCTGACTTGATTTGACACTAATGATGTACTTCACTACACGTTTCAAAGTACGGGTGATAGATAAATGAATTTCAATCACAACCAACACAATCTACGGATGTACTTGGGGCAGCCCACAAGTGCGCGACAAATAAATCCAATCCTTTTATCTTTAACTCCTCCCCTCTCCAGATTCAACCACACATTTTTACACAGGGAATAATTTATCGTGGCCAATTAACGTAACAACTAAATTAGATGCATGGGACTTGCATGGGTCACAGGAGGAACTCACAAACTCGACACAGGCAGCACCCAAGGTCAGAATTGCAAATTGTGCGGAGGATACGGAGAGTCTGCAGAGAGATATAGACAGGTTAAGTGAGTGGGCAAGGGTCTGGCAGATGGAGTACAATGTTGGTAAATGGGAGGTCATTCACTTTGGAAGGAAACATGGAAAATCAGATTATTATTAAAATGGTAAAAAGATTGCAGCATGCTGCTGTGCAGAGGGACTTGGGAGTGCTTCTGCATGAATCACAAAAGGTCAGTTTGCAGGTGCAGCAGGCCATCATGAAGGCAAATGGAATGTTGGTCTTCATTGCTAGCGGGATTGAATTTCAGAGCAGGGAGGTTATGCAGCAACTGTACAGGGTGGTGGTGAGGCCACACCAGGAGTACTGTGTCCTATTTCTTATGTTCTGTGTCACCAAAGACATGAGGCAGCCGCTGCACTGTGTCACTCCACCACGATCTCGTGACTCTTCACCGAACATAGAACAGTACTTGTAGCGTAACTCTAGGGAGCATCCTGATAACATGGAAAGTTTCTCAAAGCACAACTCTTTTAAATGCATCTCTGTTTCTCATACACCGACTTGTCAGCTATCAGGAAATATTACTTTTTTAAAATATTTTGTTGAGATACAGTGTGGAATAAGCTCTTTGGGCCTTGCTGCCCAGCAATGCCCCGATTTAATCCAGCCTAATCGTGGGACCATTTATGATGACCAATTAACCGGTAACCTGGGTCACCTGTACTATAAAGCATTGTGCTAACTACTACACTAACTCTCTATGTACTTGGGAAGTACAGTCGGCCCTCTGTATCCGTGGGTTCCGCATCCGCGGATTCAACCAACCGCGGATCGGGATCGAGAAAAAACCCGTAAGTTCTCTCTCCAGCACTCGTTGTTTGAGCATTGTTCGCCTCGCGTCTCGTTCGTTCGCTACTTGTGTTGTGAGTGAGAGGAAGGAGTTTAAGGCCAGTATGGGATGGCTGGCTAGCTACATAAAGCGCTACAGCCTCAAGAGCTTAAAGGTCACGGGAGAATCGGCATTGGCTGATGCCGAGGCAGCATCAGCGTTCCCAGAAGAGCTACGATGGTTGCATCTGTACTGAACATGTACAGGCATTTTTTTCTTGTCATTATTCCCTAAGCAATACAGTATAACAACTACTTACATAGCATTTACATCGTATTAGGTATTATAAGTAATCTAGAGATGATTTAAAGTATACGGGAAGATGTGTGTAAGTCATATGCAAATACTACGCCATTTTATATACAGGTCTTGAGCATCCGCGGAATTTGGTATCCACGGGGGTCCCGGAACCAAACCACCGCGGATACGGAGGGCCAACTGTATACTGCCCAGAAATGAACCAACTTGGGAAGATACATGCAAGATTGTACAATCTTACCCCAGGTTAATGCAACTTCGCCAGTATTCCTTAACTAGGGGATGAAGATTATATTAAAAAAAACACCAGGTTCAGAGGAAAAACTTGATCTGTATGAACAGGATACAAGGCATTTCTTTACAATATTCTATTGAGGTACAGTACTGCGCAAAAGTCTTGGGCACTGTTGTGGTGAACTACATATACCTGTCTGGACACGCCCCCCCTGCTGACTGCTCCTGTGGCTCCTCCCACAGACCCCGGTATAAAGGCGATTGGAGCCACAGACCCTCCCTCAGTCTCCAGGATGTTGTGTGGTGGTCACTTTGCTGCTTGTGCTTTCTTCCAGCCAATAAAAGCCTACCTTAACCCACGTCTCAGAGAGTTATTGATGGTGCATCACTTGTACTGTATTTGTCAACATGGAGCGGAAAGGAACTTTGTAAATCTGGCAGGAGCAAAGGATGTTGGGAATGGTGTGGGTGTGGAGCGCCATGAGGTGAGTGTGGGACAGGGGGCAGAGAAGGAGTGCTGGGGGGTTGCAATTACAAGGAAAAACAGTAACTGAATGCAGAATGAAGTTTTAGTTACCAGAGAAAGTGTAGTGCAGGCTGACTAAAGGCGTAAAGGCTCGATAAGGCAGATTTTGAGTCAAGAGTCCATCTTATTGTAGAGGGGACCTGAAAATAGTCTTATAGCAGTGTCCATGAGACTGGTGTTACGCGTTTTCAAGCTTTTATGTGATCTGATTACCTTTAGGAGTGCCATTAAACGGAATACTCGTTCTGTTTTATTTCAGCAGCTCAAACAACATCTACGGAGGCAAAAGGTGCAAGTCAACATTTCAAATCTTCAGGTCCTGGTTCAGGGTCACGTCTCAGAATGTTGACTTACACCCTTTGCCTCCACTGATGCCCGTTGACCTGCGTCCTTCTGACGTTCTGTTTTTGGCGCCAGTTCCTGGAGGAAAATGACGCTTTCCAAATGAGCAGCAATGCCAGTTACATACAACGTATCGTACAACGCCAACATCCAACCTCATCATCCATGCTGGGCACATCCAACTTCCATCTTATCGTACAACCACCATCCAGGCCATGCTGTCTTCTTGCTACTGCCATTGGGAAGGAAGCACAGGAGCCGTGGGACCCACACCACCAGGTTCAGGAACAGTTGTCACCCTTCAACCATCAGGCTCCGGAAACAGCGTGGATAACTTCACTCTCTTCAACACAACTGATTCCACAACCTACAGCCACATTTTCAAGAACTTTACAACTCACGTTCTCAGTATTATCTATTTACTTACTTTTTAAAATTATTTACACAATGTCTTCTTTTGCACATTGGTTATTTTTTTGGTAGTCCTTGTCTATAAATAGTTTTTCATAAATTCTATTGCATTTCTCTATTTTCCCATGAATGCCCACAAGAAAATGAATCTCAGGGCTGTATATAATAAATTTACTTTGAGGTCTGTTCACTAGACTTATATGAGCAGGACAAGGCTGCTCTGGAGCCTGGTGCTACGTTTTTCAGGCTTCTGTATCTTCTGCTAAATTTTGGGAAGGGGAAGGGGTGGCGGTGTCCTTGATAATGCTGGCTGCTTTACTGAGGCAGCGAGAAGTCCGTCCATGGGGGAGGGGGGGTGGTTTTTGCAATGCGCTGAGCTGCGTCTGTAACATTCTGCACTCCCTCGTGGTCTCAGGCAGAGCAGCCGCCGTACGAAGCTGTGTTGCGTCCGGACAGGAGGCAAACATTCACTCCTTCCACCGCTGGGGTTTCATTTCGCGCCCTTTGCAGCACAGTGTCTCAGGTTGATGAAGGAGCCGTCGGCTGGCAGCACAAGAGTAGCAGCAACATAGTAAAGGCATTAGCTGCATGATGCTCTTACCTCATTCTGACTTGTGAACACACTGCCATTTCCTCCATGCCTCCGGGCCCTCTACAAGTACCTGCAACACCACGAGTACCACAGTTAACAGAAGCAATTTACCAGCAACTTTTCAAAAACAATTAAAGGGCAGGAGATGGATGGAGCCCAGTGACAAAGTAACAGATTTCCACACACACAAAAAAAAAACAAAGCGTTGTCAGGCACATTTGATAAAATGGTTGCCAGCGTAGTATCCCGTTATATCACATATCCATCTTCGTGACAGTCATGGGATATCGCCCTGACAGGGAGAGAATGAGACCCTCCAGCAAATGGGAATTCATTTGGCGGTTTTAGAAGTTTATTTTATTTATCAAAAAAAAAAGTTCATTGTCACCGTTTTCAATCCAGTATCTTACAGACTTAATCCCTTTATCGACTCTTGGCTTTCATGGAAATCTTTTACCTCGACACCAGTCTCTGGCTGGTATGAATTTATGGCTAATGCTCACTGTTGTATGGCCCATGATTGATATTCTTTTTCAATTATTTCTTTGTGTCTTTGTTGAGCTGCACCTTCCTGGGTGCTATCCTAATAATATCACAGATACAGCAACGCATTAAATGCTCATAAATATAGTTAATGCTAACCTGAACATCCTATTTATTGATGTACATGTGATAAATAAAGCTAATCAAACAGATTAGAATCTAAGCACAGGAGACTCTGCACATGCTGGAAATCCAGAGCGACGCGCACAAAATGCTGGAGGAACTCAGCGGGTCAGGCAGCATCTATGGAGGAGAACGAACAGTCGACACTTTGGCCCGACGCCCTTCGTCAGGACTGGAAAGGAAGGGGAAGAAGCCAGAATAAGGTGGTGGGAGGAGGAGGTGGAATACAAGCTGGGAGGTGACAGGTTAAACCCGGTGAAGGGGAAGGTGGGGGGGGGGGTGGAATGAAGTGAGAAGCTCAGAGATGATAGGTAGAAAAGTTAAAGTGCTGAAGAAGGAAGGAATCTGATAGGAGAGGAGAGCGAACTGTTATGTTTTGTAACCCCAAAAACTAATTGAAAGAATAACACGGGAGTCCGGGGGAATAACACATCTACTTTGCGTTACTTTGAGAGAAGCATGCACACATGATACGGTGGCATAATACCGTGTTCCATTCATGTCCTTCTTACATTTAGGTAGGCCTCCATTAGTCTCGATAGACCATGGATTTGCACCTTGGGAAGCCTGGTCAAGGTTTTTTTTTAAAAAATGGAAGACCGGCAGTTGCCCAAGCTGCAAGTCTCCCCTCTCCGTACCACCAATGTTGTCCAAAGGAAGGGTATTAGGACCCATACAGCTTGGCACTGGTGTCGTCGCAGAGCAATGTGTTGTTAAGTGCCTTGCTCAAGGACATACACACGCTGCCTCAGCTGAGGCTCGAACTAGCGACCTCCAGATAACTAGACGAACGCCTTAACCACTTGGCCACGCGCCAACACCCTTCTTACATATAACCCATAATTAATGATGCAAAAGAGAATGAATAATCAAACATATTTACAATATTACTCAAATATTACTGAAATATTGAATGCACTACACCCCTTCTTGCTTTGCTATAAATCTAACTCAATATGGAACGTATCTCAACTCAAGTATTTTATATACACACACACACCCCTACACATATACATACATATATATTTTATACACACACAGTATACTATATAATACAACTACCATATAGACATCCACAGCAATGTTTTAAATTGTCCTAGGCCGAAAGATTTAATCGCTGTAGAGGATTTCTTACTCTTGGGGGATAATATCTTTCCTGACTGGGGGTTGGGGGGGGGGGGTTGTCTCTCTATGTGGCAGTAGAGACTTGTGGCTATAAAACAATCTGAGGTTCTGGGGCTTCCTCCGTGGTGGCTGTAGGAGTTGAGTTTTGGACTGCAGGAAGTGGTTCTGACTGTTCGGTACAGCTTTCTGCGCAAGGTGTTGGCATCCTGAACAGTGCACAGCAAGCTGCTCGATCTGAAGATCTATCACAGGCTACCAGACAAAGCGTTCAGCCAGTGCTTTCGCCTGGATGACCAGCACATGGGACCTCCAACACTTGTCCTCAGCTTGGATGATAAAACAATTCTCAATCCCTACAGAAGCAACCCCCATCACAGCACTGGTGATAATGGGGGAACTGGAATCTCTGCTGCACATTCAGCTAGTTTGTTAGGCCACATAGACCTGAGACAGTGTGGGGTCTTTCCTGGTTTCCCTTTGGATCATCTCTGCAGTAACAGGGAGATGCTCAATTTGCATTGGGGAGAATACGTTCAGAAGAGTGTCCTCTTTTGTAAATTTTTCACTTATTTCCCTTTTCCAAGGGTAAACAGAACAATCCATCAGCATTTCCATGATCTGTTGTCCTCTTAAATCCGATCTTGTAATTGTGGCCTCCAAGAAACAGAGCCGGTCTCTGCATTCGTGCTGCTGCTGTTAGTGGAACAACCTTCTGTGGATTGAAAATGGACGCATATGATTGATGATCAATGATGAGGATAAACTCTCTCCCATACAGGTACTGGTCAAAACATTTTACACCCTAAATTGGACTCAAGGCCTTTCTGTCAACCTGTGTATATTTTCCTCTGCATTGGTAAGGGAACATGATGCAAAGGCTATTGGGAGTTCACTTCCATCATTCATAACCTGTGAAATAACTGCTCCTATATCATAAGGTGAGGTGTCACAAGCAAGCTTCACCAGACAATGTGGATCACAATGTGTGACTACAATATCTGACGTCACCATTTCTTTACTTTTGGAAAGCCTCCACACACTGCTTTGTCAATTGCCATTGCTTCCTGATCTGTAGTGAGTTCAGGGGGTGGAGCACAGTTGCCAGGGTTGGCAGGAACCTGTTATAGTAATTGACAAATCCTAAAAAAAACCCGATTACAACTGTGACACACCCTTTGGTCTTGGAGCACTGCTTGCATTTTCTCTGCACACTTGTGCAACCCTTGTGCGTCAATGGTGTGACCACAGTAAGTGATGCTTAGTTTAAAGAATTCACACTTGTTGCATCATGCTCTGAGCCCAAAATCTTCACTTTTTTAGCACTGTCTTGAGATTTTGGAGATGTTGCTTGCCATCCAGGTAATACTGAGTGCCCGGGCAGCTTTCTGCCAGAGTGCAGGTGTTACTCCCAAAATTAACCTATAGCAATAAAGCCCTTTGTGTGCGTGTGTATGGTGAGAAACACTTTGGACTCTCCTTCCTTCTCCATCTGTAGGTAATCCTCAGCTGAGTCCACTTTGCCGGAGTGTAAATCTCAGTGCTAGCCAGTCCTGTGTCACTCTCATTATTATCTGATTTTTCATCAACAGCATGCAGTTTAGTGCTCTTTTAGAAACTGTAACCTGGCTTTTTATCTTTTCACCCTTCCCTATGCAGTCCATTTATTTTTTGTCGGCCCGACAGGCTCTTTGTATGTGTCCTATTTTGTCGCATTTTCTGCAAGTTTCAACTTTAAAACTGCATTGGTCTGATGTATGTAAACCCTTGCCATAACGGTAACACAATTTATTTGGCCAGGCAGGCTTCTGTTTAGACATTACAATTTTGTTCACTCTCACTTTCCTTCCTGACCGCAAATTCAATTGCATGTCTGGCTACTGTTTCATAGCGATTTCAATGGCTCTTTTAAATGTGAGTTGTGCTTCAAGTAGCAGCCATTTTTGAATGCTTTCTTGTAAGATTCCACAAACTAAACAATCTCTCAGTGCATCATTAAGCCCATTGCTGAACTGACAATGCTTGACAATGAATTTCTTCATTTCAGCCATGCAAGCTGAAATGAACTCCCCTTCCTTTTAACTCAACTCATGAAACCTAAAGTGTCCTGCAATCAACAACAGTTTTGGTTCCAAATGTTCCCGCGTTACATTCACAAGATCAGCAAAGCTCATTTCAGCTGGTTTGGCTGCAGCAGTTAAACTTCTAGCAAACTTCGCTTTTCCATGTATTTCACTCAGTAATACTGGTACTGGCTTTTCACTGGCTTCAAAACACTGCTCCATTTGCTCAGTGTAGCCAGCCATTTCCACTCATTTTATTATCATCACCTGGTACTTACTGTATATGAACCTGTGAATTTCACCTGTTTTCTGCCTTTTTTTTAAAAAAAACTCGACCACCTGTCCCTTTCTGAAGAAACAGGTGTTGCATTTTTTAAAAATGCATATATTGCTCTCCTCTTTTGAAGTGGTTAAGGTGTTGGTCTAGTGATCTGAAGTTCGAGCCTCAGCTGAGGCAGCGTGTCGTTTCCTTAAGCAAGGCACTTAACCACACATTGCTCTGCGACGACACCGGTGCCAAGCTGTATCGGCCCTTGCCCTTCCCTTGGGCAACGTCGGTGGCGTGGAGAGGGGAGACTTGCAGCATGGGCAACTGCCAGTCTCCCATACAACCCGGCCCAGGCCTGTGCCCTGGAAACCTTCCAAGGCGCAAATCCATGGCCTCTCGAGACCAATGGATGCCTATTTTGAAGTAAAAACAAGCAGCGCTTAAAACCACCTCATTGCCACTGTTACATTTTGTAATTCTATAAACTGATCAAAAGAAAAACACGGGAGGCCAGGGATAAATGCGTCTACTTAGCGTTAGTTTAGTAAGGCGGCACATACGACATGGTGGTTTAAGTATGGCATTCATGTACTTCTTACATATAACCTGTAATGAATTATGCAAACATATAAAGAATGCTTAGTTAAACCATATATTTACAATATTACTCAAATGTTATGAAATATTAAATACGACATGGACTATGTTTTTTGTACCTTTTCTCACCTTGTGGCGCATCAGGTAGTATTTTTTGTCGCTGTGTAGCATTTATCTGGTTTTTTTAACGAGGCTGAGTTGTTAGCTTGAATGCTCAACTCAGCACAGGTGGTAAGCGTGCAAGGGGCCAGCTGAATTCGAACCTGGAACCATTTGCCTGGCAACATAGACTGGGGCAAAAAAGGGAACGAGGAGGGGAAGCAGGGTAAGATGATGGGAAGGGGTGAGAGGGGAGCCGGGAAGGGGAATTGAAAAAAGTTGGGGTGGGGAGGGGAAGAAGCTCTAAACTATTCAATGTGACACAAATCCAGCATCTGCAATACGTGTGAGAGGTTTTTTTTTAAAGATTTCTCACTGCTTTTCTTTAAAGTCAAGAAACTTGGCTTTTCTTTAAGAAAAAAGAACAGGATTTTGTCAGGGTTATGGATTGGGTTCAATTTAAACACATAGATTACATATGTTCCACTTATCTTTTTAAAAAAATATCTCTACAGAGACAGTGTTAGAGGACATTGCTGATGGGAGATAAAACTGACCATTCCATTAACACAATCCTCTTGAAGGTTCGGAAGTCTTCACATAACCTTACTCTGTTCTACAAGATATAGCTACTGGCAGTGAAATCAACAATCGTAGGCTATCACCAGTAGTGTGATAACTCCAGAAGATTTCTGCTTCTTATTAACTAACTGAACCCACTGTAAATATGGTTTGACATAGCATTGATGTGAAACCTAGTATCTCACTCTTCGGGTGGAACTTCACCCTAACCTGGTCGTTGTTTCATTAGAACACACACAACTTGCAGAATGGTCCTCATCCAACTAGTAAGACCAATTTATATCTTTATTCGACATTTCACATGGATATGTCCCAACAGGATTCATTACATAGGAGTGGACACTGCTTCCAACACAGTGCACTCAACAATTAGACTGATGCTTCAGGAAACCAGCCTCCCCTCCATGGACTTCTACACTTCTCACTGCACCAGTAAAGCAGCCAGCGTAATCAAAGATCCTGTAGCGGTGTGCTACACGTAGCGCTGAAATAACGACACGGAGTCGGCGAGCTGCAGTTGCAAAAAGAGATTTATTCAAACCTCGCGGCCTCGCTTTAAAGCCTTCCTGATCCCGCCCTCCCCGGGCGGGAATGCTGTAGGGAGCGTTTATTCACAGTCCCGTCCCGCGTGTGGGCTTTTCCCCTTGCTGGTGAAGCAGACTTGGCGCCCTCTTTGGGACCGGCCTCTATGCCGGCGCGCACCACTTAGTGAACCGGTTCGAGTGCGCTGGGAAGTGGGTATGGGGGCCAGGTTACCGAGCCTCTCGCGTAGTCTGCCCAGGACTGCTGCGGGTTCTTCCTCTTGCCCCCTTGGGGCTGGTATGAACTCCCCTGGGACGACCAGGGGTGCGCCGTACACCAACTCGGCCGACGAGGTGTGCAGATCGTCTTTGGGCGCCGTGCAGATTCCAAGCAGGACCCAGGGGAGCTCGTCCACCCAGTTAGGTCCTCTCAGGCGGACCATGAGAGCCGACTTCAGGTGACGGTGGAAACGCTCCACCAGTCCGTTCGACTGTGGGTGGTAGGCAGTGGTGTGGTGCAGCTGAGTCCCCAACAGGCTGGCCATAGCTGACCACAGGCTGGAGGTGAACTGGGCGCCTCTGTCGGAGGTAATGTGGGCCGGTACACCAAAGTGAGATACCCAGGTGGCAATCGGTGCCCGGGCACAAGATTCAGAGGTGGTGTCGGTGAGTGGGACCGCCTCTGGCCATCTGGTGAACCGGTCCACGATAGTGAGGAGGTGCCGCGCTCCTCACGACACTGGCAGGGGGCCCATGATATCCACATGAATGTGGTTGAAACGCCGGTGGGTGGGGTGGAACTGCTGCGGCGGGGCCTTGGTGTGTCGCTGCACCTTGGCCGTCTGGCAGTGCAGGCATGTTCTGGCCCATTCACTGACCTGCTTGCGGAGTCCGTGCCAAACAAACCTGTTGGAGACCATCCGGACGGTAGTGCGGATGGAGGGGTGGGCCAAGTTATGAATGGAGTTGAAAACGCGTCGTCGCCAAGGTGCCGGGACGACGGGGCAGGGTTGGCCGGTGGTGACGTCACAGAGTAGGGTCCCCTCACCTGGGCCTACGGGGAGGTCCTGGAGCTGCAAACCGGAGACTGCGGTTCTGTAACTAGGGATCTCCTCGTCTGCCTGCTGCGCCTCCGCCAAAGCTTCATAGTCTACCCCCTGGAACAGGGCTTGGATGCTAGGGCGGGAGAGGGCATCCGCCACGACATTGTCCTTTTCCGAGACATGCCGGACATCCGTCGTGTATTCGGAGATGTAGGACAGATGTCGCTGCTGGCGGGACGACCAGGGGTCGGATGCTTTCGTGAACGCAAAGGTAAGAGGTTTGTGGTCCATGAACGCGGTGAAGGGCCTATCTTCTAAGAAGTACCTGAAATGCCGGATTGCCAGGTATAGCGCCAACAGTTCCCGGTCGAAAGCACTGTATTTGAGCTCGGGTGGTCGTAGATGTTTGCTGAAAAACGCCAGGGGTTGCCAGCGACCCTCGATGAGTTGTTCCAGCACTCCACCGACTGCCATGTTAGATGCGTCCACTGTGAGGGCGGTAGGGACGTCCATTCTGGGGTGCACTAGCATCGCGGAGTTTGCCAAGGCATCCTTCGTTTGAATGAAAGCGGCGGCGGACTCCTCGTCCCAGGTAATGTCCTTGCCCTTACCCGACATCAGGGCGAACAGGGGGCGCATGATTCGGGCAGCTAAAGGGAGGAAGCGGTGGTAGAAATTCACCATACCCACGAATTCCTGAAGGCCTTTGATTGTGGTGGGTCGGGGGAAATGGCGGACCGCATCTACGTTGGCGGGCAGAGGGGCTGCCCCGTCTTTAGTAATCCTGTGGCCCAGGAAGTCGATGGTGTCAAGCCCGAACTGGCATTTGGCCGGGTTGATTGTCAGGCCGTATTCACTCAGTCGGGTGTAGAGTTGACGGAGGTGGGACACATGCTCCTGACAACTGCTGCTGGCTATGAGGATGTCGTCCAAATAGATGAAAGCGAAGTCCAGGTCGCGTCCCACCGCGTCCATTAACCGCTGAAACGTCTGTGCGGCATTCTTTAGGCCGAATGGCATGCGGAGGAACTCGAAAAGGCCGATGAGTGCCGTTTTGGGGACGTCGTCCGGATGCATCGGGATTTGATGGTATCCCCGGACAAGGTCTACCTTGGAGAAGATACGTGCGCCGTGCAGATTTGCTGCAAAGTCCTGAATGTGCGGCACAAGGTAGCGGTCCGGTGTTGTCGCCGCATGGTCTCCAGCCCCCTGTCGCTTTGGGCACTATGTGCAGGGGGGAGGCCCATGGGCTGTCGGACCGCCGTATGATCCCCAATTCCTCCATCCTCTTGAACTCCTCCTTCGCCAGTCGGAGCTTGTCCGGGGGAAGCCTTCGAGCACGGGTGTGGAGGGGTGGTCCCTGTGTCGGGATGTGGTGCTGTACGCCGTGTCGGGGCATGGCTGCCGTGAACTGCGGTGCCAGAACCGATGGGAAATCCGCCAGGACTCTGGTGAAGTCGTTGTCGGACAGGGTGATGGAGTCTAGGTGTGGGGCCGGCAACTGGGCTGCACCCAGGGAGAACGTCTGAAAGGTCTCGGCGTGGACCAGTCTCTTCCTGGGCAGGTCGACCAGTAGGCTGTGAGCCTGCAAAAAATCCGCTCCCAGGAGCGGTTGGGCTACGGCGGCCAGTGTGAAGTCCCACGTGAACTGGCTGCAGCCGAACTGTAGCCGCACCGTACGGGTGCCGTAGGTCTTGACTGTGCTGCCGTTCGCGGCCCGCAGGGTGGGACCCGGTTCTCTGTTGCGGGTGTCGTAACTCGTCGGAGGTAAGACGCTGATCTCGGCTGCGGTATCGACCAGAAAGCAGCGTCCCGACCGCTTGTCCCACACATGCAGGAGGCTATCCCGATGGCCAGCCGCCACCTGGCATTTCCCGGGAACTTGCAGGGCGGGTTTCTGCGCCCCACCGCTGGTGGTAGAAGCACCATTGTTCGTTGGCCTCCTCACCCCTGTCTCTGGGGTTAGTGTGCTCTGCGGCCGGGCCTGGTCTGGTTTGCTGCTGGGAGCGTGGCCTGGTCGATGGACGCCCCACTCTCTTTGGCGTTCCACAGCAAGTCCGCCCGGGCCGCCACCTTCCGGGGGTCGCTGAAATCCGCGTCGGACAGCAGCAGGCGTATGTCCTCGGGCAGCCGCTCCAGGAATGCCTGCTCAGACATGAGGCAGGGCGTGTGTCCTCCGACCAGGGACAGCATCTCGTTCATCAAAGCTGATGGCGGTCTGTCTCCCAAACCATCCAGGTGCAGTAAGTGGGCAGCTCGCTCACGCTGTGAGAGTCCGAAAGTCCTTATGAGCAGGGCTTTGAATTCAGTGTATTTACCGTCCGCTGGGGGAGACTGTATGAACCCCTCAACCTGGGCCGCTGTGTCCTGGTCAAGGGAGCTCACCACGTAGTAGTAACTTGTGGCATCCGAGGTTATCTGCCGAATGTGGAATTGGGCTTCTGCTTGCTGGAACCATAGGTGAGGTCGCAGCGTCCAGAAGCTTGGCAGTTTTAACGAAACTGCATGAACAGATGCGGCATCGTTCATCTCCGGTCCAAATATCGTTTGGGCCGTCGGGGTCACCAATTGTAGCGGTGTGCTACACGCAGCGCTGGAATAACGACACGTAGTCGATGAGCTGCAGTTGCAAAAAGAGGTTTATTCAAACTTCGCGGCCTCGCTTTAAAGCCTTCCTGTTCCCGCCCTCCCCGGGCGGGAATGCTGTAGGGAGCGCGTATTCACAGTCCCGTCCCGCGTGTGGGCTTTTCCCCTTGCTGGTGAAGCAGGCTTGGCGACCTCTTTGGGACCGGCCTCAATGCCGGCGCGCACCACCTTGTGAGCGGGTTCGAGTGCGCTGGGAAGTGGGTCGCCACAATCCCACCTACCTGACGTTTAAAGTTCAATGTGCATATGTGTCACCATATACAACCCTGAGATTCATCTTCCTGTGGGCATACTCAATAAATCCATAAACGAATCAATGAAAGACTGCACCAACGTGGGCATTCAACCAATGTGGGCATTCAACCAATGTGGGCATTCAACCAACGTGGGCATTCAACCAATGTGGGCATTCAACCAATGTGGGCATTCAACCAATGTGGGCATTCAACCAATGTGGGCATTCAACCAATGTGCAAAAGACACAACCTGTATAAAGAGAAAGAAATCTGCCTGAGGTGACAAGTTCACAATTGCACAAGACGGTATAGAGCCCAAAGGCTTGAAGCCTATTGATTAGTTTTGAGGGGATGTTGGCATTGAATAGTCGATAAAGAGCATCCTGACGTATTCTCCCTTCTCCCCACTCCCGTCGGGCAGAAGATACAAAAACCTGAAAGCACATACCATCAAGCTCAAAGCAGATTCCACCCCGCTGTTATAGGACTACTGAATGGTTTCCTACTGTGATAAGATGGACTCTTGACCTCACAATCCACCTGGTGTATGATCTTGCACCTGACTGTTTCCCTGCACTGCACATTCTCTGTTGCTGCTACACTTCATTCTACATTTTGATATTGGCTGTGAGAATGTGCAAGAGTGTTAATAAAGGTTATTGAACCATTGGAATCATTTTTTAAATTTTTTTAATTAAGTTTCTAAAAACATTATTTAAGGGTAAAGGCCCTTCTGTCCCAATGAACCTCCACTGCCCAATTAACCTACTAGGTCTTTGCAATGTCGGGGGAAACAGGAGAAAACCATATAGTCACAAGGAGAATGTACAAACTCCTTACAGACAGCAGTGGAACTGAACCTGGATTTTTGGCACTGTGATAGTGTTATACCAACCATACTGCTCCGAACTGTCGAGGCCTTGCTTGTGATAGTCCACTGAATGTAGCTTGGCAACTTGAGAATAACCCCTATAATCACAGGTTTTCTATATAAAGTAATGCTCAATCCGTCAAAGGTACATTTATTATCAAAGAATGTATGTAGGATACAAGCCTGAGATTCGTCTTACCACAGACAGCCACAAACCAAAGCAGACATGTTCGGCACAACTTTGTGGGCCGAAAGTCCTGTATTGTGCTGTAGGTTTTCTACGTTTCTGTGTTTCTAACTCATTCAACGAAAACATCATGCACCCAATAAGCCAAAAAAAAACCAAGAATAAATTGTGCAAATGGCAAAAAAATTACTGAAAAAACACCAAATATAACACATCAAACCACAGAGTCATTGAAACAATCTAGACATGTTTGATTCAGTGCAGTTCAGATCAATTAAAAACTGTTATAAGCTCAGACAGCGCCAGTCTGCCTCGATCAAAATCGCACAAAATAATGAGTAACCAGAAACACATCCAGACAAGTTGGCACCAGCGTACAATGTTCCCTTGGTTGACATCTTCCAGACAGCTCACAAAAAATGTCTTTTTTTTTAACTTCTGTTTTTCACCTTACATGTGTTTCTGGGATGGTAAGAGCCTGCGATTTAGCTTGGAGACTGTTTGAGTGTTCCAGCACTTTGCTATCTCCAAGAAGATTCCGGGAAGGCGAGTGTATTCCAAGATGGCCTCGATGTGAAGAAACTTCCGGAGGGTGGGGTGGGTTTGATGTTTCTCTCTGAACGACTTTCACGCTCTTACTTTGTTTTGTGGCTATCTGGAGAAGACAAATTTCAGTGTTGTATATGAATACATGCTTTGATAATAAATGAACCTTTGATCATAACATGAACTATGTTGATTAAACCTTGCCCAAGACTCAAGACTCTGGCAGCATTGAGTGAGAGGGAGAGAGACGGGTCAAACACAGGCACCTTCCTTTGGGGACAGTGAGCAAGTGAGGTGGAGACCAGTCAAATGCAGACAGACGGTGCTGAACGTACGCTCACCTTCCACTTTTGTCCTCACTGATTTCAATCTTGCTCAACACTTTAATCTGTGAGATCGGTGAGAAATGGCGAGACATGAGAAATCAGCACCCCATCTCCAGGCTTCTTGGCCTCCAGGCCACACACTACTCAAAACCTCACTGCAGTCCCTTGGAAACGGCAAAATGCCAAATCACTCAATCAGCCTGAAAATTTGCTATCAAAAGATAAATCTCAGGTTCCAACGGTAGCAGAATCATATTTGAAAGAAGTAGTTTCGTGAACTGTCTCAAGGACATCGCCTTTGGTCATGTTGTTTGCTGCTGCCATTGTAGCGATGTACTACATACAGAGCTAGAAACAACAACACGCAGTCGATAAGTTGTTTCGAGACTAGTTCATTCAAACTTAGCGGCGCTGGCTTTTAAATCCCTAGTTCTCGCCCTCCCTGGGCAGAAATGACGTCAGAGGTGCATTACCAAAGTCTCTCCCCGCGTGCGGGCTATTTGTGAGCTGGTTCGCCTGCGCAGAAAGTGGGTCGCCACACCATCTTCTTTAAAGCTCGTGTTATCCAGGACACCACGAGCTCAGAGAGTCACAGCATAGAAACAGGCCCTTTAGACAACTGCTTCTGTGTCAGGCTCAGGTTAACACTGATGTACATCAGGCAATGTTATGGGGCACCATAGTGGTTAGTATGACTATTACAACTCCGTGTCGGAGGTCAGAGTTCAATTCTGGCATCCTCTGTAAGGAGTTTGTACACACCCTGCATGAGCACATGGGTTTCCTCCCACAGATGTACTGGTAGGTAGGTTCATTGGTAAATTGTCCTGTGATTAGGTCGGTTGCTGGGTGGTGTAGATTGTTGGGCCAAAAGGTCCT
Source organism: Hemitrygon akajei (assembly GCF_048418815.1). Lineage (NCBI taxonomy): Eukaryota > Metazoa > Chordata > Chondrichthyes > Myliobatiformes > Dasyatidae > Hemitrygon > Hemitrygon akajei. The sequence continues at coordinate 9,842,199 of NC_133131.1, forward strand.
GTATCTATAAATCAATAAATGTGTTGTTTTGTGGCAACAGTACAATGGGAGACAACAAATTACCATGTCATGAACATTTATTCCACATTCTCATCGGTACTCCCAGATTCAATCACTCACCATTACACAGACTACATTTTAGTGGCCAATTCAGTCCCCCAAACCTTGGAGGAAACCTACACGATCACAGGGAAATCGTGCAAACTCCATTCAGAAAACTGAGCTCAGGATTGAACCTGGTCTGTGCCCTGAGGCAGAAGCTCTATGCCTCAAGTCTTGTGTGGAACTCTTCCAGTGAGATAAGAAAATAAGGCCATTTGGCCCATTGACTCTGCTCTGCCATCTCCCCATATTCCTTCATGCCCTGACCAATCAAAAATCTATCCACCTCCATATAAAGACTTAGCCTGCACAGCCACCCATGGCAGTGAATTCCACAGGTTCCCCACCCTCTGGCAAAAGAAATTCCTCATCTCCAATCTGAATGGACGTCCCTCTGTTCTGAGGCTGTGCCCTCTGGTCTTAGACTCCTGCACTACAGGAAACATTCCTTCCATCGTGGCCTTTCAATGTTCAAGTCAAGTTTATTGTCATTTTGACCACAGACTGCTGGTACAGTACACAGTAAAAAATGAAACAACGTTCCTCCAGGACCCTGGTGCTACATGAAACAACACAAAGCATTACGATAGGCTTCGTAATGGATGCCTCAAGATCCAAATAAGCATCACGTGTAGCAGCTCTCCTTTATCTGCCCTGCTGGTTATAAAAATTAATAAATTTTTCAAGTTTATTTCCTTTCCATAAATCCTTCTGGCTCTGCTCAGTTCTAAATGCCACGCTGCTACCTCCTTAATAATAGATGCCAGCACCAATAGGCAATTAGTTGAAAGCAAAAGCTGTATTACTTTTCTCTGAAGTCACTTTCACTCCTTGAGGTTTCACACAGTATTTATTATGGCAAATGACAGGCTTCTGACATTGCTTCTTTCCTTGAACAAACTGCGAGAGACAAGAGGCTGTTTGTCCTTTCCAATTACTGGAAGCACCAGTTCCACCCAAAGCAAAAGATTAGCAGTTGGTTTACACTCGGCGTTGTATATTTTTTATTATTTTCTTGAGCTGTACAGTGTGGAGCAGGCCCCAGCATCCCACCAACCCGATTAATCCCAATCTAATCGTTGTACAATTTTCACAACCACCTACCCAATGCCTTTGGGCTGTGGGGGGGGGGGGGGGGGGGGGGAGAGAGACTGGAATTTCCGGGGAAAACCCACGCATTCCACGAGGAGGACGTACAGAGACTCTTTACAGAATGATGCTGGAATTGAATCCCGGACTCCGAAATACCCTGAGCTGTAAGAGCATCTCACTAACTGCAGTGCTGTCTGGGCTCCAATAACCACGCATTTGTGGACACTTAAAACAACATATTTCATAGCCTCTGGACACACAATGTGCAATAACAAGAATAAAATCAAAAATAAAATTCATGTACGGCAAATTTTGCTTTAAAGCATTATTGATCCACAACCTAGCCAGGTTAATTCCCATTTATATATCACAGATCTTTTCACTTCTGAAGTTTAGATTCAAATTCTATGGGGTTGGGTCTAAGCTCAGAGAGCTCAACAGTAGCTTTTAACCTTGTCCTTGAAACATAGAACATTCCAGCACAGGAACAGGCCTCTCGCCCCATAATGTTGTGCCAAACGAATTAGTAATCAAACGGCCAACTAAACTAGTCCCTTCTACCTACGCAATTAACATATCCTTCCATTTTCCCCACATTCATGCGCCTATATAAATGTCTCTTAGAAGTCCCTACTGTATCTGCATCTATCATCACTCCAGGCATCCACCACTCTTTGCGTAAAAAACTTGCCCCTCACCTCTCATTTAAAATGAACCCCTTTCATCTTAGGTGCGTGCATCAAAAAAAGATGTTGCCTGTCTACACTATCTATGCCTCCCATAATCTTACAAATCTCTATCAGATCGCCCCTCGGCTTCCATCGCTCCAGAGAAAACAAGCCAACTTTGTCCAACCTTTTGTTATAGTACATGCCCCCGAATCCAGGCAACATCAAGGTAGACCTCTTGGAAATGTTACATAAGATATCTATTGCTATGCTGTTGGTATTTCACTTTAGCACTTTTCTGCATAAACAGTCCCGCTGGTGGAATGTTTTGGTTTCGGCTAAAGGTAAGAAGCCCTGCTGTTCAACTTAGGAAGGTTGTGTCAGCCGATCAGGATGTTGGGGTCTGGAGAAAGTTCTAGACAGAGCAGGACGGAGAGAGATTGGTGACGGACAGTAGTCTGGTTTGGGTTTTTTTTTGTGCGGGAGCTGCAGAGTGGAACAGAAGGCTGAGAATGCTGTGGGACGGAGAGAGGTTGGTGACGGACAGTAGTCTGGTTTGGGTTTTTTTTTGGGCGGGAGCTGCAGAGTGGAACAGAAGGCTGAGAATGCTGTGGGACGGAGAGAGGTTGGTGACGGACAGTAGTCTGGTTTGGGGTTTTTTTTGGGCGGGAGCTGCAGAGTGGAACAGAAGGCTGAGAATGCTGTGGGACGGAGAGAGGTTGGTGACGGACAGTAGTCTGGTTTGGGGTTTTTTTGGGCGGGAGCTGCAGAGTGGAACAGAAGGCTGAGAATGCTGTGGGACGGAGAGAGGTTGGTGACGGACAGTAGTCTGGTTTGGGGTTTTTTTTGGGCGGGAGCTGCAGAGTGGAACAGAAGGCTGAGAATGCTGTGGGACGGAGAGAGGTTGGTGACGGACAGTAGTCTGGTTTGGGGTTTTTTTGGGCGGGAGCTGCAGAGTGGAACAGAAGGCTGAGAATGCTGTGGGACGGAGAGAGGTTGGTGACGGACAGTAGTCTGGTTTGGGTTTTTTTTTTGGGCGGGAGCTGCAGAGTGGAACAGAAGGCTGAGAATGCTGTGGGACGGAGAGAGGTTGGTGACGGACAGTAGTCTGGTTTGGGTTTTTTTTTGGGCGGGAGCTGCAGAGTGGAACAGAAGGCTGAGAATGCTGTGGGACGGAGAGAGATTGGTGACGGACAGTAGTCTGGTTTGGGTTTTTTTTTGGGCGGGAGCTGCAGAGTGGAACAGAAGGCTGAGAATGCTGTGGGACGGAGAGAGGTTGGTGACGGACAGTAGTCTGGTTTGGGGTTTTTTTTGGGCGGGAGCTGCAGAGTGGAACAGAAGGCTGAGAATGCTGTGGGACGGAGAGAGGTTGGTGACGGACAGTGGTCTGGTTTGGGTTTTTTTTTGGGCGGGAGCTGCAGAGTGGAACAGAAGGCTGAGAATGCTGTGGGACGGAGAGAGGTTGGTGACGGACAGTAGTCTGGTTTGGGTTTTTTTTTGGGCGGGAGCTGCAGAGTGGAACAGAAGGCTGAGAATGCTGTGGGACGGAGAGAGGTTGGTGACGGACAGTAGTCTGGTTTGGGGTTTTTTTTGGGCGGGAGCTGCAGAGTGGAACAGAAGGCTGAGAATGCTGTGGGACGGAGAGAGATTGGTGACGGACAGTAGTCTGGTTTGGGGTTTTTTTGGGCGGGAGCTGCAGAGTGGAACAGAAGGCTGAGAATGCTGTGGGACGGAGAGAGGTTGGTGACGGACAGTAGTCTGGTTTGGGTTTTTTTTTGGGCGGGAGCTGCAGAGTGGAACAGAAGGCTGAGAATGCTGTGGGACGGAGAGAGGTTGGTGACGGACAGTAGTCTGGTTTGGGTTTTTTTTTGGGCGGGAGCTGCAGAGTGGAACAGAAGGCTGAGAATGCTGTGGGACGGAGAGAGATTGGTGACGGACAGTAGTCTGGTTTGGGTTTTTTTTTGGGCGGGAGCTGCAGAGTGGAACAGAAGGCTGAGAATGCTGTGGGACGGAGAGAGGTTGGTGACGGACAGTAGTCTGGTTTGGGGTTTTTTTTGGGCGGGAGCTGCAGAGTGGAACAGAAGGCTGAGAATGCTGTGGGACGGAGAGAGGTTGGTGACGGACAGTGGTCTGGTTTGGGTTTTTTTTGGGCGGGAGCTGCAGAGTGGAACAGAAGGCTGAGAATGCTGTGGGACGGAGAGACTGCTGCAAGATGAATGGCTGCAAGGAGGAAGGGCCAGTACTCCTCAGAGAGCCAGTTTTGAGATCGACTTCGAGGGATGTTCGGACTGTGGAGGGTGCTTTCACGCAGACTGTGGGTTCGGCGCCATGAGTAACAGTTATACCCAGCTTTGGGAGAGATGAGCTCCAACAGTCATATAATAGGGAAGTATTCCATTGTTCAGACATGACCTTCTCATCATACCAAAAATAATTTCAGTTGAAGGCCTTGGCACTAAAAACAGCTAACAGCACTGTGGGTGTACATAGAACATAGAATAGTACAGCACATTACAGGCCCTTCGGCCCACAATGTTGTGCTGACCCTCAAACCCTGCCTCCCATATAACCCTCCACCCTAAATTCCTCCATATACCTGTCTAGTAGTCTCTTAAATTTCACTAGTGTATCTGCCTCCACCACTGACTCAGGCAGTGCATTCCATGCACCAATCACTCTCTGAGTGAAAAACCTTCCTCTAATATCCCCCTTGAACTTCCCACCCCTTACCTTAAAGCCATGTCCTCTTGTATTGAGCAGTGGTGCCTTGGGGAAGAGGCGCTGGCTGTCTACTCTGTCTATTCCTCTTAATATCTTGTACACCTCTATCATGTCTCCTCTCATCCTCCTTCCCTCCAGAGAGTAAAGCCCTAGCTCCCTTAATCTCTGATCATAATCCATACACTCTAAACCAGGCAGCATCCTGGTAAATCTCCTCTGTACCCTTTCCAATGCTTCCACATCCTTCCTATAGTGAGGCGACCAGAACTGGACACAGTACTCCAAGTGTGGCCTAACTAGAGTTTTATAGAGCTGCATCATTACATCGCGTCTCTTAAACTCTATCCCTCGACTTATGAAAACTAACACCCCATAAGCTTTCTTAACTACCCTATCTACCCGTGAGGCAACTTTCAGGGACATGTACCCCCAGATCCCTCTGCTCCTCCACACTACCAAGTATCCTGCCATTTACTTTGTACTCTGCCTTGGAGTTTGTCCTTCCAAAGTGTACCACCTCACACTTATCTGGGTTGAACTCCATCTGCCACTGCTCAGCCCATTTCTGCATCCTATCAATATCTCTCTGCAATCTTCGACAATCCTCTACACTATCTACAACACCACCAACCTTTGTGTCATCTGCAAACTTGCCAACCCACCCTTCTACCCCCACATCCAGGTCGTTAATAAAAATCACGAAAAGTAGAGGTCCCAGAACAGATCCTTGTGGGACACCACTAGTCACAACCCTCCAATCTGAATGTACTCCCTCCACCACAACCCTCTGCCTTCTGCAGGCAAGCCAATTCTGAATCCACCTGGCCAAACTTCCCTGGATCCCATGCCTTCTGACTTTCTGAATAAGCCTACGGTGTGGAACCTTGTCAAATGCCTTACTAAAATCTATGTAGATCACATCCACTACACTACCCTCATCTATATGCCTGGTCACCTCCTCAAAGAACTCTATCAGGCTTGTTAGACATGATCTGCCCTTCACAAAGCCATGCTGACTTTCCCTGATCAGACCATGATTCTCTAAATGCCCATAGATCCTATTTCTAAGAATCTTTTCCAACAGCTTTCCCACCACAGACGCAAGGCTCACTGGTCTATAATTACTCAGGCTATCCCTACTACCTTTTTTGAACAAGGGGACAACATTCGCTTCCCTCCAATCCTCTGGTACCATTCCTGTGGACAACGAGGACATAAAGATCCTAGCCAGAGGCTCAGCAATCTCTTCCCTCGCCTTGTGGAGCAGCCTGGGGGAATATTCCGTCAGGCCCCGGGGACTTATCCGTCCTAATGTATTTTAACAACTTCAACACCTCCTCTCCCTTAATATCAACATGCTCCAGAACATCAACCTCACTCATATTGTTCTCACCGTCATCAAGTTCCCTCTCATTGGTGAATACCGAAGAGAAGTATTCATTGAGGACCTCACTCATTTCCACAGCCTCCAGGCACATCTTCCCACTTTTATCTCTAATCGGTCCTACCTTTACTCCTGTCATCCTTTTGTTCTTCACATAATTGAAGAGTGCCTTGGGGTTTTCCTTTACCCTACTCGCCAAGGCCTTCTCATGACCCCTTCTTGCTCCTCAGGCCCTTAAACTCCTTTCTTGCTACCCTATATTCCCCAATAGACCTATCTGATCCTTGCTTCCTAAACCTCATGTATGCTGCCTTCTTCCACCTGACCAGATTTTCCACTTCACTTGTCACCCATGGTTCCTTCACCCTACCATTCTTTATCTTCCTCACTGAGGCAAATTTATCCCTAACATCCTGCAAGATATCCCTAAACATCGACCACATGTCCATAGTACATTTCCCTGCAAAAACATCATCCCAATTCACACCCGCAAGTTCTAGCCTTATAGCCTTATAATTTGCCCTTCCCCAATTAAAAATTTTCCTGTCCTCTCTGATTCTATCCTTTTCCATGATAATGCTAAAGGTCAGGGAGCAGTGATCACTGTCCCCCAGATGCTCACCCACTGACAGATCTGTGACCTGACCCGGTTTGTTACCTAATACTAGATCTAGTATGGCATTCCCCCTAGTTGGCCTGTCAACATGCTATGACAGGAATCCATCCTGGACACACTTAACAAACTCTGCCCCATCTAAACCCTTGGAACTAATCAAGTGCCAATCAATATTAGGGAAGTTAAAGTCACCCATGATAACAACCCTGTTATTTTTGCACCTTTCCAAAATCCTGCCTCCCAATCTGCTCCTCGGTATCTCTGCTGCTACCAGGGGGCCTATAGAATATCCCCAGTAGAGTAACTGCTCCCTTCCTGTTCCTGACTTCCACCCATACTGACTCAAAAGAGGATCCTGCTACATTACCCACCCTTTCTGCAGCTGTAATAGTATCCCTGACCAGTAATGCCACTCCTCCTCCCCTTCCCCCTCCCCCCCCATCCCTTTTAAAGCACTGAAATCCAGGAATATTGAGAATCCAATCCATTGAGTACCCATACCTCAAGGAATTCAGAGGTTCAAGAGGGCAGCTCATCACCACCTTCTCAACAGCAACTAGGGATGGGCAATAAATGGTGGCTTAGCTGGTGATGCCCACATCTCGAAAATGAATAAATAAAAAAATTCAAGAGTTGTTAGTAACACACACAAATGCTGGTGGAACTCAGCAGCTCAGGCAGCACCTATGGAAATAAAATGAGTCAGCGTTTTGGGCCGAGACTCATCGGGACTGGAAAGGAAGGGGGAAGAAGCCAGAATAAGAAGGTGGGGTGAAGGGAAAGAGTACAAGCTGGAAGGTGATAGATGAAGCCAGGTGAGGGGAAAGGTAAGTGGGTGGGAGAGGGAGGATGAAGTGGGAATCTGACAGGTGGAAGAGGTGAAGGGCTGAAGAAGGAATCTTCAATTCATTTCACATTCCACAATACAGAGACAGAAGAAATGTGATACATGCATTTAAAAAAAAATAGATTAAATGTACTCGCATAGACTTACAGTCACAGCAGTGATAATATACTGATGGATCTCCTAGGGAGCAGTGCTACAAGAGATGGGGCACTGATACTGTATTATGATGGACTGCAGCCATTATCTTACAGTAAGGCAGAAAATTCCATCCAAAAATCAGTTACCTATTCAATTACTTATTGGCAGTGTTGTAACTTTGCAAGTAGTGAAAACAACAGAATGCTACAGGGAATATGTACTATTTACACAGCTCCACACCATCAGCTCTGGCTGATCACTGACAGTGCGTAAAACTATGCTTACATACATTATGATCAGTTCAAAGCAACGCAGGCATTTTGCAAGAACCAGAGTGATACTGTGGTGTAGAGATTAGCACAACTCTATTACAGTGTCAGTGACCTGGGTTCAATCCTTGCTACTGTCAGTTAAGAGTTTGTACGTTCTCCTGGTGACTGTGTGGGTTTCCTCTTGGTGCTCTGCTTTTCTCCCAGTCCAAAGACGTAGGGGTTAGTAGGTTAACTAGTCACATGGGCACAATTGGGTGGTACAGGCTTGTTGGGCTGGAAAGGCCTGTTACCGTGCTGTACCTCTAAACAAAATAAAACGAACTTTAAAGTTATGCTAACACAAACATAACCCTCTATAGATTGTAGATTAAAATTTCTGGGTTCTTCTGTATAGACTAACACAAATGAAGTGTTCAAAAGTGAAAAAAAAACCCTGCAGATTCTTGAACACAGCTTTGACAGGAAACAAAAGGGCATATTTTAATTGAATGACTTTCCACCTGAAATGTTAACTACTTCTTTTTCCATTAGAAAGTAGAACAGTATAGCATGGTACAGGCCCTTTCCCCCACCATGTTGCCTCATAAGATCTAGGAAGCCATATGGCCCATTGAATCTGCTCTGCTATTCCATCATCGTACAACCTGTTACACTGCTGGCATTTAGGGCAGCAATGAAGATCACCCATCTCTGTTGGCCATCATTTCCAATGCGACCAGGGTCCTCATTTCTGCCTTTAAGGTATGGCTCCAAGTTCTCCCTCATTTCATGGGTCCAGTGAAGTGCTATCTTGGAGTTGGCCTCTCTACTCATCACATGTCCAATCCATATTCAACACTTCCTCATGAAGGTTGTGGCCATGCCATTCCTTCATGGCTGATTTATTATCCCTCTCAACCCCATTCTACTGCCTTCTCATAACCTTTGTCATCCTGACTAATAAAGAACCTACAAACCTCCGCTTTAATAGAAGATCACAAGACAGGTGCAGAATTAGGCTATTCAGCCCATAGAGACTTCTCTGCCATTTCATAATGGCTGATTTGTTATCCCTCTCAACCCCATTGTCCTGCCAACACAGCTGTGGAAGCCAAGTCATAGACCTAATGACTTGGATTCCACAGCCATCTATGACAATGAATTTCACAGATTCGTCCTCATCTCTGTGCAGCCGAGAGGGAGAAGATGAGGTCAGATGTATCAGTATTACAAAGGGAGCAACAACACGAGAGAGGAGCTGGCCAAAGTTGACTGAAAGGGGACACTAGCGGGGATGACAGCAAAACAGCATTGGATGGAGTTTCTCAGGGCAACTCCGAAGGCACAGCAGAGATATATTTCAAAGGTGAAGGAATATTCTAAAGGGAGGGTGAGGCTGACAAGGGAAATAAAAGATAACATAAAGAGAAAAGAGAGGGTATATAAAATAGCAAAAATTAATGGGAAGTTAGAGGATTGGGAAGCTTTTAAAAACCAACAGAAAGCAACTAAAAAGCCATAAGGATACGATAGGGTCTTTTAAGAGACTTCTGGATAGATACACGGAACTTAGAAAAATAGAGGGCTATAGGTAAGCCTAGTAATTTCTAAGTTAGGGACATGTTTGGCACAACTTTGTGGGCTGAAGGGCCTGTATTGTGCTGTAGGTTTTCTATGTTTTTAAAAGATGAAATATGAAGGAAAGCTAGCCAACAAAATAAGACACCAACATTTTTTTCAGATACAAAAGAGAGGCAAGAGTGGATATCAGACAGCTGGAAAACGACACTGGTGAGGTAATACTAGGGGGACAAAGAAATATCAAACACACAAGTATTTTGCATCAGTCTTCTTTAGCAGTGTGTCAGGCATCCCAGAGTGTCAGGTGTCAGTGAGTGTAGTTGCTGTCACCAAGGAGAAAGTGCTTGGGAAGCTGAAAGGTCTGAAGGTAGCTAAGTCACCTGGGCCAGGATGAACTACACTCCAGGGTTCTGAAAGAGGTGGCTGAAGACATCAGTAACGATCATTCAAGAATCACTAAATTCTGGAATGTTTCCAGAGGACTGGAACATTGCAAATGTCACTCTACTCCTCAAGCAGGGAGAGAGGCAGAAGAAAGGGAATTGGAGGTCAGTTAGCCTGACTTCAGTGGTTGGCAAGATGTTGGAATCTATTATTAAAGATGTGGTTTCGGGTAATTTGGAGGCACATGATAAAATAGGCCAAAGTCAGCATAGTTTCCTTAAGGGGAATTCTTTGAGGAAATAACAGAGGATAGACAAAGGAGTCAGTGGATGTGTTTACTTGGATTTTCAGAAGTTCTTTGACAAGGTACCACACATGAGGCTGTTTAACAAGAGCCAAGAGCCCATATTACAGGAAAGAAACTAGAATAGTTAGAAGATTGGCTGCAGTGCAGGTAGATAAAAACTTGCAAGGCAATAATGAGAAAGATTGTGAGGGCGAGAGCCCTTCGTATTATACTAGGGAAACATTCAATAGTCATTTTGTCAGCAAGAAGTGTAGACAAAGCCCCTGAAAGGGAGGCTTGTTTCCGTGATTGTGCTGAGCTGTGTCCACAACTCTGCAGTTCCTTGCATTAAAGGGCAGAGCAGTGGCCGTATCAAAGCTATGATGCATGCAGATAGGTTGCCTTCTGTGGAGTATGGATAAAATTGGTGAAGCTCAAAGGGAACATGCCAAATTCCTTTGTCCTCCCCAGAAAGCAGCACTAACCAGCTTCCTTGGCCATGGCATCTCTGTGATTGGAGCAGGAGATGACGTCCATTCTTAGGAACTTGAAGCTTTCAACCCTTCCAACCTCAGCACCGCTGATTGGTTGGGACATCAGTGTGCAGACCAGTTGGGCTGACTGGCCTGCTCTGTACTATAAAGTCTATGTAATTCTACACTGGATATTGATACACAACTCAATGAAAACATACTTTATATGCCAATCTATAGCCGTATGGAGTCCTAACCAAGTCACGCAGACTCAGGCAATGCTTGTTTTTATACTTAGTTTATTTTACTATTTGTCACAGCACTTTTCGCTACTCCAAAGATCTGCACATTCCAATGCCATGCTGGATCCCAGTACTGCATACATGTTACCTAAAAAGGGGTGGGGCAGCACAGTAACATAGCAGTTAGTGCAACAATACTGCTGCAACTTTGGGTAGATAGAGCTGGTCAGCCTGGGGAGGCAGTCCATCTAAGAGAGGGAAAACTCTGATTTCAAACCTCCGCTGCCTTGCGGCCATACCCACTCATGGGAAAGGCTTCGGGAGTAAACCCCGAGGACAAATCCGGAGCTGGAGTCCCTAAGGCAGTCCGACGTTGCCTTCAACCTCGCTCTGGCAACTCCTGCGATGACACCGGTGCCAAGTTGTATCAGCCCTTGCCCTTCCCTTGGACAACATCGGTGTCGTGGAGAGGGGAGACTTGCTGCTTGGGCAACAGCTGGTCTTCCACACAACCCTGGCCAGGCCTGCGTCCTGGAGAAGACTTTCCAGGTGCAGATCCATGGCCTCGTGAGGCTGACAGATGCTACACATACTACTGCACCAGCGAGCTGGGTTCAATTCTTGCCGCTATCTGTACATTTATACATTCTTCCACCATGGGTTTCTTCTGAATGCTCCAGTTTCCTCCCACATTTTATACGAGTTAGTGCAGTAATTGGGCACCGTGGGCTTGTCAGGCCGGAAGGGCCTGTTACTGTGCTGCATCTCTAAATGGAAATTTTTTTTAAAAACAGCCATTTAAATGATAATAACTTTCCTCACAAGAAGTCTCCACTATCACCTTAATAATAAATCCAAAGCTCTTTAAATGGAGATGTCCAAATGTGCCACTGGCCAACTCTTTAAACAAAAACACAACAGATAAATCCTGTGCATTAAAAATGCAACACAGAACAATTTCTTACACCGATTTCATTTGAAGGACAAAGAACTACCTATGCCAGAAAACACAGAGGGCAGAACAAGTGAACAATACAGCCTGTACAGCATACTCAACCACAGGACGTAGGAGCAGAATCAGGCCATTCAGCCCATCAAGTCTGTTCCACCATTCCATCATGGCTGTTTTATTATCCCTCCAAACACCACTCTCCTGCCTACTTCCTATAATATTTGTCGCTCTTGCTAATCGAGAACCCATCAACCTCTATTTTAAATATACCCAATGACTTGCCTTCACAGTAGATTGTAGCAATGAATTCCACAGATTCACCACCCTCTGGCTAAAGAAATTCCTCCTCATTTACAACCGATCTGTCTCAAAATGAATTTTAGAAGTCATATGTTTAATTATGTACATCTATTCAATTAGACAAAATAGTTGTTTCAGTTTTCTGCAAACCGACAAGATTATACGACAACCAAGGTACACGATGAACTCAGCAGGTCAGGCAGGATCTGTCGAGGGAATAGACAGTCAACAGTTCGGGGTGATTGTTTTCATCTGTTCAGCTGAGCTCCTTCAGCATCTTGTTTATAGCTCCAGATTCCAGTATCTGCAGTCTCTTATTACGATTATGCTACACATCAAGGACAGGGCTGACATTCTGAAGCCCCAGGGCAAGGTATCAACCTGGCATTAACTAGATGTCCTGGCCATTTTGCTTCATTAGGAGTCCTTGACAATGGCAAAGATACTGAACAGTATAATAACAGTATATATAAGAACTCTTGAGTAATAGAGAGTGAACTAGCAGAACACAAGCAGGTACTTAGCATCTCAGGCTTTCAGCCATTCAAGTAGAACGTGACTTGCTCTCTAAAACTTTACCAGCCTTGGTCTTGAATACTCTTGCCTGTCATTTTTACATTATAACTGCTTCCTAAATATTAAAACAAATAACATACCCCATACTACTACATTAATAAACACACCAAGCAGTTGCTTTGGCCTTCAAAAGGGCCAAGCTCAACACTTAAGCTTTAAAAGCAAACTGCTTCATATATTGCTGGTATTTTCATTCCTGACCAGCATCTTAATATCTTACACACAAAATGCTGGAGAAACACAGCAAGTCAGGCAGCATCTATGGAGAGGAAAAAAGAGTTGACGTTTTGGGCTGAGACAATCATGGCCCGAAATGTCTACTCTTTATTCCCCTCAATAGTTAGTGCATGACCTGCTGAGTTCCTTCAGCACTTTTGTTTTGCGCCCTGGATTTCCAGCATCTGCAGAATCCCTTGTGATCTTAATATCTTTTTTGCTATATACCAAATTTGACACATTGAAAGCACTTGGACATCTTTAACTAGCAGATTATCCAAGGAGCAGAAATAGCTATAAACAATGCAACTGAGGTCAAATTCTGGCAGACTCGCTTAGATACAAAGGTAGTAACATCAAATCTATAAGGTGAACCCCAGGGTTCAATTCAAGTGTCGAATGGCTTCAAGCTTTAAACTTTTCCTTGTATTTGGCAAAAGGATACAAGCTGCCTAATTATGACATAGAATAAAGCTTACATGAAGTCTTCCTTGATTGCAATCATGAAGAATCACACCGGTGGCTCTACTTCATGAGGAGTTGGAGAGATTTGACATGTCATTAAAGACCAACAAATTTCTACAGATAGCTGACCTGTTGCATCAAAGCCTGGTATGGAGGTGCCAAAGTACATGATCACAAGAGGCTGTAGACTCAGCCATCATGGATTCAACCCTTCCCACCACTGAAGACATCTTCAAGAGGCAGCGTTTCGAGGTGGCAGCTTCCATCATTAAAGGCCTTCACCATTTGGGATATGCCCTCTGTGTTACTATCTTCAGGGATGAAATACAGGAGTCTGAAGACCCACTCAATGTTTTTAAGAACAGCTTCCTCCCCTCTGCCATCAGATTTCTGAATAGCTCTTGAACACTACCTCATTATTCGTTTTAGTACACAACCTATTTATTTTACAATAGAGTAATTTTATGTCTTTTTCATTTTTGTGCTATCTTGTAACTTGCTTGTTTTCTTTAAAGTCTTACACTGTACTGCAGTCATAAAACAACAAATTTCATGCCATATGTCAGTGATAACAACACACAAAAATGCTGGAGGAACTCAGCAGATCAAGCAGCATCTATGGAGCGGAATAATAGTCATCATTTTGGGCAGAGACCCCTCATCAGGTTTCAGCTTGAAATGTTGATTTTGAATGTGAATAAACATCCATTAACATAGATGCTGCCTAACCTGCTGAGTTCCTCCAGCACTTGTGTGTGTGGCTCTGATTTTCAGCACCTACAGAATCTCTGGTATTTATGTCAGTGATAATAAACCTGATTCTGACTTTATGATCAGATCTGCTATGTTAATTCCTCACCTGGATCCAAGGCAAAGCTATTGGCTTTTTTGGGTGGGGGTGGGGTGAGCATACAAATCCTATGTATTCTAGACCATGCTTGAAGGATCTAGCTTGTACAAGGTCAAAGAAGATAAGCCCCTCATCATGTTCACACTTTCAAGTGGGAACAATTAGTCTGCAACTAACTGGAACACTCTCCCAGTGTGGCAATGGACCGGAAATTCGATTATTTGCTCAGGTTTCTAGAGCAGCCTTGAAATCACAACTTTCTGATTCACTGAGCTACTGATAACACCAGAGAAAATAAAGCTGAATACAAACAGGAGAGCAGTGGGAAGATTGAGTACGAAAGAACAAATCAAACAGAAAACACATTTTTGATGCCACAGAAAATCTGCAGTGAGCATTATCAAATAGATGGTTGGACATCATTTTCATCACCAATTTCCATTCTGAAATAGGACTAAAGCAGTCGAATTTATGTTCTTTGTCAATGTTTATTAGAATGTAGAACTAGAATAATTTGTGCAAAAGTGGAAGGGGGACATTGGATGTAAATGGCTTTACTGTCCATCCTGTGATTAACTGTACTAAGGTAGGAAAGCCTATTTACATAGACGCATATTCAGTCTCGTCATCTAGCACAAGTTGACCAGAATTCAACAAGCTCTATTTCTATAATCCACACAGCCAGCATTTCTACAGCAGTTCTAGAAATGCAGAATTCTGTAAGTGATTCCAAATTAAAATTGTCTTCCATTTTCACAGGCCAAAAGAAAGTGTGTTTAATTGATTATTTGAAGCACCCGGTTTCCACTGGCGCTCGTTCTTCACATCTATTCAGCATTCAGAAAGCTTGTGTAGCTGCATGTTTCCTAATATTCATTATCAGCCTCTTGCTGTACTCCTTATGGTCCACTGGTTTCACATCCATCATTGTCGCTTTGATGCGAGATTCATCCTGCAAATATGAACCAGAAACAATTAAAATCTATATCACAGACTTGCTCTCATTGCCTTATTATCATAGATCACTCCAGTTGTTCAACTTGCATTAAAATCTTCTTAATGCACATAACAGATAACAAGTGGTGTTTTCTCTCACTCAATCTACTTCTAAAGAATGGCTGCTGGTAGGAAATGTTCCAGCAAGCTGCTACACTTTAACGAGGTGAACTAAATCACTGCTTACCTTAAAGTGTTATAATTTCAGCATTCTGACTTGTTCTGTTGAATCCAGAAGATACTCACCAGTAAGAAAAAAACCTGGATCCTTCACACATTTCTTGCTTTAAGATCAAGTGCCATTAATGTCTTCTTGGACAGAGTCTCCAGTCAGCATGGGGACCAAGCCCATCCCTTTACCAGCATTTGCTGTGTTGGTACTTACACAATACTGTACATAATCACTAAAAATCACAGATAGGGATTGTGGAAAGAAGCCTAGAACTGAAAGACTATCAAATACCCTCTCTGCTTGACCATCAACAGCCAATCCTAGTACACAGCCAGGTGAAACACTTACCAGAAACTAGTTCTGATGAAAGTGTTTCAGGTTGATAAACTTCTCTCTCCACATACACTGAGTATTTCAAGCAAATTTAGTATTTAGTAACAACTTCTGAACCTTCTATAACATTAACAGCAGTTTCTCACTAAACATTAAGGATATTCTTGTCATTGTTCGGCCTGCAAGACTGGTAAAACCTTGCACAGAGCTGTCCTATAGCCTGTATATGTCTATATAAACTTTCAGGATACTTATGAATCAGCATACAAAAAAATCAACTCATAACTATTATTGGACATAATGGCACGAGCGACAAGAAAGGGATTTTAAGGTCTGGCTTGAGGACTTCTGGCTCATAACAATTATTTATTCAGCGTGACCCATCACAGTTAGAAGAGAAAAGGCCAGTCTGACAAGGTTTACCCTAATAAATGATACCCTGGAGAAATATTTTAAAAATGTTTTTATTAGTCAAATCCCTAGAAATAACTATACAGCCTGCACCTGTCACAAAGATCCTCTAAGCACACAAACTACTTGGGTTATGCAAAGAAATGCATATATGGCAGGATAGAAGAGCAGTAATCTGATTATCTACAATCAAACTTTTTAGAAATTCTGATTGTTCACTAGGCAATCGTTTCCTGATCCACTCTACTATTTGATTCCTTCTTCAACCTGTTACCTTTTCCACCTATCACCTATCCCCACTCACCCGGTCTCACCCATCATCTGCCAGATCCCCTCTTCCCACCTATTCTGGCTTCTTCCCCCCTTCCTTTCCAGTCTTGATGAAGGGACTTGGCCCAAAACATTGGCTCTTCATTCTTCTTCATCGATGCTGCCTGACCTGCTGACTTCCTCCAGCATTTTTGTGTGTTGCTCTGGATTTCCAGCATCTGCTGAATGCGTGTTCGCTTTCAATTCAGAGGCCTGCTTCTCAAGCTACCTTTCAACTGACCCGGGGGGGGGGGGGGGGGGGGGGGGGGGAGAAGCAGCACAGGTTTCAGTGTTCATTTCAACTTTGTTCTCATTGGAAAATATACAATATTGCCTAACATTTAAAAAGTGAATCAACTATTTTGGAATATTAATAAGTCAGTGGTCTAGAAAATCTGCCAGTCCAATATCAAAGTCCCTAATGTGCCAGTAAACCAGTTTCAAAGAGATGGTGACAGATCAGAGGGGTTTCCAGAGCAGGAGTTCCTAACCATTTTGGCAAGGAGCCTATTATCTGAGGGGTCTGTGGAGCCCAGGTTGAGAACCTCTGTTCTAGAGGGTAAACATACACCCAGTGGCCACCTTTAGGTACAGAGGTACAATTCAGTGTGGTTTTCTGCTGCTGTAGCCCATCCACTTCAAGGTTGAGCATTGGTGCTTTTCTGCACACAACTGTCATAAAGTGTGGTTAGTTGAGTTACTGTCACCTTCCTGTCAGCTTGAAGCATTCTGGCCATTCTCCTCTGACCTCTCTCATTAATAAGGCACTTTCACTCAGAGAACTGCCGTTCAGTGTTTTTTGTTTAACACAACATTCTCTGTAAACTCTAGGAGACCGCTGTATGAGAAAATCCCAGATCAGCAGTTTCTGAGATACTCAAACCACCCTGCCTGGCACCAACAACTATTGCACAGTCAAAATCACTTTGATCACATTTCCTCCCCATTCTGATGTTTGGTCTGAACTGCAACTGAACCCTTGACCAATGCAAGCTTTTATGCATTGAGTTATTGCCATGTGATTGGCTGATTAGATATATGCACCAACAATATGTATAGGTATACTTAATAAAGTGACCGTTGGGTATATGTTGATCAATGAGGCATACAGGGAATAAAAACAGATGACTAGAAAAACTAGCAGAGGCAAAGAACTGGGTAAAAACAGAGTTAAGTTACATTGAGACCCCAGAAGGACTTGCAAGTAAAAGGATTCTGAAACTGATACATAAATAAATGAGCTGAAATGCAGGATTGCAAGTGAGTAAAGACGTGGACAGCATTAGTATTCAGAATGAGTTGTGTTGTAAGAAAGGGGAAACAGAGGGACTAGTTAGCAAGGCATTACAGAAACAATCTTGGTTTTAAAGCATGGATTAGAGTCAAGGCTGCAGTGAGGCAAGTAGGGTGAAAAAGAGCAAAGGAAAGGAAGAGGGCTAGAGGCACAGCAGGAAACTTTTTAAAGGATGTGAAAATACATTGATTAAACAGACCCGGTTAGATAGCCAAACTCCAAATTAAACAACAAAGTCCCAAATTAACGGGCTTAGCCTAAGAGAGGCTTTCGGGATATGGATGCACTTTAATAACTGGCATATGTAGGAAGTGACAGAATAGTGAAAGGAAGGTTTTGATTTATCGACTGCATTTTGACAGCTGAGGGTCAGCCTTTGAATTAAAAGGTCAAAATTAAAGTGGACATCAAGATAAACATGGAGCCCATTTCATGCTAATTGGGCATCATGAACAGTACATCCCGAAGCTGACAGCCCTTGTTTGGAGAGAAGACAGTACG
This sequence comes from Hemitrygon akajei, assembly GCF_048418815.1. Lineage (NCBI taxonomy): Eukaryota > Metazoa > Chordata > Chondrichthyes > Myliobatiformes > Dasyatidae > Hemitrygon > Hemitrygon akajei. The sequence continues at coordinate 9,860,359 of NC_133131.1, forward strand.
GAAACTAGTTCCTTAATCTATATCTATGGCAATAGCACCATTCTAAATGGGATTAAAAAGTGTATAGCATATTGCAAGTTATCTTGATAGATTACTACTAATTTTAAAATTTGCTTCAATTAGCTGACTAAAGGAGGGGCTACAGGTTTTAATTTACTCAAGGGGGTGTTTTATAGTCAGCTCCCTGGAAATTTATTCTTACTTCAGCCGATTTTGTGTTAAGTGGAATGATGGGGCAGATTCGATGAGCTGAATGGCTTAAATTTGCCCCATGTCTTACGGTCAAGTTGGTCAGATAGTATTCGTGGATGTATTAAAGCTGGAATGAACTGCCACTTTTTTCACAGTTAAGTTGGAGGAAGTTAGATTTTTAGTTATTTAATATTCAAAAATGTTTACTTATTTATGTTTTTGCAACAGTTTAATAAATATATGATAGTTAAAGCTGAAATTATAGTCTAGTGTAGTGGTGGTGCCTTTTAAATCACTTGGGGGCATCAAAACAGGAAGGCAAAATTACAGAGAAGGATTCTTTCCTCAACTACATGCAATCTGGGCATGCATAAATATAAGAGGGAAAAAACTGAATTCTACAACAGAATAAATCAAGAATAAAAGCCTGAATTTGATACAGAGACCAGTGATGGAAACCTGGAGGTGACAGACATATGGTGACAATGCAGGCAGGGGTGCAGAAAGCAGAAGAAGATAAAACAAGTCATTACCAGTACAAGCAAAAGAGAGGCTGGAAAAGACAGGAGCACCTAGATGCACTGCAGAGAAGAGACGCTGTATGAAAACTGAAAGATCAATGCAATTAATTGCACTTGGGGAGATAAAAGATGTGGAGCATCAGCCATAGACAAGTTTGAGGGTAGAGTGGAAAACAAATTGCAGAATCTCAACTTTTAAATAGGTTACTTTCTCCGAATGGTTCAATATTTGAGGTTAAATGTGAGAAGTCTATTTCCCTCATTTCTTTTTAACCAAGAAGCCGGCTGCTTTGAGTCTTGTGTGCCACTCAAAGAGATCAATGCTAATCTTATAAGCTTCTTGCTCTCTTTCAAAATTATTCTGTTCCCCTGCCATCAAAAACTCTTGATTACAGTAGTTAGATGGGGCAACACGGTAGTGTAGCAGTCAGTGCAATGCAATAGTAGTTCAGAGTTTAATTTCAACCTCGCCTATAAGGAATTTATACAACCTCCCTATGAGCTTGTGGGTTTCCTCCTACACTCCAAAGATGTACTGGTTAGTAGGTTAATCTGGTCATTGTAAATTGTCCTGTGAGTCGGCTAAGTGGGCTGGAAAGGCCTGCGGCATCTCTAAATAATATATTCATATCTCCTGTCCTGAAGCAGAGGATGCTAAAGAGGGACTAAATTTCCCAGTTATAAACAATTAACCTTTATTTCAAGTCTCCACTAGTACTAGGCTCATATACTTATCCTTTATGTTTCACTGAGATCACTTTGTCTTTTGGCTACCTTCTGTTAAACAATTTCAAGGACAGCTGCTGGCACAAAATATTCAGCAGGATTCTCCAGCAAAGCTAATGCAATCCAGCAGAACAGATAAGATTTCCAAGCAGGTGGTGGAAACTGCAGTTTAATTAAATACTTGAATGATAGTGCAGTTTAATTTTTTTAAAGTACCTTCATATTTAATATTTTGTACCAAAAATGGCCTTTTCAAATCACATCATATCAGAGCTCCCTCGTGAACAGGGTGGGGGGGGGGAGATAGTAATGTGTTTAGAAGAATGGAATGCTCAAGATTCCTAGGGCTGGACAGAGAAAGTGCTGGGATTCGATTTCTTCTGGCTGGAGAATAAGGGCCGTACTGAGGGTAAAATACCATCCATTTAGGACTAGGTGAGTTTTTCATTTTCAGATTTATTCACGCGGCAACAATGAAATGCATCATTTGTGTTAAGAACCAACACACCCAAGGATGTGTTGGGGGACCACAAATCCTAGCATCAACATTGCATGCCCACAATATGTGGCAGAACAACGGAACACAAGAAGCAAGAAAACAATATCAAATCCAGCCCCTTTCCTTCCTCGCAATCCCCCCCCACTATCCACAGAGATTTGTGAGCTCTGGGAATTCAAACCTCAGAGATTGATGGATGTCATTTAGAGGATGTTCACACTTAAGGGAATGAGGCTAAGAATCAAATAACTCGTACTTGAACACAGGAACAAACTAAAGCAGTAATGCAGTCTCCACTTGCTTCTAATGCTTTTGCTAAAAGGGGACAAGGTTTTTCAGGTATGAATAATGATACAACCTCTCAGAGTAATCCTCAATTATTAGGATTGGCAGTGAGGGTCAAGCAGAGAGGGCATTTGATAACCTTTCACTTCTAGGATTCTTCCCCTATAGTAGCACAGAGCATCATTTTTGGAAATAATCCTCATAGAACAATAGGAAGGCATTAAATCAGAATAAACAAGTTGGAATTAATGCAATTAAAATCCTGGATATACTCCTAGCTTGTTTCAGGAGCTACAAAGAAGATCTCAGCAACAGAAATACTGAAGGAATTTGGGAAGTCGATGTATGTCAGACTTTAAAAGGAACTAGCAAAGGAGCTGAGTATTTACCCTCTATAATTGTGGCACCAGGTGTTGAACAGAAATACAATCTGGATTTGATTCAGTTCACAGTCACTCCTTGTAACTTCAAGTGGGAAGTTAAAACATCACACTTAAGCATCACAGGGCTCCTTTTGCACTACTTCTTCCAAAAATTACTAACTGTGCTGACCAGTGAAGCAAAATCTAGTCAATATGATTCCAGATTAAGTCACTTACATTGTATGTTTCAAGTTTGACACGGATTCTGCAGGTGAAAGACCGGAAGTTTGCATTCTGGAAAACTTCTTCAAAGGCTTGTTCATTCTATAATGAAAACAAAAATAAAGTACAGTGAAAGCAAATCCCATCACTATGAGCTTTAATTTTGTTAAAGTGACATTCTGAGTCTCCACAGCACTGGAAAGAGGGGCTTGGGAAGGGAGAACAGAAAACAGATGGGAACCAAAAAAAATCATACATCTTGAAAATCCTCTTGATAGAAAAGTGAATAGCCATGACTCTACCAAATGAAATGCAAGGCACTCCTTCACTCTGCCAGCCTGCTGGTCACCCTTGGGTAAGGTGTATCACCTGCTTAATCCAAACCCCCCCCACCAATCATGGTCATGTGAAGCCACGGGAGCCATGAGATGGTGGACGGTCGTATGAGCAGCTGGTGCAGATCATAAGTCCTGCTTCTGTGATCATTGATGCCAGGCAGTCTCTGAAGAATACTGATGACAACTGGGGTCACCCATCTTGTAAAGACACAGCCCAGAAGGCAATGTCAAACCACTTCTGTAGAAAAATTTGCCAAGACTAATCATGGTTACATAGATCATGATCACCCATGTCATACGACACGACATATAATGGTGGTGATGTAAGAGGGAAGGATTAGATTGATCTCAGAGTAGGTTAAAAGGTTGGTACAATACATGGGCTGAAGGACTTGTACTGTTTGATATTCTATCAACCACGTGCCTATCTAAGAGTTACAGAAGTGCCCCAATGTACCCACCTCTATCTGGCCGGGCAGTCCACGCACTTACCACTCTGAATTTTTTTTTAAAATCGTACCGCTGATACCCCCCCCCCCCCAATATACTTTTCTTGAATCACTTTAAAATTATGCACCCTCTTGTTAGCCTTTTCTGCCTTGGGAAAAGATCACAAGACAAAGGAGCAGAAGTAGGCCATTCGGCCCATCAAGTCTGATCCGCCACTCCACCATGAGCTAAACTATTCTCCCATCTAGTTCCAATTTCCACCTTTTTCCCCATAACCCTCAATACCCTGACTAATTAGATACCTATCAATCTCCTCCTTAAACACCCTCAATGATCGGGCCTCCACAGCTGTATGTCACAATGAATTCCATAAATCCACGACCCTCTTGCTAAAAAAAAAATTCTCATCTCTGTTTTATATGGGTACCCTCTAATTCTAAGACTGTGGCCTCTTGTCCTGGACTCACACACCAAGGGAAACAGCCTTTCCACATCTACTCTGTCCAACCCTTTCAACATTCGAAATGTTTCTATGAGATCCCCTCTCATTCTTCTATACTCTAATGAATACAGTCCAAGAGCCGACAAACACTCCTCATATGTTAGCCCCTGCATTCCAGGAATCATCCTCGTAAATCTTCTCTGAACTCTCTCCAACATCAGTACATCCCTTCTAAGATAGGGGGCCCAAAACAGCACACAGTATTCCAAATGAGGTCTCACCAGTGTCCCATAGAGCCTCATCAACACCTTACTCTTATACACTATTCCTCTTGAAATGAATGCCAACATTCGCTTTCCTTACTGCCGATAACCTGGTGGTTAACCTTTAGGGTATCCTGCATGAGGAACCTCAAGTCCCTTTGCACTTCCGATTTTTGAATTTTCTCCCCATCTAAATAATAAACTGCCCGATTATTTCTTCTTCCAAAATGTACAACCATACCTTTCTCAACATTGTATCTCATCTGCCATTTCTTTGCCCACTCTCCTAAACTGACCAAGTTTCTCTGAAACCTTTCTGTTTCCTCAACACTTCCTGCTCCTCCAGCTATCTTGGTATCATCCGCAAACTTAGCCACAAAACCATTTAATCCATAATCTAAATCATCGATATACAGTGTAAAAAGAAGCAGCCCCAACACCGACCCCTGCGGAACACCACTAGTAACCGGCAACCAACCAGAATAGGATCCCTTTATTCCCACTCTTTGCTTTCTGCCTGTCAGCCAATGCTCCACCCATTCCAATATCTTTCTTGTAATTCCATGGACTCTCATCTTATTAAGCAGTCTCTTATGCGGCACCTTATCGAAGGCCTTTTGAAAATCCAAATACACAACATCCACAGCCTCTCCCTTGTCAATCTTATTTGAGATTACCTCAAAAAATTCCAATAGTTTGGTGAGGCAGGATCTTCCCTTCATGAAACCATGCTGGCTTGGGCCTATCTTGTCATGTACCTCATGGTATTTCATAACCTCGTCCTTGAGGATTGACTCCAATAACTTTCCAACTACCAATGTCAGACTAATAGGTCTGTAATTTTCTTTTTGCTGCCTCCCTTTCTTAAACAGCGGAACTACATTTGTGACCTTCCAGTCCTCTGGAACCATGCCAGGGTCTATTGATTGCTGTAAGATCATTTCCAATGCCTCCACAATCTCCAAAGCCACCTCCTTAGAACCCGTGGGTGCACTTCATCCGGTCCGGGAGACTTATCTATCCTTAGTCCATTTAGCTTCCCAAGCACTTTCTCTCTAGTCATCTTGACTGTACCTAATTCTATTCCCTGAGACCTCTGGCTATCAGTTATGTTGCTAATGTCTTCCACTGTGAAGACTGATGCAAAATACTCATTTAGTTTCTCTGCCATCTCTCTGTTACCCATTATAATTTCTCCAGCATCATTTTCAATCAGTCCTATATCTACCCATGTCACTCATTTACTCTTCGTATATTTAACAAAAAACTTAGCATCCTTTTTTAAGTTAATTGCCAACTTCCTTTCATAATTCATCTTTTCTTTCCTAATGACTTTCTTAGTTTCCTTCTGTAAGTTTTTAAAAGTCGTCAAGTCCTCAGTTTCCCCACTAGTTTTTGCTTCCTTGTACGCCGTCTCTTTTGCTTTTATTTTAGCCTTAACCTCTCTCGTTAGCCACATTTGTGCCATTTTTCCATTCATGATTTTCTTTTTTTCTTGGAATATATTTTTTCTACACTTTCCTTATTTTTTTAGTAGGAATTTCATCCAATTCTGCTCTACCGTCCCTCCATCTAGTTTACTTTTCCAATCAACTTGGGCCAGTTCCTCTCTCATACCACTGTAATTTCCTTTGTTCCACTGAAATATCGATACACCTGATACCAACTTCTCCTTTTCAAATTTGAAACTGAACTTAATCATATTATGATCACTACTTCCAAGGGGTTCCATTACCTTTAGCTCCCTAATCGCTTCAGGTTCATTACACAGCACCCAATCCAAAACAGCCGATCCCCTGGTGGGCTTATGGACAAGCTGCTCCAAAAAGCCATCCTGTCGGCATTCTACAAACTCCCTCTCCTGATATCCAGTACCTTCCTGACTTTCCCAATCCACTTTCATATTAAAATCCCCCATAATTATCTTGACATTTTCCTCCTGACATGCTCTTTCTATTTCCAGCTGCAACTTGTAGTCCACATCCCGGCTGCTGTTTGGAGGCCTGTATATAACTGCTATTAGTGTCTTTTTACCCTTGCCATTTCTTAACTCGACCCATAAGGATTCTACCTCTTCTGATCCTATGTCTCTTCTTTCTAGTGATTTGATATCGTTGCTTACCATCAGGGCCACACCACCCCCTTTACCTACCTTCCTGTCTTTCCTATACACTGTGTGTCCTTGGACATTCAGCTCCCAATCACATCCATCATTTAGCCATGACTCAGTGATGACCACAATGTCATATCTTTTAACCTGTGGCTGTACAACAAGGTCATCCACTTTATTTCTAATGCTGCGTGCATTTAAGTACAGTACATTTAAATCAGTATCTGTTACCGATTTTGCTATATTTCTATCGCACAGCAAATTATCCTGTCTATTCACTTGCCTGTCCTTCTTGCCATCTTTGCTGCACAGTATCTTTGACTTATTTCTATTTTCCATACCTCCCCCAAAATAGATCCCAATGATCCAAGAATTTGAAGTCCTGCCCCCTGCACCAGTTATTTAGCCACACATTCATCTGCTTAATTCAGCTATTCTTACCATCATTAGCGCGTGGCTCAGGCAGTAATCCTGAGATTATTACTCTGGAGGTCCGGCTTTTCAATTTTCTTCCTCGCTCCCAGTAATCTTCCTTCAGCACCTCCTCTCTTTTTCTGTCTATGTCAATGGTACCAACACATACCAAGACTTCTGGCTGCTCGCCCTCTCTCCTGAGAATACTCGACCCGATCTGAGACATCCCGCACCCTGGCACCAAGGAGGCAACACCCCATCCGGGTATCCTTGTCCGGCTCGCAGAATCTCTTGTCTGTTCCCCTCACGATGGAATCCCCTATAACTACTGCATTTCTGCTGGCTCTCTTGATCACAGCACTGGGCAGAGTGCCAGAGTCCTGTTCGCTGTGGTCTTCCTCTGTCAGGTCAACCTCTCCAACAGTATCTAGAACGATATATCAATTTCTGAGGGGGACTGTCACAGAGTTGCCGTCCACTATCTCTCTATAGGTATTATCAATCACCTCCTCACTTTCCCTACTTAGCTGAAGGTCATTAAGTTGCAGCTCCAGATCCCAAACACAGCCCTTAAGGAGCCTCATCTCAATGCGCCTGGTGCAGATATAATCCTTGGGGAGGCTGGGAGTCTCCCAGGGTCCCCACATCTGGCAATCCAAGCACAACACTAATCCTAGATGCATACCTCTAATGTATACTGCTATTACTAAATAAATAAATAAATCTGTAATTTACCCCTTTACTATAAGACTCAACGGTCACAGGAAGCCTCTTCCTGTTTCCGCCTAAGCCCGTTGAG